>NC_136261.1:285359558-285779457 GCF_964187855.1 Myxine glutinosa | reverse complement strand
TGCCATCCCCCCACATCAGGCATCTTCTACTATCAATTTGTCTCATCCAATTCCTGCAAATCAAATTTTTTCCAATGACTGCCAATCACTCTACCCATCAGTTGCCACTCACAAATTTTTCTATCTCAATTTCGGGTCCAAAACACTAATGACTATCATCATCACAGTCTACTCACTGAGCCTCGGTGCGTCATGACATCATTAAAACTCGGCTTCGCAAAGCCGAGCAATGCATTCGGTTGGTTTGGTCGCCTGCAGGTTGGGTCCGTCCGGCATTCACGATTCTGGGGAGGAGGCATGCTCGGGCTGAGGTTCCACGGCCCATCGCGGCGCGGAACCTTGCGGTCTCCGGCCCGACGACAGAGGCTCGCGCGGTCGGAACCCCGTCCCCGCCAGGGGGCGAAGGTCCGACCCGGCTCCCCTCCCCCGGAATCGCGCCGATCGCCGCTCTGACGCGGCTCCGACCATTCAGTGCGGGACCCGGCTCGAATCGTGCGCGACGCTTCGAAGCGGGGCGACGCAGCATCGATCCGCGCGAAGCTTCGCATCCAACAAAGCGCGATCCGCGCGAAGCTTTGCATCCAACAAAGCGCGATCTGCGCGAAGCTTCACATCCAACAAAGCACGCCGCGCACCGAGCGCCCGCGTCGGCTATCCGTCACCCTAACCGCTACCCCGTTCAACGTCGATGCCTTACTCGCATACTCACATGCATACGCGACCCTTTTCACACTCGCCAAGCCCGGCGTTCCAACGCCGCCCGTACATTCCACACACTCCGTCCATTCCACCACCACACTCCCCGTTACACACCACACCTCCCGTGCACCTTCTTGCGCACACTCGTCATTCGCACACTTCATTACCACACCTCGCGCACCGTCTTGCGCACTCTCCCTCAGTACGTACTCCGTACCACTCACCATGGGCGTGCACTCTTGCATCCACCCACTCACGTGCTCCAATGTGCCCTGCCGCACACGCGCCACAACCAACTCAGGTGTACACTCTCGCACACGTTCCACCACCACATTACTCTCCTTGTCACACTCTGTACACTCTGTTTCACACAGACCCTCCGATGTGCATTCTCGCTCGCACTCGGTTTCACACTCGCGCTCCGTAACACGCTCATTCCCTGATGCACACTTTTTTTCCACAAGCGCGCCATTTCCACTCACACCACTCACAGGGGACCCTTCGCCAACGTCCGGATGCTTTCTCGATCCCAAGTGCGCAAAAATTCTTTTATCGTCAAACATTCTCTGACAAAATCTCCCCGCACAATACACAGCACGTCTCACCTGGGGGATTCTTCTCCTTCGCTCCAACACCACCTGCAAACTTTTATTGGTGTTATTAAGCACAGCATCGTGATGTGAGCAAGGACTTTGCACATATTCCATCTTTTCCTCCCGCGAGTGCTTTTCTAAGTCCCCGGTCTCTCCAATTCCAATTTCCACTACTGCTTCGAATGATTTGGACTTAATTTCTTTTTTCTTTCCCTCGGCGACTGCTGGTCCGAATAAAATTTCCTTTTCTACCTCGGCGGTCGCCAGCTTTTCCATACCCCCGGTCACGATGTCTACCCCGGTCCAGTTACCTGTGCTTTTCTCAAACTCGCTCAACCGGCGCTTCTCAATCCGCGTTACCTCGTCGTGCACCCTTGGGACCTGCTCGCCCATTCTGCCCCCAAGGTTCTCCCCTACTGCCAAATTCGTCCCCATCTTTTCCATATCACACCTGGATTCCTCCCTTTTTAACCCTGCATTCATTTCTTTTAGTTCCTTAGTCATTTGGACACCCATGTTGTTAATTTCCCTGGTGGATATGAGCCCCTGGGCATACATTTTGTTTTCTTCATCCCACTGGGTCAAAAATGTGAACAACTGTCCCATTAAACGGTCCCATTCCGTTGGCAACGCGGGCTCGACCCTCGTCGCCACCATGTGCGAGGCGCCATTTTGTGCGCCTCCAACCTCGTGCGAGGCGCCATTTTGTGCACCTGAATCCCCCTCAACGACCTCACCATTTCTCTCCTCCATTTCTTCCCTCTGGTCCTGGGTTACCCCTAACCCCTCTTCTAATTCCCCCACAGGCATCCCGTCGCATTGACCATCCATGGCACGATTTTTAAATTTAGGATGTTAAAACTAAATTTTGGCCGCTCCAAATTTTGACCAAATTTTTTTTTTCATGTTTAAAAATTAGGTTCGGGCCTCGAATCTCACTCCCAGACACCAATTGTTACTGCCAATAGTACAAATGGTGTCCAAAATTTGGGCTAAATAAATTTAGTCCCAGGTTCCAGATCCCAACTCCTGACTACCAATTGTTACAGATACGGGGGACGGCTCTCCCGTTAGCAAGGGGTGATTAGCCCCTTGTCCTGTTAAGCTGGCCGTCTCCCCGGTCCTGGTACTTGTAACGCCCTCCCACGGGATGGAACGGATCAGGGTTATAGGTCCAGGGTTTATCCCGAATACCTTTATCCATCCCTCCGCAGAACAGGGAGACAAGTACCGCTCGAACCCCGGTTTTAGATGGACTAGTTGCTGAGCGGTTTTAGCAACCCGAAGTTCGAGCCATTAACAGTACTAAACCCGATCCTAAACGTTGGCCAAATCGTGCCACAGGTATTCAATTGGGAAAAGACAAAGACGAAGGATGTGAAGAAGAAGAAGACAAAAGGTTGGAAATGCAAATATAATTTATTACTTCTAATTATGTACAAGTCAAAAGTAACCATGGAGAAGAAAGGATATGAAAATAAAGACAGAAAGAGGGACGGACCAGAAGGACACAGTGCAATTTCTAGCTTATACAGACTTACTTATAACCCAGGACAGAACACACAAAACAAACTCACGTACACAAAAGGATGGAAGGACAGGAATCGTTTGGGACGGCAGAGGAGGGTCCAGGTCGATGGTGGCGTCGAGGTCCGGCTCCAAGCGCGCGCTCCGATCCACGCTTTGGGGTCGAGGCGAAAACCCGGCAAAAATAGCTCCGCTTCACGTCTCACCGACCGGCAATAGGGCCTAGAGGGTCTCGGCCTATTGCCGCAATACAGGCACCCCCTCACATCTCTATCTTTCCTCAATCATCTCTTCGTGCCGCCGTGGGGACGTCGCGTGCTTTCCCAGGACTCATCTGAGGTGGGGGCGTCCCGCTGTGGTTTATATCGGCCACACCCTCTAACCTTTTCGAACCTCCCCGATCGCTCTTCCTCCGCCCTCTCAAGCCAAACCCCTCATGCTTGGTTGGTTATAGGGGCTCTCCTGGCCCCACCCTCCGATGACGAGGTGGAGACACACCTTTCTTTCCCAACTTGACCGCGTGCGTAATGGAGGTTTTGAGGTGAAAACCACAACCCCAAGCAGCAGCGGAATGCAGAAAACCGCACGTGAAAAACCGCCCAATGCAGTTGGCCATTGATGACAAAAGGGGAATTGGAAGGGAATCTACCTTATTCCACTTTGGTGCAATGCAGTATTAATTAATGGAGGACAGGACCTTAACCTAATACACATAATAAGGAGATAACTACTGAACAAAGCAGATAATCTATGATTAGCTATGTGATTGTATATGGAATAACTACGGGCACGACCTTTGACCTTTATACACTGAATGGAGGAAGGAGGGTAATATTTTACAACGATCTTCATTACACTTACAATCATAATAAGAAAAAACACAACAATTCTCAAATCCACAACACTATATATATATATATATATATATATATATATATATATATATATATATATATATATATATGGATCTGGATTGTTATGGATCTGGGACGATGGCGGTCCCCTTGCCAAGGGGGGTTAACCCCTTGTCCGTTATACTGGCCGTCGCCGATCCTGGGGGTCTTTGACGTCACTGGTGGTCAGCCACGACCAGGGTAATCGGGCCAGAGACCCCCAAAAAGACCCCCCGAATACCTGCTTACCGTGACCTCCCAACTAGTGAGGAGACAGTCCCGCCCGAGTCACGACGGTAATGGACACGCCGAGCGAAGCGAGTCACGACCCAGGCCGTTAACAATTACTAACCAGATTATAGCGGTTTTAATCGTGCCACGCAGACCAATGGAAAGAAAAGATTAAGCAACTGGATGAAGACGAAACCAAAGCTTGGAGAAAGCGCACACATTTATTATAACAACCACCAGAGGAAAAGAAAGATCAAAGCTGTACAAAGACAGATGGAAGTAAAAAGACACAGGGCAGCCTTATCTATACAGTCTTACTTATACCCAGGACAGAACAAACAAAGACAGGCTCACACGGGGATGATGATAGGAATGGCAGGAGAAGGTCCGTTCGGCTGGCAAAAGTGGCCGGTTCGGCTCGTTCAGCCGTCGAGGTTCCGTTCTGACCTCGCGCCTTTGGTTTGGAGCGAACCCGACAACCGCTGGAACCAACGTGGTTGCGTTGACGCCACGACTCTCCCTCTCTGGGTATAATACTGGGATTTCCCCTCGCAGGTAAGGCACGATCTCTTTTTGCTGCGTGCTCGTCTGCTCTGCTGGTCTCAAACCTTCTCTCTTCTTGCATGATCCTCAAACGCATATTTTAAGCGGGGTCGTGACACACCCTCGGCCGTTTGGGTCCCGCCCCCGTGCTCGGTTTGTAGCCTTATTAGGCAATGGAGCTGAACAGCTCCACCCTCGTGGCGAGCCACGGTCATGCCTCTTCTCGGCGACCCCGCCCTTCTTGTTTAAACAGAGCACGGAGCACATGTTCAAAATGGCGGCGAACGCCGCTTTCAAACCCAGGCCAGTTGAGAGGGTGCGCACCCCACGCTTGTCGAGCTGCTTTGCAGAGAGAGAGAGTTTGCTGGGGTATGGAATCATTGAAGGGGAGCTATCCTTATTTGTTAATGCACGTGGTGTCAATCTAGTGGATACAGAGCTTTAATTAAACATAAAATAGGAAATAATTAGCAAGATGATTCTAAGATTGGCTGCGTGTTGCGATGGCCTAGGGTGCGATATTTAATAATTAATAAAAGGGGATTATATTACAAAGGGGGATATTTACAAGTGAAGGGGGGGGGGGTTCCCAAATCTGTAACACTGCACCCTTCTCTTTCCCAGGGCCTTCCCTGGCCCGACAACTTTACTTTTAGTGTGGCACTTAGATGTAAAACCCTCTGATATTACACTGACCCTGAGTGCGACAGTTTTACCAGGGAATTAAATATGTCCCCCTGCCACGTTGCATTCTGTCTAACAGACTTACACCCACAAACTAACCGAATTGCGGAATGGTTTTCAAACTATACATGTACGGTGGGGAGCATTATTTACAAGACATAATTGGTATCTACACTGCAACCCAGGACCTGTTATTGTTTTTGGGGAGACACAAAAAGAAAATCCTGTGGGGAGGGAGGAGACAGCATGCACTGCATCGACGCACCAGCACCAATAAAGAGCACCACCAGTACCAATCAAAGAGCACCACCAGTCAAGCACCAATCCAGTGTGACATTGCACAATAATTAAACACAATTAAAAAAAAACACACTGATGATGGACTTCCTCGTTCTGCTCTCTCTGCTGGCCGATGTTCTTCCTGTTGTTGTCGTGTTCTTTGCTTGCGGCCTATTTGGTGGAAATAAAACAAAAAGCACAACCATGTCCACTGTTTTTATTTATGGCCCACAGGGGCCAACTATGGGTGGTTCACCTGTAGGCTTGGTGCCACCTCACCGAGGTCCGCAAGCAAGATCTTCCTCTGGCCAACCTGGCCGGTCCCAGCAGAGGGGCCATGCCCCAACACGTGGGGTCCATGAGTGGTGCTCGGCTTCAAACATGTGGTCCATATGGTGGTGCGTGGATGCAGGCAGCTAGTTGCGGGGATTCGGGCACACAGACGCGGCCTCCCACACGCTCCCCTCAGTGCCCAGAGAGCACGATCCTCGGTTGGGAGAAGGAAGACAGAGATGGCAGCGTTGGCGAGGGCAAGGGCGCAAGGGTACACATCAACCAAGGCAATGCAGAACGAGGTGCGCACGGAGAGCGAAGTGAGAAAGCTCGTCCCTACCGTACGTCACCTCCCCTGTCACCTACTCCACCCTTGCCTTTACCCATATTTACAAACAATTTACACATTTACAAATTCGTCACTACCGTCACGTCTTCCCCATATCTCCCCTAATCCAAATTCGTTGCAATCCCAATGTCTAAATTTGCCATCACCAATTCATCATCAACCCCTCTTAAGGAGGAAGAGATGGAACATCAGCACAATGTCACACACACGTCATGATGCGTCTCACAATCCAAAACATTTGCACAAAAAAAATAAAAACAACAACACATGGCCCGGTGTGGAGTTCTGTCACCTTAGGTGAGTGGATGCAGGTGGTGCGAGGAGATTTCAATCCTAACTACTTCCTACATGACATTAACACACTTTACACTACCCGGGGTCTTTCCCTGCCAATCCATTGGCCATCTTACTCTATGCGGTTCTAAAAACCAATTCCCATTGACCAAACTGTGGTGCCCTTCAATTTGGGGTCTCACTCCCCCGGTTCAACTCCCTGTGCCTTTGCACAATTTCAGGACTGAGACGTGTGGCTCTCCCAACAGGTCTACTCACCTGCACACCTCCACCACTGCAGTTGCCTCCGAGCTTACCTGCTCCTTACCCTAACCTATCTACCTGGGGAAGGCCCTCTGGCACTTACCCCCCCTTGGTGCCCTCTCTGGCACTGGGCTACCAGGGTCCGACCTCCGGATCCTCGGGCCCCATTCACAACTCTACCGGCTCCCAGAGCCCACCTGCGGCCTCACCTGGCCGACATCCTCACAGTGGCGGAGTGCCCATTTAACTACACACACTAACAGGCCACACGCCCAGCCATTTCCACGTCACTAATGCACCCATCCAAACACCATTCTTCCACACGCACCACAGATGCCAATATACAACCACAATTTACCTATACCCTCTACCTAACTCTTAAACTACCCTCCCCGGGTATTCGTGATAGGGGTCCATCCTCCCCATACACTCCTTCGCACCATCCACTCCACTCCACAGTTTCCACCATACTCACTCCACACCATCCATTCCATACTCCATATATTCCAGACCATTTATTCCATACAACCATGCTCACCTGTATTTGCACACCTGTGCCATCACTGCTACACCTGGTGCTTCCTGCACCCTCCTTCCTCCAGGACCATTTGCTCAACACAACACACAATCGCTCAACACAACACACAATCACCATTACTCAGTCATACACTGCTCCGTACACTTTCAATTCTCTAAACCATTGCCTCAGGCACCCAGATTTTCCCACGCTCACACACACATCCTTCCCGAGCATTGCCTAGCAATTCCTCATTTGTCCAACCTCAAGATTCTCACACATAATGCCTCATTCGTTAAACATCTAGATTCTCACACACACGGCATCATCTGATCTACCTGGTGCCCTTCTAAAACTCGCGCTTCCCAGTCGCCCCTTATATTATTGTGCTCCCTCGTCGTTATAATCCACCTAAACTCTCTACGTCCCCGACTACAGGTATCATGTCACTACTTAAATATTGTCCCTATGGTCAATCCTCTAGATCGCTACAATAACCAAGCCCTCCCTGGCTAGGTTTTCACCGCCAATCCCCATAATCTATAGCTCATGTGCACCATGTGGATGCGAGGGATGGTGGATTTGCCATCCCACCACCTCGGGCCTCTTCCATTATCAATTTTTCCCATTCAATTCCAATTCTTGCCAATCCAAAATTTGCCAATCATCTGCCAATCAAATTTACCAATCATCAATTTGCCAATCATTACTGCCAATCCTATTCCCTTATTCCCAATTTCGAATCAAAACACTATCATCATCAGTCCATTAAACTTGAGCCTTTCGGTACGTCATTACCTCATTAAAACTCGGCTTCGCAAAGCCGAGCAATGAATTCGGGTGGTTTGTTTCCTGCAGGTTGAATCTGTCCGGCATTTACGATTCTGGGGAGGCGGCATGCTCGGGCCGAGATTCCACGCACCATCCCGGCGCGGAACCTTGCGGTCTCCGGCCCGATGACCGAAGCTCGCCCGGTCGGAACCCCGTCCCCGCCAGGGGGTCGAAGGTCCGCCCTGGCCCCCCTCCCTCGGAATCGCGCCGATCGCCGCTCTGAAGCGGCACCGACCATTCAATGCAGGACCCGGCCCGAATCGCGCACGACGCTCCGAAGAGCGACGCGCTTATGGTCCCGGCCGGTCCTCACTGCAAACAAAGCGCACCGCGCACGGAGTGCTCGCGTCGGCTATCCGTCGCCCTAAACACTGCCCCGGTCAACGTCGATGCCTCCCGGACATGCTCACACCACTCGTTCCATTTGTTGCTTATACATCCCATGCACTTCGTCAATTCCACCACCGTGCTCCCTGTTACACACCACACCTCTCGCGCACCCTCTTGCGCACACTCGCCGTTCGCACACTTCCTCAACACACCTCCTCGCGCCCACTCCTCGGTCACATCCTCTGTGACAACCATGGGTGTGCACTCTTCTGCACACCCGATCACGCGCTTCAGTGCGCCCTCCCGCACACGCGCCGCCACCAACTCACTCTCCGTGTCACACTCCGTACACTCCGACATGCATTCTCGCTCTCACTCGGTTCCACACTCGCGCTCCAATGTGCCCTCTCGCACCCGCGCCACCACCAACTCACTCTCCGTGTCACACTCCGTACACTCCGACGTGCATTCTCGCTCGCACTTGGTTTCACACTCGCGCTCCGATGTGCCCTCTCACACTCGCGCCACCACCAACTCACTCTCCATGTCACACTCCGTACACTCCGACGTGCATTCTCGCTCGCACTCGGTTTCACACTCGCGCTCCGATGTGCCCTCTCACACTCGCGCCACCACCAACTCACTCTCCATGTCACACTCCGTACACTCTGTTTCACACAGACCCTCCGACGTGCATTCGCTCTTGCACTCGGTATCACTCCCACACTTTGTAACATGCTCATTCCTCGATGCACACTTTTTTCCACAAGCGCACCATTTCCACTCACCCCACTCACAAGGGACCCTTCACCAATGCCCGGATGCTTTCTCGATCCCATGCGCGCGAATTTTTTTTTCGCGCCAAACATCCTTCTACAAAATCTTCCCGCACAATATACAGCATGACTCACCTGGGCGCTTCTTCTTCTTCGCTCCAACACCTGCAAACTTTCATTTGGGTTAATAAGCACAGCATCGTGATGTGAGCAGGGACTTTGCACATTTTCCATCTCTCCCTGCCGCGAGTGCTTTTGTAAGTCCCCGGTCTCTCCAATCCCAATTTCAACTATTCCTTTTTATTTATTCACCTCGACGACCGCTGGCTTTATTAAAATTCCCTCTTCCACCTCAGCGGTCGCCGGCTTCCCCACACCCCGGGTCGCGATTTCTACCCCGGTCCAGTTACCTGCGCTTTGCTCCGACTCGCTCAACCTGCGCTCCTCGCCCCGCGTTACCCCGTCGCGCACCCTTGGGACCTTCTCGCCCAACCCATACGCCGATTTTATGGTTACCAGTACTTGCGCCAAAAAGCTCTGCAGGTCCACAACCCCTACTTGCGCAGCGGGCGTGGCGCTAGTCGCCACGTGCGAGCCGCCACCATTTTGTGCGCCTGAACCCTCCGCTACCCCATGCGTATTGCCTTCCTCCTCCATTCTTACTCCCACTGGCTCCCCGGGAGCCTGGGTCGATTCTAAACCCTCTTCTAACTCCCCCACCGGCACCCGGTCGCCTTGATTATCCATGGCACGATTTAATTTAGATGTTTTACACGAAATTTCGGCCGCTCCAAATTTTGACCAATTTTTTTTTTGATGTTAAAAATTTGGTTCGGATCCAAATCCCAACTCCTCGACACCAATTGTTATGGATCTGGGACGACGGCGCTCCCCTTGCCAAGGGGGGTTAACCCCTTGTCCGTTATACTGGCCGTCGCCGATCCTGGGGGTCTGTGATGTCACTGGTGGTCAGCCATGACCAGGGTAATCGGGCCAGAGACCCCCAAAAAGACCCCCCGAATACCTGCTTACCGTGACCTCCCAACCAGCAAGGAGACAGCCCCGCCCGAGTCACGACGGTAATGGACACGCCGAGCGAAGCGAGTCACGACCCAGGCCGTTAACAATTACTAACCCGATTATAGCGGTTTTATTCGTGCCACGCAGACCAATGGAAAGAAAAGACTAAAGCAACTGGATGAAGACGAAACCAAAGCTTGGAGAAAGAGCACACATTTATTATAACAACCACCAGAGGAAAAGAAAGATCAAAGCTGTACAAAGATAGATGGATGTAAAAAGACACAGGGCAGCCTTATTTATACAGTCTTACTTATACCCAGGACAGAACAAACAAAGACAGATTCACACGGGGATGATGACAGGAATGGCAGGAGAAGGTCCGTTCGGCTGGTAAAAGCGGCCGGTTCGGCTCGTTCAGCCGTCGAGGTTCCGTTCCGACCTCGCGCCGTTGGTTTGGAGCGAACCCGACAACCGCTGGAACCAACGTGGTTGCATCGACGCCACGACTCTCCCTCGCTGGGTATAATACTGGGATTTCCCCTCGCAGGTAAGGCACGATCTCTTTTTGCTGCGCACTCGTCCCCTCTGCTGGTCTCAAACCTTCTCTCTTCTTGCATGATCCTCAAACGCATATTTTAAGCGGGGTCGTGACACGCCCTCGGCCGTTTGGGTCCCGCCCCCATGCTCGGTTTGTAGCCTTATTAGGCAATGGAGCTGAACAGCTCTGCCCTCGTGGCGAGCCACGGTCATGCCTCTTCTCGGTGACCCCGCCCTTCTTGTTTAAACAGAGCACGGAGCACATGTTCAAAATGGCGGTGAACGCCGCTTTCAAACCCAGGCCAGTTGAGAGGGCGCGCACCCCACGCTTGTCGAGCTGCTTTGCAGAGAGAGAGAGTTTGCTGGGGTATGGAATCATTGAAGGGGAGCTATCCTTATTTGTTAATGCAACGTAGTGTCAATCTCGTGGATACAGAGCCTTAATTAAACATAAAATAGGAAATAATAAGCAAGATGATTCTAAGATTGGCTGCGTGTTGCGATGGCCTAGGGTGCGATATTTAATAGTTAATAAAAGGGGATTATATTACAAAGGGGGATATTTACAAGTGAAGGGGGGGGGGGGTGTCCCAAATCTGTAACAATATATATATATATATATATATATATATATATGCAGTGCATTCAGAAAGTATTCAGACCCCTTCACTTTTTTCACATTTTGTTATGTTGCAGCCTTATGCTGAAATTGTTTTAAATTCATTTTTTCCCTCATCAATCTACACTCAATACCCCATAATGACGAAGAGAAAACAGGATTTTAGAAAGTTTTGCAAATTTATTAAAAAGAAAAAACTGAAATATCACATTGACATAAGTGTTCAGACCCTTTGCTATGACACTTGAAATTACTAGCTAGTCTTTAATATACTAGTTAGTAATTTACTAGAGTAGTAGTAGTAGTTAAAGTCAGATGTAGTTATTTATAGTTAGCTAGAGTAGTAGTAGTAGTTATAAGTAGTTAGGAAGAAATTTACGAGTTAGTCTTTAATAAGTGAAGCTGTGTATAAAGTAACCCATTCTCAGGGAACGAGGATATTATGAGGGTTGATCATGAAGTCTCCAGTTCGATATATGAAGTCAGTCACTGATGGTGAATGAATTGTTATTGGTATCTATATAATAATACCGTAAGGAATCGACTTTGTTATCCCTTTTACGCCGCACCCAGTGACCCGATGCCCACGGCACTAATGGATTTACGATCTACGAACCGCGCTCTTTGTTTATCACGAACAGCCATACTCGAAAAATCTGAATTAGCCGACGTTGGGGCCCAAAAGCATCCGATTAACTGCCGATACGACGCCATCTTACGACGCCATCGTATTGGCGTCTGCTGGGCGAAGGCGAAGCGAGCCGTCCGCTGATTGGACAGTCGAGTGGTGTGAACATGGGTGGTGTGAACCAAATGGTCTTTTTATTCCCTTGAACATTTTAAATTAGGATATATAAGGAAACGTCTTTATCGTCATTTTAATAAAGTTAAATGGAGTGACGTTGCGATACTCGGGGTGTGTTGCATAAATCCTTGTAACTCAGAGAGGTGCAGCAGGTGGCGAGACGTAAGGAAGCTTAAAGATAACGAGCTGAAAACAGACGAACGATATGTCAATCTCTTTCTACACCGAACGGAAATCAAAGTAGGAGAGCGGGAAGGCATGGCCTGAGCACTTCGAGCAGAGAGGACTGATTGGACAACTTAAAGAGAAAAAATTGGAGCTTAACGGAAGAAGAAGATCCCATGAGCGCTCCCCTATGCCATCCATAATGGTACACTCTACCCATACACCACATCCTCCGTTCCGTGGATGTTCCACAGGTTTCGGCTAGTATTTAAAATATTATAGTGCTTCTTTGTTTGTTTGTGCATTTATACGTCATTCCTTAATGGGCGAACTGTAACAGGTTTAAAGACCCCACATTTAGGGTGTTGGGTAAAAGGTGTTGGTGTTGGGTGTTGGTCTTTTGTCATAACATCTGATATATCGCACAAATATATTTACCAATTATTGCATTTGAATATTTTACTGAATCACTTAGAAATCCTACACTCCTCAATGCATTAAAATCGTGATTTTTTTGGAATTCAAACATTATTTTCCCATTATTAGTTTGAGTTACACCACATATCAAATCACTTTGTCAAATGACTCCAATTTTCCAAATGTATTGGAAAGAAAATTACAACTCATGTTTGCAACAGTAAAAGCAGATATAGTATGAATTGTATCAAGTTAGAAATTCTAAAACCTGTTGAATTGGGCAAAATTAAAAAGACAAAGTTACAGATTTACAATAAAAGGTAAAATCATTAAAAATAATTTTTTTGTTGTTCTCTGCCTTTTCCTTTCATAAAGGGTGCAATTTTATTTTACATAATATGCAATTGTATTTGAGTGATCTCTCTGAATGTGTTTTTCTTTTGTACAAAAACCAATGCCCACGAAATAACTTTTATATCCACACAAAATGAGAATGTAAATATTCAATGCAAATAATTTTTCACACATCCCAAAAAAACGTCCGCAAATTTTGGTTCTGTGGATTGAATTCTCAACAAAATGAGTGTTTGAGGAAGCTGTGAATAAAGTAACCAATTCTCAGGGAAGCAGGATATTATGAGGGGTCATCATGAAGTCTCCAGTTCGATATATGAAGTCAGTCTCTGATGGTGAACGAATTGTCATTGGCATATTTAAAATATTAAAGTGCTTCTTTGTTTGTTTGTGCATTTTTACGTTATTCCTTAATGGGCGAAGTGTAACAGGTTTAAAGACCCCACATTTAGGGTGTTGGTACTTTAACATCTAGGCAAGGATTTAAGCTATCGCACGTTGGACTTCATGCTCATTTTGAGGCTACCAAAGGCGGCCATAAAATGTGTATTGGGATGTGGGGTCTGGCAGTGCTGCAGTCAGTCTGCAGTCATCATGAGGCCATAACCCCAAAGCTTTTCAATGTCCAACACATCTGAGAAATCACCGCCGGGAAAAGTCCACCCAGCCGAGAAGCGGCTTTTAGCCCCTGATATTATAATATATTTCAAAATATTTACACCTTCAACTGAAAAACGTTTTCTCGTTCATGATCCCTCGTTTTACCACAGGTCACGTTCTTGCTGTTCAACTGTTCAGCTTCATCAACTTATCATTTATTTTGTGAGATTAATGAAAATGAATGAGAATTGAGTGACACAATTAAGTGTAAATAATTTAAAGTTTGTGAACAACCTTTGTTTTAAATTAAATTATCTAAAAACGAAATCTCCTTACGTTGCATTTTATCATATAATCTGCACATTTTTACTTTATTTTCTAAAGATGCAAACGCATGGAAATCTGTCCATGTCATGTCCCACCAGACCTAATATTGAAAACCATAGAAACGGTTCAGAAATTAAACAGTCAGCAGATTTTGTCTCTCCACGGAGATCATCACCTGCACGTTATTTCACCCGTGAACTCATAAACTACGTGATAGCACATACACTTACCTTGTACAATAATAACTTTTAATACTACAATATCTGTTCCATTTTCAGTCTTTAGTAATAACATCTGATGTATCGCACAAATCTATTTACCGTTTACCAATTGCATTTGAATATTTTACTGAATCGCTTCGAAATCCTACACTCCTTAGTTCATTAAAATAGTGACTGGATGGAATTTAAACATTATTTTCCCATTATTAGTTTGAGTTACACCACATATCAAATCACTTTGTCAAATGACTCCACTTTTCCAAATGTATTGGAAAGAAAATTACAACTCATGTTTGCAACAGCAAAAGCAGAGATAGTATGAATTGTATCAAGTTAGAAATTCTAAAACCTGTTCAATTCTGGCAAAATTAAAAAGTTTAAGTGAGAGATTTACAATAAAAGGTATAATCATAAAAAAAGAAAAAATATTTTTTGTTGTTCTCCTCCTTTTCCTTTTATAAAGGGTGCAATTTAATTTTACATAATACATAATTTTATTTGAGTGATATCTCTAAATGTGTTTTTCTTTTGTACAAAAACCAATGCCGATTAAATAACGTTTATGTCCACACAAAATGGGAATTCAAATATTCAATGCAAATGATTTTTCACACATCCCAATAAAAACGTCCTCAAATTTTGGTCCTGTGGATTGAATTCTCAACAAAATGAGTGTTTGAGGAAGCTGTGTATAAAGTAACCCATTCTCAGGGAACCAGGATATTATGGGGGGTGATCATGAAGTCTCCAGTTCGATATATGAAGTCAGTCACTGATGGTGGACGAATTGTTATTGGTGTATTTAAAATATGAAAGTGCTTCTTTGTTTGTTTGTGCATTTATACGATATTCCTCAATGGGCGGTGTAACAGGTTTAAAGACCCCAAATTTTCGGTGTTGCTACTTCAGCATTTGGGCAAGGATTTAAGCTGTCAAACGACGGCCTTGACGTCTGTTTTGAGGCCACCTAAGGCTGCTGTAAAGTGTGTATTGGGATGTGGGGCCTGGCAGTGCTGCCGTCAGCCCACAGTCATCATGAGGCCATCAACTCCAAAGCTTTTCCATGTCCAACACGTCTGAGAAACCACTGCCAGGAAAAACCCACCCAGCGGAGAAGCGGCTATTAGCCCCTGATAGTATAATATATTTCAATATCTCAACACTTGTAACTGAAAAATGTTTTCTATTTCATGATCCCTCGTTTTACCATAGGTCATGTTCTTGATGATGAACTGTTGAGCTTTATCAATAAATCATTCATTTTGTTAGATAAATGAAAATGAACCAAAATTGAGTGATATAAATTAGTGCAATTGATTTAAACATTGTGAACAACCTTTGTTTTAAAGTATATTTTCCAAAGAGGAAACCTTATTGCGTTGAAATTTTGCGTATTATCACAACTTTAGAACAGAAAGTAAAAATGTGCAGAAGTCAGCAGAAACTGTTACTCGCATGGAGATCTGACCATGTCACGTCCCACCAGACCTAATATTGAAAACCATGGAAACGGTTCAGAAATTAAAGTTAGCAGATTTTGACTCTCCACGGAGATCATCACCTGCACGTTATTTCAACCATGAACTCATAAACTAAGTGATAGCACATACACTTACCTTGTACAATAATAACTTTTAATACTACAATATCTGTTCCATTTTCAGGCTTTTGTAATAACATCTGATATATCGCACAAATCTATTTACCAAAACAATTTGAATATTTTACTGAATCACTTAGAAATCCTGCACTCCTTAGTGCATTAAAATAGTGAATGGATGGAATTCAAACATTATTTTCCCATTATTAGTTTGAGTAACACAACATATCAAATCACTTTGTCAAATGACTCCACCTTTCCAAATATATTGGAAAGAAAATTACAACTCATGTTTGCAACAGTAAAAGCAGAGATAGTATGAATTGTATCAAGTTAGAAATTCTAAAACCTGTTGAATTGGGCAAAATTAAAAAGACAAAGTGAGAGATTTACAATAAAAGGTAAAATCATAAAAAAAGAATTTTTTTGTTGTGCTCCTCCTTTTCCTTTCATGAAGTGTGCAATTTTATTTTACATAATATGCAGTTGTATTTGAGTGATCTCTCTGAATGTTTTTTTCTTTTGTACCAAAACCAATGCCAACGAAATAACTTTTATATCCGCACAAAATGGGAATGTAAATATTCAATGCAAATAATTTTTCACACATCCCCAAAAAAAACGTCTTCAAATTTTGGTTCTGTGGATTGAATTCTCCAAATAATGAGTGTTTGAGGAAGCTGTGAATAAAGTAACCCATTCTCAGGGAAGCAGGATATTATGAGGGGTGATCATGAAGGCTCTCGTCTGATAGAGGAAGTCATTGATGGTGAACAAATTCTTATATTTGACATAGTTGAGTGTTTCTGTGTTTGTTTGTGTGTTTATACGTTATTCCTTAATGGCCGAACTGGAAAAGGCCTAAAGGCCCCATATTTTCGGTGTTGCTACTTCAGCATCTGGGCAAGGATTTATTCTGTCAAACGAAGGCCTTGACGTCTGTTTTGAGGCCACCGAAGGCTGCTATAGAGTGTGTATTGGGATGTGGGGTCTGGCAGTGCTGACGTCAGTCTACAGTCATCATGAGGCCATAACTCCAAAGCTTTACAATGTCCAACACATCCTGACACCACTGCCAGGAAAGGTTCACCCACCGGAGAAGCTGCTTTTAGCCGCTGCTTGTACATTTTATTTCAATATGTTAACATCTCCAAATAAAAAAAGTGTTCGATTTCATGATCCCTAATTTTACCAAAGGTCATGTTCTTGTTATTCAACTGTTCAACTTCATGAAAAATAAATTATTTTGTTACATGAGTGAAAAGGAATGAAAGTTCAATGACATAAATAAGTGCAAATAATTAAAAGTTTATGATCAACCTTTGTTTTAAATTATATTTTCGAAAGAACCTCATTGCGTTGAAATTTTGCATATGAATTGCACATTTTTTCTTTCTTTTCTAAAGATGTGAACTCAGCAGAAACTGTTCCTCGCAAGGAGATCTTTCCATGTCATGTCCCACCAGACGTAATATTGAAAACCATGGAAACGGTTCAGAAATTAAACAGTCAGCAGATTTTGTCTCTCCACGGATAGACTAGGCTAAATTTCTGATTTTTTTTTGGCAGAGGCATTTCTGAGTAAAAGTTGGTATCCGGGCGTTTTAGGTGGATATGAGGGTGCTGATCACGAAAAAAACGGATACCAAGCTGAAATGTGCATATTTAGGGCCTAAATCAGCAAAAAACAAAATGGCCGCCAAAAAAGTTTATGCGATATTTGTTTTTTTTCTTCAGAAAAGTGGAATGTCGTAGTAATACTTGGTATCCATGCTTATTAGCTGTATATGAGGGTGCTGATCACGATAAAAAATAATACCAAGCTGAATATTACATATTTAGGGCTTAAATCAGCCAAAAAACAAAATGGCCGTCAAAAAAAGTATACGCGATATTGACATTTCTAATTTTCTTTTAAAAATAGGAATGTCATAGTAGCACTTGGTATCTATGCTTATTAGCTGTATGTGAGCGTGCTGACCACGAAAAGATAGGATACCAAGCTGAATTGCAGGCTTTCAATGGAAGATGTTTCATACACCATATTGGCTTTTATTGCCGTTTTACCTTGATTGGCATTACATTGCTTTCAGATCACTGTCAACTGTATTTTCTAGTTAAGGTTGTTATCATGTCTAGTTAAGGACGGTTTATTTACCAGGACGGTGACATGCAACCTCTCTTTCTTTTATTTTCAGACTAAATCAAGATGGATCCTGTTGCTACTCTGAAACGACCATCATCGATTGACTTCGCCTTATGCATTTTATGCCAAACAGATGGGGATTTGCGATCTGCCAGCAATCAAGGTCTAGCCACACTCGCTAAGGCTTACGAAACCAGAAAGAAATTACGCGACCCAAAAAACCGCAATATAATTGAGCGTCTGGATCTGGCGTTGGGTTCGAATACCACCTCAATCGTATGGCACAAAAACTGTTATGTCCAATTCACCGATAAAAATAAACTTCTTCGCCTAGAAAGACTGGAAGATCATCATCAGGACCGAGAAAATGTACCAACATGCAGCTCAGTTGTTGGGTCTACCCAAGGTCGTGTCATACGTCGGAGCTCTGTCAAGCCAGTTGACTGGACGCTGTGCATGTTTTGTCAGGATCGTACGTCAAAACAACGATTAAGTTCAGTTATGACATTCAATGTCAGCAAATATATTTTAGAGGCATCTAAATTACATCACAAGCTATGCTTCAGTTTGGCAGGCGTTAGTGACCTCATCGCAGCGGAAGGTAAATATCACCTTCCTTGCTTAAGTTCGTTCAAAAGAAGTACATCCAAAGTCAAAGAAGATTTTCACACCAGTCAAGACTTACCTTTGATATGGCTTTCTTCAGAACTTATGTATGCAGCCCAAAAGGGTCATGTGCTGAGGCTAAGTGACGTCTGGGATCGGTATGTAAATCTTTCAGAGGAAGCTAACACAGTTATTCCGAAGTCCTTTGTAAGTCGTCGGACAACATTCAGGGAAAAACTGCAATCTCGAGTAGGTGATACCATCCTCTTTGTTCGACCTGATGGTGGGACATCTCAGAGAGAAACGTTGTTGGTACCATCTAAGTATACCGGCAATGCTGTATCTGGACTGACGGATGAAGCAGACGAACAACTAACAATGCCTAGGTTCGGGCCTGAAGAGGACATCTTCCTGTCGCTGGTGCATGTTGCCCTAAAACTTTGAGGAGATTTGCTTGATAAGCCTGGCCACGTGGGATTTGAAGTGAGCATCGGAAACGCACTAAGTTGCGTACCAGAGACTGTCTACATGTTCCTCAAGCTCTTATATGGTGGTCCGTGTCAGCTTGAAATAGAACCATGCGTTGCCAAAGAAGATGATACGAAACTAGAACAACAAGTCCTCAGCAGTGCTCAGGACATGGTATATGGAGTGAGCGGAGGCAGTAAACTGACGCCGAAACATATAGGGCTCGGCAGCACCCTGCACCAAACTACACGATCTAAGGAGTTGGTGGAAATGTTCCATAAGGCAGGACACACCCTCAGTTACCATCAAGTGTTGCAGTTGGACACAACCTTAGCCAAGTCCACAATTAAGTCTATGAATCCAAACACCGGTGCCGTCATACCACCTAATCTAGTTCCTGACCGCTTTCTGTTCTACACTGCTGACAATATCGACATACTGGATGAGACATTGGACGGAAAAGAAACCTTCCATGCCACTCAGCTGGCAGCGTGGCAGAGAGGACCATCCGCAGACGTGAAGTGGGACAGCATGGTTCTTTCTAAAGACCGAATGCTGCATGTCCCAGAGGTCATGGACACCTTAAATGCTGCAACTATGCCTGCCGTCAGGGCCGAACCATCTTTCAGTGGCCAAGTGGAAAAAACTTGGTATCATCAACCGTCCAAGGACACTGATTGTGCAGCAAGGGCCCAATCGGTGGATTTAGCGTTCAATTTCATGCGACTCAACTCAACAACGGAAACCAGTTGGACAGTATTCAATGAGTCCCTGACACAAAATGATCCTCCACAAACTACAGTTGGCTATATGCCCATAATCCTGGCACCAGCGCACGAGTTTGATACACTCAAAACAGTCGTGGAGCGATGTTTGGAAGTTTCATCTCGCTTCGGACAAGAATACACGGTACTGAGTGTGGATCAAGCACTTTATTGCAAGCTCATGGAGTTGAAGTGGTGCAATCCGGAGTACAAGAAGAGACTCATTCCACGTCTAGGAGGGCTACACATTTCAATGAACTTTTTAAAAGTTATTGGAGAACACATGCACGGATCTGGATTGGCAGAGGCCTGGGTTGAAGCTGGTCTAATGGGACAGAACACCATTGAAGCAGCATTGGCTGGCAAAAAGTTCAACAAAGCCATGCGAGCACACAAAATTACATGCCAGGCCCTATGGCGACTATTAGGACCCAATCTACTAGACTATGTGAAAGAAGCCGACGAGCAACTGCATATTCAAATATCCAAGGCTGCATCCGACCTGGCAGCTGTTGAGATCCTTGTCACCTTGCTGACAAACCCAACGTTTTCATCATTGATGTCAGATTTCCTGGAACGCAGAAAGGAGGACAATGTCAACTTCTCTTTCTGGTGGGGATACCTGGAAATGGTAGCAATTCTACTTATGTTCACAAGAGCCCAACGAGATGGACTTTGGGACCTTCACATCCATTCATTCACCTGCATGCTACCTTTCTTTCTCAGGTATGACCATGTAAACTATGGACGCTGGGGTCCTGTCTACTTGGCTGAAATGAGAAACCTACCAGAGTCAGTTCTCGAAGAATTCAAAAAAGGAAATTTTGTGGTCAAACGGTCGGCGCGTAAGTTCAATCAGGTTGATCCCGACCAGGCACAAGAGTGGTTGAATGGAACTGGTAAAAGGGCCGGAGGAATCGTTGGTATCACCAAAACCAATACAGCCTTGAACAGATGGGCATTGTCTTACAACCTGAGAGCACATATTGCAGCAGATACGCGTGAAATGTTGCAGATATATCCAAAAGACTTGCTCAGCCATAACGAATCGAAACCAGCAAGACAACAACGTGACAATGCAGACGAGAACATTCTGCTCAGCATATTGGAACGCTTCCATGTGTTTGCACCTGATACGCATCACGCTGCGCTGCAAAACATTGCAACAAAAGACGTTGCTAGCGAAGAAATCCAAACATCGCTACTGAACGCACGAGTCATGGGTCAGAAACAACTGGATGAATTTGTGGAGGATAGACTTGTTGGAGACGCAGAAACCTCAGTGCCTCAGCACTCATTGTATGACACCATCAAGAAGAACAATGCTCCAACATTCGACGATCTTTATAAGGTAGTACAACACAGTGCTGAAAAGAACAAACGCACTGTTCTGAAAGCTGATCAAAACTTCCTCCAACGTTTGGTAACGGCATATGCATCTGGCCGCACGATCAACTTGGACAACGTGTTGAACCACGAACTTCTTCGAGTACCAGTCTCGCTGGCAGAGCTCAATGGCAATTTAAGGACAGGAAACAAATCGTTGCTGGCTGATATGTTGACAGCAGATGTTCCATGTCCTGCTACGCTCGATCTGCACGGGAAATCAGCTTGTCTTGTTATAGATGGACAGGCTCGAGTCGTGGCCATTGGGAAACCGGTTGCTGCCAAGACATTTGGAGACTTGGCAGACGTTTTCACAAGATCAATCTTCCAGTCAGGAATGCAATATCTTCGCATAGACGTTGTATTTGACAGATACCGAGATGAGTCGATCAAAGCAGGAACAAGAACCAAACGAACAAAGACAAGTCGTCCAATACGTCGTATTGTAGAAGGACGGGAGGTGCCACTGCCTAACTCCTGGATAAACTTCATTGCCCTTCCAGAAAACAAGGCAGCCCTTGCTCGCTTCCTCTCGGAAGAACTTCTGGCACATGCTCCTGGTGATACAGAGATTGTGGTTGCAGGGGGGTTTGACGATGAGCGTGAAATCAGGTCATCACGTGGCAATACTGACCTCACTCCACTAAAAGCAACACACGAAGAAGCGGACACACGCATAATTCTACATGTCATAGATAGTCGGCTGGACACTGTAGTTGTATGTGCGAGAGACACTGATGTCATGCTGTTGTTGGTGGCACATTTTCCGCGTGTCAGTTGCAGAAATCTATGGATGATGGCTGGTACTGCCCAGAAGAGAAAGTACATACCCATAGGTCCATTATATCACAACTTGCCATCAAATTCAGTCCAATCACTTCTGCCATTTCACGCTCTTACGGGATCGGACACGACATCGCACATCTGTGGACACACGAAACGTTCAGCATGGAAAGTCTTCCTTGAGTATCACCACCTTCTTGTGGGTTTGGGAGTAGGGAATTTGACCCCTGAAGTGTCAAAATCGACAGAAATATTTGTCTGCAAAATCTACGGGATGAACAATCTGGAGACAACAGATAGCGTTCGTCGGGTCATGTTTGAGAAGGCCTGCAAACCAGAAGCGATGCCACCCACGAGCGATGCTCTCAAATTCCACATCCAGCGTGTGCATTACCAATCTCTGATATGGAAGGAGGCACACTGCCCACTTCCGAACCTGCCGAATGTCACGGAGTTGGGATGGAAAAGGGTCGCTACCAATTTGCAACCAGTGCTGATGACACTCCATCCAATTCCTGAGTCGTGTCTTGAACTTGTTTCTTGCAGTTGCAGGTCACGGTGTCGTACCATGCGCTGTAGCTGCCGTAAAGCAAAACTTGGCTGCACAGCTGCATGTGTATGTCGGCAAGAAACTGACCAGGACGGTTGCTTTAATGACAATGTGTAATGTGTTAACGACATTATTCAACTTACCGTCGAGCCTGCATATCGTAAAAGACGTCATGACTGTGCTACCTGTATATAGTTAAACGTTCATATGTGATTGTTCACTGCATGTAATCGTATTAATCAATGAAGATCAAAAGTAAAGTTGTATTGCCTTGTAATCGTGTTGTTTATTATATGAGCTGTGTGGCACAAGGGTCCATGTGTAAGTGTCTGTAGATATCATTTTAGCTGCAGTTAGCCGATATTTAGAGCTATTTTGTGAGCAACCACCTTGAATGTGTCCTGTTTCAGTATATAGCTTTGGTCCAACACTAATAATAGTGCGCTCATATGCTTCCTTGACCTCGATAACCTGGGGCTAGACATCAAAATAATGATTATATTGTTGCGAATATGGAATTTGGCCTCCATATCCGCTTGTAAATATTCCCCTATTTTCTCCAATACTCCCCAACTTTCCCCGATCCCCCATTCCCTAGTCCCATTGCATGTAAATAACAATCAGTAGAGCCGACCTTCCCCTTATTCCCCCATTAAATGTCGTGCCCAGGTCCACCGCACCACACGTAGACAACTTTCGGACATCTTTCTAGTTATTCTTATTCTATGTCAGTTAAGGCCTCGTCTCCATTAATTATGACTCTTCGTTGCACCAGAATGTGATTATATGGCATCAGTAGTGAGTTTAGGACCTTTCCCATACCTCCTCCCATCTTCTTCCCCAAACAACAACAATAACAACAACTACAACAACAATTACAACAACAACAGAGGAGATGGCGGCGGAGCGGGGGAGGATGCGTCCTCACACCGGCTCGATTAGCTCCAGACCATGCGCTCCACGGGGTTACCCCGAAGGGGCTGGCTGTCAGCTCCTCGTCAGGGGCGGAGCCAGTAACCCCCCCCGCACGCACCCAATGAGAAGCAACGTGCCGATTCCACGAGGCGGAGCTAACGAGCCGAGGGCGTGTCACTCCCCGCCGGATATACGCGGCCCCGGGCCGGATGTGACGTCAGATGCGCCTGAACTACGGAGAGCAGAGGAAGCCACCGCCACCCCCAGCGCGACGATACCTCCCCGCATCTTTGGACCGGACCGTACTGGACCCTGCTTTGAGCCAAGAGTGCACCTTGAGCCATCGATACCCGCTGTCCTTTTCATCAACCCCCGTGTGAGTCAGCCTTGTCCCGTTTGTCCGTCGTCTGTCCGGGGTTAATATAAGAGTGTGTCTAAGTGCCTGTCTTTCTGTGATTATAACTCTAGCCCCTGTAATCTGACCTTTCCGTACGAATATAATTGAGAACTGAAACATTGGTGTCGTATTGTGTTATTGTAATCCAGCCGGGTGTCTTCTTTTCCTTATTGAGCCAGCATCGCGCGACTCGTCAACGTTCGGGCACAATCGGGTAACTTGTACGGATACGGCGGCCATCCCGCTCGGCCCACCATACCATCAAAGTCGTATCTGTAACAATTGGTGTCGAGGAGTGAGATTCGGACCCGGGACTAAATTAGTTAGGCCCAAATTTTGGGAGGGAAAATCGATCCGGAGCGCGTACTGCGCTCGACAAAATCGATCCGGAGCGCGTACTGCGCTCGACAAAATCGATCCGGAGCGCGTACTGCGCTCGACAAAATCGATCCGGAGCGCGTACGGCGCTCGACAAAATCGATCCGGAGCGCGGGTACTGCGCTCGACGAAAGTATAACGGCGAAATTTCGAATTTGTTTTACGAAACTCGAATTTTGAAAGTCGCGCTATGGCGGATCAAGACGGCTGGGGTCCGGTAGGGGAGAGTGAAGCAGGGTCGGTCCAGGACCAAATTGAGGGACAAGAGGAGAGCGAAGCAGTGAGGGCGGCAGGTTCGCAAAATAGCGCCGTCACGCACGAAGTAGCGGGCGCGCAAAAAGGCGCCTCGCACGAGCGCGCGGTAGCCGAGCCGGCTGTATCAGCGGGCTTTAACATGCAGCCGTTTGACATGCAGCAGTTCATGGCACGGTTTAGCGAATACATGGCAGAGTCGAAGAGCGACAACGAAAAAAGAGCCAGGGAAATGGAGAAAATGGAAAACAGAATGGGGGAGCGACTAGGGAATCAAATCGGGGGGTTAGACAAGAAATTTGGGAAGTTAGACAATAATTTTGAGGAGTTAGACAAGAAATTTGGGAAGTTAGACAATAATTTTGAGGAGTTAGACAAGAAATTTGGGAAGTTAGACAATAATTTTGAGGGGTTAGACAACGGGATAAAAGAGGTGAGACATGGGTTAACGGGGGTAGAAAACAGAATGGCCGCTCAAGAGAATCAGATAGAGGGAGTGAAACATGGGTTAACGGGGGTAGAAAACAGAATGGCCGCTCAAGAGAATCAGATAGAGGGAGTGAAACATGGGTTAACGGGGGTAGAAAACAGAATGGCCGCTCAAGAGAATCAAATAGAGGGAGTGAAAAATGGGTTAGAGGGGTTAGAAAACAGTATGGAAGGCAAATTGAGGGACATGAGGGACCAAGCGGAAAGGGAAGTTAAACAAATGGAGCAGCAGATAGAGGGGGTCAGAATGGGGGTAGAAACCAAACTGGATGCTCACAGGGAGGAAATGGAGCAGATGAGGGTGGCATCTGGGCAGGAGATGCAAGTGATGGGAGAGGAGATCAGAAGAGGAGTGAGTGAGGAGGTCGGAGGAGTGCGCGAGGAGGTGAGGCACTGTAAGGAGCACATGGAGAAGGAGGTGAGAAAGGGGACTGTAAAGTTACAGGGGGGCATAGAGGTCCTGACGCAGGAGGTGGAGCAGCTGACGGTGGGACAGACGGAGTTAGTGGAGCAGGTTCAAAGGAACACTGCGGTATTAGGAGGTTTAAAGGCGACACAAAAAGAAATTAAAAACGACTTGATAGCGACACAGAGGCAATGTCAGATGGTACGTGAGGGACTGACAACGAGGTTGGACGAGGTGATAGAGGTAATGGAGACGAAGGACCGGCAGGTGAGGACGCACCTGGAAACGGTCAAGGTAGCCTTGGAGGACGAGCTTGAGGAGACGTACCGGGGAATAAAAGAGGTGAGGCACAAATTAGAAGAAGTGGAAGAAGGGGTGAGCGAAATTAAGAAGCGACGGAGAGGGGATAAGAAAGAAATAAAAGAGGAGATAAAAGAATTGGTCCAAAGTCTGTGTTTGGATCGTGATGATGTGCTCATTAACCGGATGAGGGATTCGCAGGTGATGGAGGAGAAGCGAAGAGGAAGAGGACCCGGTGTAAGTGGTGACCAATATGGTCGTGCGTATGATGCGCCAGGGGATTTAAGAAGCTTGGGGGTCGAGATGGACCCGGGTGTTCGTGAAAGGCCGTTGGTGAGGTGTGCGACAGGTCTGGTGTGCGAAAAAGGAGGTGTGCAAGAAAGTCCGACTCTGGGGTGTGTGAGGAAAAAGTGCGTGCCAAGGAGTGAGTGTGCTGGCGAGAGTGAGTCGGTCGTAGCGCGTGTGCGAGGGAGCACATGGAAGCGTGGTGTGGTGAGTGTTACAGAGGGTGTGACGGGAGAGTGTGCGCAGGAGTGTGCGCGAGAAAGGTGTGTGACGGACAGGTGCATGAGGAAAGAGTGCGCTGTCAGAAGTAAGGAAGAGTGTCCACCTGTGGTGAGTGTTACAGAGGGTGTGACGGGAGAGTGTGCGCAAGAGTGTGCGCGAGAAAGGTGTGTGACGGACAGGTGCATGAGGAAAGAGTGCGCTGTCAGAAGTAAGGAAGAGTGTCCACCTGTGGTGAGTGTTACAGAGGGTGTAACGGGAGAGTGTGCGCGAGGAAGGTGTGTGACGGACAGGTGCATGAGGAAAGAGTGTGCTGTCAAGAGTAAGGGTGAGTGCGTTGTCACGAGTGGAGGTGAAAGTAGTGAGAGTGACATGGAGCGTGAGTTAGTTGTGACAGGTGAGCGAGGATGTACACCTGGGATGGAAGGATGCACACCTGGAATGGTAGAGCGTGAGTGGGAATGCACGCTGGAGTTGGTGGTGAGGCACGTGGTTGGGTGTGCGAATGAGAGCACACCTGTGATTGTCACAGAGGAGGTGACAGAGGAGGGGGCGCGAAGCGGTGTTTTGGTGAGGTGTGCGACCAACGAATGTGTGCCAAAGTGTTCGGTGGTCAGGTGTGTGACCAAGGCTGTGAGTGGAATGGGTGTACCTGGGTGTGTAAGGAAGGGTACAAGGAGAATGGGAACAGCTGCATGTATGAGCAAGGAACGGGCTGCGGGGTGTAAGCATGCAGGTGAAGCATCGACGTTACACGGGTTAAAGGTCAGGTCGACTTTTAGCCGAAGCGGGCCCTCGGTGCGTGCCGGGCTTCGCGTGCCGCGAGAACCAGCGGGGATCCGAGCCACGGCGGGTTCGAAAGGACCGCCGTGCGCGACCCACGCTGGGCCTCGCTTTGAACGGCCGCGTCCGTGCTCCAATAAGCGGAGCAGACAGCCCGATAGAAAGAGTCGTCATGGCGACCACTTTTTGTTGAGGCAGTCCGGCAGGTCGAGATCGGGACATTGGATGGCTCCACGCCGAGGTGATGCGTGGGATCTCGGGCCGGGTAAACCTCCTTCCCTGCACCGAAGGCAGGATGCAGCCAGCCGCTGGCACAAAACAACCAGCATCCATTGCTTGGCTTTACGAAGCCGGGCTTTGGACAGGAATTGGCGCACCGAGAGGCAGTAGTGAGTAGACTGGGTGATGAGGTTAGTGTTTTGGACCCAAAATTAGAGAAAAACAAAATTTGATGATTGGCAAAGGATTGGCAGTAGTGATTGGCAGATGATGGGCAGTGATTGGCAAATTTTTAATTTGTTGAAATTTGATGTGCAAAATTGATAGTGAGAGACCCCCGATGTGGTGGGATGGCAAATCCACCATCTTTCCCATGTGGGGGCAAAGGAGCAATAGATTATGGGGTGTATGGCAGTGAAAACTAGCCCGGGTGGGTTAGGATATGGTGTGTAGGGATCTAGAGAAGATGACCTTAGGTAACGTTAAGGTTAGTTAGTGACTGATACCTGTAGTGGGGACGCAGGTAGATTAGTGTGGATTATAATGACGAGGGAGCGCAATAGTTAAAGGGACGACTGGGAAGCGCAAGTTTCAGAAGGGAGTAGTTAGCTGAGATGATGCCGTGTTTGTGAGAATTGAACAGGTGTGATTGCACAGGTGTGCAACTGGACAGGTGTGTGGAGCAGTGTATGAGTAGTGAGTGTGTGGATCAGCGCGAATGCGCTTGGGGAGAGAAGGGTGCAGGTGGCACCAGGTGTGAGAGCACAGGTGTGCAGGTACAGGTGTGTGGAGAGAGTTGGAGTGAGTGGTACGGAGTGGTGTGCATGGTGCGAAGGTGTGGATGGGGGAAGAGTGGACCCCTTTCACGAGCACCCGGGGCGGGTAGTGTAAGTGTTAGGTAGAGGGTGCAGGTAAATTGTGGTTGGATATTGGCATTTGTGGTGCGGTTGCAGAATGGTGTTGTGAATGGGTGCATTAGTGTTGTGGAAATGGCTGGGCGTGTAGCCTGTTAGTGTGTGTAGTTGGTTGGGCACTCCACCACTGTGAGGATGTCGGCCAGGTGAGGCCGCAGGTGGGCTCTGGGAGCCGGTAGTTGTGAGTGGGTGCCTGAGGATCCCGGGTGTGGATCGGGCAGCCCAGTGCCAGAGAGGGCACGGAGTGGGGAGAGAGCCAGAGGGCCTTCCCCAGGTAGTTAGGTTAGGGTGAGGAGCAGGTAAGCTCGGAGGCAACTGCAGTGGTGGAGGTGTGCAGGTGGGTAGACCCACTGGGAGAGGTACACGCCGCAGCCCAGAAATTGTGCGAGGGCACCGGGAGATGAATCGGGGGAGTGAGACCCCAAATTGAAGAGCACCACAGTTTGGCCAATGGGAATTGGTTTTTAGAACCCATAGTGTAAGAGGGCCAATGGTTTGGCCGGAGAAAGCCCCCGGGTAGTGTAAAGTTGTTAAAGTCATTTAGGAAATAGTTAGGATTGATGAACCTGTCGCACCATACGCAGCCACTTACCTGTGGTGATGATGATGACTCCACACCTGTGTTTTCTTTGTTCTGTGTGCAGGAAATGAGATTGCTGTGGATTTGTGAGACGCATCACGACGTGGATGAGACATTGGGGTGATTCCATCTCTCCCTCCTTAGGAGGGACTGATGATGAATTGGTGATGGCAAATTTTGATGTGCAGTTGGAGATGGCAAATTTTGATGAGAGTTGAAAATGGCAAATTTGATTGGTTAGGAGGGAGAGAAGACGAATTTGGTTTATGGGAGGAACGGGGAAGACAGTAGGGATGTTTGTTGATTTGTAAAGTAGATGTTTATGGGTAGTGTTGTGTTTTGTGGATACAGTAAGGGGTAAGGGAGGGGCCATGTAGGTTACCTGGTGGTGGGGGGGGGCGTACGATAGGAACGTACCTGTCTCACCTGGTTCCCATGTGCCCCCAGTGTGCATTACCTTATATTGCGTGCACTTTTGCGCCCTTACCACCTTACTCACTTGTTTCTTCTGTTGTCTCCCACCTCCGAGGATCTGGCTTTGGGGTAGAGAGAGAGGAGAGAGAGGTGCTGGCGACGCAGTTGTGGGCCTGCACTTTCGCTGTTCGCTGCCTGGATCGGTACACCATATGGACCGCAATGTTTGTGGCCACCCACAATGGACCGCAGTTCGTTTGCGGCCAAGCACCACCCGGGGATGGACCTATGGGTCAGCGTGGCACCTATGCCATACAGGTGAACCACTTTTAATTAACACCAAGTGCACCACAAGAAGAGCAAGAGACACCTGCAGGGTTAGGGGTTGTCGAATTTATTTTTATACCAATGAACAATGGTGACTGCACCGGATGGTGCTGACTGTGTGGTGGGGTGGTGCTTTTGATGCTGGGAAAGGGTGCTCTGCACGTTATTAAAGGCCGTCGGCCACAGAGCACTCGTGGGTTGGTGTATCGATGTTGGCAAGCGCGCGCTCTCTCTATGCATAACATCTGCATGTGTTCCTCCAAAGACAGGTCCTGGATCGTAGTGTAAATAGCAGCGTAGTCTTGTAAATAATGCTCCCTACCGGCTGTATGTTTAGTTTGAGGATTCTTTCCGGATTCGGTTATCCTGTGGGTGTGTTTCTGTGAGGAGAAGGGTGCAACGTCGCAGGGGGACATATTTACTCATTTGTGAATATCTGTAAAACTGTCGCACTCAGGGTAGAGTTAATAGTAGAGGGAACTACATTGCGTGCCACACTAAAGTAGGTAAAAATTTATCGGGTCGGGACGCCCCGAGGGTAGAGAAGGGTGCAATGTTGCGAATATGGAATTTGGCCTCCATATCCGCTTGTAAATATTCCCCTATTTTCTCCAATACTCCCCAACTTTCCCCGATCCCCCATTCCCTAGTCCCATTGCATGTAAATAACAATCAGTAGAGCCGACCTTCCCCTTATTCCCCCATTAAATGTCGTGCCCAGGTCCACCGCACCACACGTAGACAACTTTCGGACATCTTTCTAGTTATTCTTATTCTATGTCAGTTAAGGCCTCGTCTCCATTAATTATGACTCTTCGTTGCACCAGAATGTGATTATATGGCATCAGTAGTGAGTTTAGGACCTTTCCCATACCTCCTCCCATCTTCTTCCCCAAACAACAACAATAACAACAACTACAACAACAATTACAACAACAACAGAGGAGATGGCGGCGGAGCGGGGGAGGATGCGTCCTCACACCGGCTCGATTAGCTCCAGACCATGCGCTCCACGGGGTTACCCCGAAGGGGCTGGCTGTCAGCTCCTCGTCAGGGGCGGAGCCAGTAACCCCCCCCGCACGCACCCAATGAGAAGCAACGTGCCGATTCCACGAGGCGGAGCTAACGAGCCGAGGGCGTGTCACTCCCCGCCGGATATACGCGGCCCCGGGCCGGATGTGACGTCAGATGCGCCTGAACTACGGAGAGCAGAGGAAGCCACCGCCACCCCCAGCGCGACGATACCTCCCCGCATCTTTGGACCGGACCGTACTGGACCCTGCTTTGAGCCAAGAGTGCACCTTGAGCCATCGATACCCGCTGTCCTTTTCATCAACCCCCGTGTGAGTCAGCCTTGTCCCGTTTGTCCGTCGTCTGTCCGGGGTTAATATAAGAGTGTGTCTAAGTGCCTGTCTTTCTGTGATTATAACTCTAGCCCCTGTAATCTGACCTTTCCGTACGAATATAATTGAGAACTGAAACATTGGTGTCGTATTGTGTTATTGTAATCCAGCCGGGTGTCTTCTTTTCCTTATTGAGCCAGCATCGCGCGACTCGTCAACGTTCGGGCACAATCGGGTAACTTGTACGGATACGGCGGCCATCCCGCTCGGCCCACCATACCATCAAAGTCGTATCTGTAACAATATGTTCACTAGAACTGGAGATATCGTCAATATAAGATTTGATGGCGGCCATCTTGGAAAATGGCCGAAACATCGATTTCTGCTAAAATAGTATATACAAATTTGATTGCCCGGAAATATTCATCTTGTTTCACGTAAAGTGTACTTGTTGAAATGTCTTCCTGTGTGATTCTGAGTTCAGCGGCTAAAAGTTAAATATTTTGGCGGCCATTTAGTTTTTTCCAGATTTGAGCATCAAATACCAAAAATTCAGCTTGGTATCCTATTTTTTCATGATCAGCACCCCCAAAATAGGTTAAAAACACTTGTTACCAACTTTTACTCAGAAATGCCCCTATAACTTGTATTAGATGCATTTCTGGAAATTTAGCCTAGTCTAGGAGATCATCGCCTGCATGTTATTTCAACCGTGAACTCATAAACTAAGTGATAGCACATACACTTACCTTATACAATAATAACTTTTAATACTACAATATCTGTTCCATTTTCAGTCTTTAGTAATAACATCTGATGTATCGCACAAACCATAATACCATTTACCAATTGCATTTGAATATTTTACTGAATCACTTAGAAATCCTGCACTCCTTCGTGCATTAAAATAGTGATTGGATGGAATTCAAACAATATTTTCCCATTATTAGTTTGAGCAACACAACATATCAAATCACTTTGTCAAATGACTCCACTTTTCCAAATGTATTGGAAAGAAAATTACAACTCATGTTTGCAACAGTAAAAGCAGAGATAGTATGAATTGTATCAAGTTAGAAATTCTAAAACCTGTTGAATTGGGCAAAATTAAAAAGACCAAGTGAGAGATTTACAATAAAAGGTAAAATCATAACAAAAGAATTTTTTTGTTGTTCTCCTCCTTTTCCTTTCATAAAGGGAGCAATTTTATTTTACATAATATGCAATTGTATTTGAGTGATCTCTCTGAATGTGTTTTTCTTTTGTACAAAAACCAATGCCAACGAAATAACTTTTATATCCACACAAAATGAGAATGTAAATATTCAATGCAAATAATTTTTCACACATCTCAAAAAAAACGTCTTCAAATTTTGGTTCTGTGGATTGAATTCCCCAAATAATGAGTGTTTGAGGAAGCTGTGTATGAAGTAACCCATTCTCAGAGAAGCAGGATATTATGAGGGGTGATCATGAAGTCTCCAGTTCGATATGTGAAATCACTGATGGTGAACGAATTGTTATTGGTATATTTAAAATATTAAAGTGCTTATTTGTTTGTTTGTGCATTTATACGTTATTCCTTAATGGGCGAACTGTAACAGGTTTAAAGACCCCAAATTTAGGGTGTTGGTACTTTAACATCTAGGTAAGGATTTAAGCTATCACACGTTGGATTTCATGCCCATTTTGAGCCCACCGAAGGCCGCTATGAAGTGTGTATTGGGATGTGGTGTCAGGCAGTGCCGCCGTCAGGCCACAGCCATCATGAGGCCATCAACTCCAAAGCTTTTCCATGTCCAACACGTCTGAGAAACCACTGCTAGGAAAAACACACCCAGCGGAGAAGCGGCTTTTAGCCCCTGATAGTATAATATATTTCAATATCTCAACACTTGTAACTGAAAAATGTGTTCTATTCCATGATCCCTCGCTTTATACCATGGGTCATGTTCTTGCTGATTAACTGTTCAGCTTTATCAATAAATTATTTATTTTGTTAGATGAATGAAAACGAACCAAAATTGAGTGATATAAATAAGTGCAATTGATTTAAACATTGTTAACAACCTTTGTTTTAAATTATATTTTCCAAAGAGTTAACCTCATTGCGTTGAAATTTTGCGTATTATCACAACTTTAGGCCAGAAAGTAAAAATGTGCAGAAGTCAGCAGAAACTGTTCCTTGCATGGAGATCTGACCATGTCATGTCCCACCAGACCGAATATTGAAAACCATGGAAACGGTTCAGAATTTAAACAGTCAGCAGATTTTGTCTCTCCACGGAGATCATCACCTGCACGTTATTTCAACCATGAACTCATAAACTAAGTGATAGCACATAGACTTACCTTGTACAAGAATAACTTTTAATGCTACAATATCTGTTCCATTTTCAGTCTTTAGTGATAACATCAGATATATCGCACAAACCATAATACCATTTACCAATTGCATTTGAATATTTTACTGAATCACTTAGAAATCCTGCACTCCTTAGTGCATTAAAAGTGTTTGTATGGAATTTAACCTTTACTTTTGCATTATTAGTTTGAGTTACACCACATATCAAATCACTTTCTGTCAAATGACTCTATTTTCTCCAAATGTGTTGTGAAAGAAAATTATAACTCAGCTTCGTTATTGCAAAGAGTGAGATAGCATGAATTGGGTGCAAGTAAGGCATTTTAAACCTTATTAGGCAAAATTTCATATTTTCTGTGAGAGACGTACAATAAAAGTATTGACTAGAATGTTACTCGGTAGAGCGCATACCTCCGCCAGGCTGAACTGTTTGTTTTGAATTCCAATGATAGGCCGGCTCTGGATTCGGACCTGAACCAAAATCTAATCTGCTTGCACTTGTCACCGAACCAACTGGTCCACCAAGTTTAGTCATCACTCATCATAGTCATAAGTTTAGTCATAAGTCATAACTCATAACGTTTAGTCATTTCACTTTTTTTTATATCATGTTATATATCACTTTTTCGTCCGATCCCTCAATGGTGAAGAATCACTTAAAATTAAATAGCCCTCGTATCCAAATCCATATACAGATCTTCACCAAAATCGAATCGATTAATCCTTGTCACGCACCCAATCTCTCAGCCAAGCTTCGTCCAAATCCGTCCATAACTTTTTGAGATATCGCGCTGTGTGTCGTTTTGGGCCCGAGCTCCCAATCATGAAGAATTACTTGAAAAATTCTTGTAGCCGGATCCGTATCCGGATCTTCAACAAAATCTAATCATTTCGTTCGTATTACATGCAATACCTCTATGACAAATTTCGTCCGAATCTGTCGACAACTTTTTGAGATATCTTGTTCACAGACAGAGAAACAAACAAAACAAACAGATAGACAGACAGACAAAGGTGAAAACGTAACCTCTTCCACATTTTGTGGCGGAGGTAATGACAATAAAATAATTATAATGTGCAATTTCATCTGACGGATTTCCCTGAATTTCATTCCTTTTAGACAAAACCAATGCCGACGAAATTACTTTCATGAACACAAAAACGTTCATGAAAATATTCAAGTCAATCAATTTTTCACAGGTCTCAACGAAAACGTCCACAAATTTTGGTCCTGTGGATTGAATTCTCAACAAAATGAGTTTTTGAGGAAGCTGTGTTTCAAGTAACCCATTCTCAGGGAAGCAGGACATTATGAGGGGTGATCATGAAGTCTCTCGTCTGATAGAGGAAGTCATTGATGGTGAACAAATTCTTATATTTGACCTCGTTCAGTGTTTCTGTGTTTGTTTGTGTGTTTATACGTTATTCCTTAATGGCCGAACTGGAAAAGGCCTGAAGGCCCCATATTTTCGATGTTGCTACTTCAGCATCTGGGCAAGGATTTAAGCTGTCAAACGACGGCCTTGACGTCTGTTTTGAGGCCACCTAAGGCTGTTGTAAAGTGTGTATTGGGATGTGGGGTCTGCCAGTGCTGCAGTCAGTCTGCAGTCGTCATGAGGCCATAACTCCAAAGCTTTTCAATGTCCAACACATCTGAGAAATCCCCGCCGGGAAAAGTTCACCCAGCCGAGAAGCGGCTTTTAGCCCCTGACATTATAATATATTTCAAAATATTTACACCTTTAACTGAAAAACGTTTTCTATTTCATGATCCCTCGTTTTACCACAGGTCACGTTCTTGCTGTTCAACTGTTCAGCTTCATCAAGTTATCATTTATTTTGATAGATGAATGAAAATGAATGAGAATTGAGTGACATACTTAGGTGCAAATAATTAAAAGTTTATGATCAACCTTTGTTTTAAATTATATTTTCGAAAGAACCTCATTGCGTTGAAATTTTGCATATGAATTGCACATTTTTTCTTTCTTTTCTAAAGATGTGAACTCAGCAGAAACTGTTCCTCGCAAGGAGATCTTTCCATGTCATGTCCCACCAGACCTAATATTGAAAACCATGGAAACGGTTCAGAAATTAAACAGTCAGCAGATTTTGTCTCTCCACGGAGATCATCGCCTGCATGTTTTTTCAACCGTGAACTCATAAACTAAATGATAGCACATACACTTACCTTATACAATAATAACTTTTAATACTACAATATCTGTTCCATTTTCAGTCTTTAGTAATAACATCTGATGTATCGCACAAACCATTATACCATTTACCAAATGCATTTGAATATTTTACTGAATCACTTTGAAATCCTGCACTCCTTCGTGCATTAAAATAGTGATTGGATGGAATTTAAACATTATTTTTCCCATTATTAGTTTGAGTTACACCAGATATCAAATCACTTTGTCAAATGACTCCACTTTTCCAAATGCATTGGAAAGAAAATTACAACTCATCTTTGCAACAGTAAAAGCAGAGATAGTATGAATTGTATCAAGTTAGAAATTCTAAAACCTGTTGAATTGGGCAAAATTAAAAAGTTTAAGTGAGAGATTTAAAATAAAAGCAATAACGACAAAAAAAAGAAAAAATATTTTTTGTTCTTCTCCTTTTCCTTTATAAAGGGTGTAATTTAATTTTACATAATACGTAATTTTATTTGAGTGATATCTCTAAATGTGTTTTTCTTTTGTACAAAAACCAATGCCAATGAAATAACGTTTATGTCCACACAAAATGGGAATGTAAATATTGAATGCAAATGATTTTTCACACATCCCAATAAAAACTTCCTCAAATTTTGTTCCTGTGGATTGAATTCTCAACAAAATGAGTGTTTGAGGAAGCTACGTATAAAGTAACTCATTCTCAGGGAAGCAGGATATTATGAGGGGTGATCATGAAATCTCCAGTTCGATATATGAAGTCAGTCACTGATGGTGAACGAATTGTTATTGGTATATTTAAAATATGAACGTGCTTCTTTGTTTGTTTGTGCATTTATACGTTATTCCTTAATGGGCGAACTGTAACAGGTTTAAAGACCCCACATTTAGGGGGTTGGTACTTTAACATCTAGGTAAGGATTTAAGCTATCACACGTTGTACTTCAAGCCAATTTTGAGGTCACCCTCGGCCGCAATGAAGTGTATATTGGGATGTGGGGTCAGGCAGTGCTGCCGTCAGCCCACAGTCATCATGAGGCCATCAACTCCAAAGCTTTTCCATGTCCAACACGTCTGAGAAACCACTGCCAGGAAAAACTCACCCAGCGGAGAAGCGGCTTTTAGCCCCTGATAGTATAATATATTTCAATATCTCAACACTTGTAACTTAAAAATGTTTTCTATTCCATGATCCCTCGCTTTATACCATGGGTCTGTCGTTGCTGATTAACTATTCAGCTTTATCAATAAATTATTTATTTTGTTAGATTGATGAAAATGAACCAAAATTGAGTGATATAAATAAGTGCAATTGATTTAAACATTGTGAACAACCTTTGTTTTAAATTATATTTTCCAAAGAGGAAACCTCATTGTGTTGAAATTTTGCGTATTATCACAACTTTAGAACAGAAAGTAAAAATGTGCAGAAGTCAGCAGAAACTGTTCCTCGCATGGAGATCTGACCATGTCATGTCCCACCAGACCTAATATTGAAAACCATGGAAACGGTTCAGAAATTAAACAGTCAGCAGATTTTGTCTCTCCACGGAGATCATCACCTGCACGTTATTTCAACCGTGAACTCACAAACTAAGTGAGAGCACGTAGACTTAACTTGTACAATAATAACTTTTAATGCTACAATATCTGTTCCATTTTCAGTCTTTATTTATAACATCAGATATATCGCACAAACCATAATACCATTTTCCAATTGCATTTGAATATTTTACTGAATCACTTAGAAATCCTGCACTCTTTAGTGCATTAAAATAGTGTTTGGATGGAATTTAACCTTTACTTTTGCATTATTAGTTTGAGTTGCACCACATATCAAATCACTTTCTTTCAAATGACTCTATTTTCTCCAAATATGTTGTGAAAGAAAATTATAACTCATCTTCGTCATAGCAAAGAGTGAGATAGTATGAATTGGGTGCAAGTAAGACATTTTAAACCTTCTTAGGCAAAATTTCATATTTTCTGTGAGAGACTTACAATAAAAGTATTAACTACAATGTTACTCGGTAGAGCACATACATCCGCCAGGCTGAACAGTTTGTTTTGCATTCCAATGACAGGCTGTATCTGGATTCGGACCTGAACCAAAATCTAATCGGCTTGTACTTGTCACAGGAACCAACTGGTCCACCAAGTTTAGTCATAACTCATCCATAACTTTTTTTTAAATATTATGTTATATATCACTTTTCGCCCAATCCCTCAATGGTGAAGAATCACTTAAAATTAAATAACCCTCGTATCCAAATCCATATTCAGATCTTCACCAAAATCGAATCGATTAATCCTTGTCACACACCCAATCTCACCACCAAGTTTCGTCCAAATCAGTCCATAACCTTTTGAGATATCGCGCTGTGTGTCGTTTTGGGCCCGATTCCCCAATCGTGAAGAATCACTTAAAAAATTCTTGTTTTCAACAAAATCTAATCATTTCGTTCGTATTGCATGCAATACCTCTCTGACAAATTTCGTCCGAATCCGTCGACAACTTTTTGAGATATCTTGTTCACAGACAGAGAAACAAACAAAACAAACAGATAGACAGACAGACAAGGGTGAAAACGTAACCTCTTCCACCTTTGGTGGTGGAGGTAATGATAATAAAATAATTATAATGTGCAATTTAATCTGACGGATTTCTCTGAATTTCATTCCTTTTAGACAAAACCAATGCCGACGAAATTACTTTCATGGACACAAAAACGTTCATGAAAATATTCAAGTCAATCAATTTTTCACAAGTCTCAACGAAAACCTCCACACATTTTGGTCCTGTGGATTGAATTCTCAACAAAATGAGTTTTTGAGGAAGCTGTGTTTCAAGTAACCCATTCTCAGGGAAGCAGGATATGATGAGGGGTGATCATGAAGGTTCTCGTCTGATAGAGGAAGTCATTGATGTTGAACAAATTCTTATATTTGACATAGTTGAGTGCTTCTGTGTTTGTTTGTGTGTTTATACGTTATTCCTTAATGGCCGAACTGGAAAAGGCCTGAAGGCCCCATCTTTTCGGTTTTGCTACTTCAGCATCTGGACAAGGATTTAAGCTGTCAAACGACGGCCTGGACGTCTGTTTTGAGGCCACCTAAGGCTGCTGTAAAGTGTGTATTGGGATGTGGGGTCTGGCAGTGCTGCAGTCAGTCTGCAGTCGTCATGAGACCACAACTCCAAAGCTTTTCAATGTCCAACACATCTGAGAAATCCCCGCCGGGAAAAGTTAACCCAGCCGAGAAGCGGCTTTTAGTCCCCGATATTATGAAATATTTCAAAATATTGACACCTTTAACTGAAAAACGTTTTCTATTTCATGATCCCTCGTTTTACCACAGTTCACGTTCTTGCTGTTCAACTGTTCAGCTTCATCAAGTTATCATTTATTTTGATAGATGAATTAAAATGAATGAGAATTGAGGGACATAATTAGGTGCAAATAATTTAAAGTTTGTGAACAACCTTTGTTTTAAATTAAATTATCTAAAAACGAAATCTCCTTACGTTGCATTTTAGCATATAATCTGCACATTTTTACTTTATTTTCTAAAGATGCAAACTCAGCAGAAACTGTTCCTCACATGGAGATCTGTCCATGTCATGTCACACCAGACCTAATATTGAAAACCATGGAAACGGTTCAGAAATTAAACAGTCAGCAGATTTTGTCTCTCCACGGAGATCATCGCCTGCACGTTATTTCAACCGTGAACTCATAAACTAAGTGATAGCACCTACACTTACCTTGTACAATGATAACCTTTAATACAACAATATCTGTTCCATTTTCAGTCTTTTGTAAAAACATCTGATATATCGCACAAATCTATTTACCAATTATTGAATTTAAATATTTTACTGAATCTCTTAGAAATCCTGCACTCCTCAATGCATTAAAGTAGTGATTGGATGGAATTCAAACATTATTTTCCCATTATTAGTTTGAGTTACACCACATATCAAATCACTTTGTCAAATGACTCCACTTTTCCAAATGTATTGGAAAGAAAATTACAACTCATGTTTGCAACAGCAAAAGCAGAGATAGTATGAATTGTATCAAGTTAGAAATTCTAAAACCTGTTGAATTGGGCAAAATTAAAAAGACATAGTGAGAGATTTACAATAAAAGGTAAAATGATAACAAAAGATTTTTTTTGTTGTTCTCCTTTTCCTTTCATGAAGTGTGCAATTTTATTTTACATATTATGCAATTGTATTTGAGTGATCTCTCTGAATGTTTTTCTTTTGTACAAAAACCAATGCCAACGAAATAACTTTTATGTCCACACAAAATGAGAATGTAAATATTCAATGCAAATAATTTTTCAAACATCCCCAAAAAAACGTCTTCAAATTTTGGTTCTGTGGATTGAAATCTCCAAAAAATGAGTGTTTGAGGAAGCTGTGTATAAAGTAACCCATTCTCAGGGAAGGAGGATATTAAGAGGGGTGATCATGAAATCTCCAGTTCGATATATGAAGTCAGTCACTAATGGTGAACGAATTCTTATTGGTATTTTTCAATTATGAAAGTGCTTCTTTGTTTGTTTGTGCATTTATACGTCATTCCTTAATGGGCAAACTGTAACAGGCCTAAAGACCCCACATTTAGGGTGTTGGTACTTTAACATCAAGGCAAGGATTTAAGCTATCACACGTTGGACTTCATGCTCATTTTGAGGCCACCCTCGGCCACAATGAAGTGTATTTTGGGATGTGGGGTCAGGCAGTGTTGCCGTCAGCCCACAGTCATCATGAGGCCATCAACTCCAAAGCTTTTCCATGTCCAACACGTCTGAGAAACCACTGCCAGGAAAAACACACCCAGCCGAGAAGCGGCTTTTAGCCCCTGATAGTATAATATATTTCAATATCTCAACACTTGTAACTGAAAAATGTTTTCTATTTCATGATACCTCATTTTACCATAGGTCACGTTCTTGCTGTTCAACTGTTCAGCTTCATCAAGTTATCATTTATTTTGATAGATGAATGAAAATGAATGCGAATTGAGTGACATAATTAGGTGCAAAATAATTTAAAGTTTGGGAACAACCTTTGTTTTAAATTAAATTATCGAAAAACGAAATCTCCTTACGTTGCATTTTAGCATATAATCTGCACATTTTTACTTTATTTTCTAAAGATGCAAACTCAGCAGAAACTGCTCCTCGCATGGAGATGATTCCATGACATGCCCACCAGACCTAATATTGAAAACCATGGAAACGGCTCAGAAATTAAATAGTCAGCAGATTTTGTCTCTCCACGGAGATCATCGCCTGCACGTTATTTCAACCGTGAACTCATAAACTAAGTGAGAGCACAAAAACTTACCTTGTACAATAATAACTTTTAATACTACAATATCTGTTCCATTTTCAGTCTTTAGTGATAACATCTGATATTTCGGACAAACCATAATACCATTTACCAATTGAATTTGAATATTTTACTGAATCAGTGAGAAATCCTCCACTCCTCAGTGCATTAAAATAGTGATTGGATGGAATTCAAACATTATTTTCCCATTATTTGTTTTAGTTACACCACATATCAAATCACTTTGTCAAACACTTTGTCAAATGATTCCACTTTTCCAAATGTATTGGAAAGAAAATTACAACTCATGTTTGCAACAGCAAAAGCAGAGATAGTATGAATTGTATTAAGTTAGAGATTCTAAAACCTGTTGAATTGGGCAAAATAAAAAAGTATAAGTGAGAGATTTACAATAAAAGCAATAATGATAAAAAAGAAGAAATATTTTTTGTTGTTCTCCTCCTTTTCCTTTTACAAAGGGTGCAATTAAATTTAACATAATACATAACTTTATTTGAGTGATCTCTCTAAATGTGTTTTTCTTTTGTACAAAAACCAATGCCAATGAAATAACATTTATGTCCACACAAAATGGGAAGGCAAATATTCAATGCAAATGATTTTTCACACATCCCAATAAAAACATCCTCAAATTTTGGTTCTGTGTATTGAATTCTCAACAAAATGAGTGTTTGAGGAAGCTGTGTATAAAGTAACCCATTCTCAGGGAACCAGGATATTATGAGGGGTGATCATGAAGTCTCCAGTTCGATATATGAAGTCATGGATGGTGAACGAATTGTCATTGGTATATTTAAAATATTAAAGTGCCTCTTTGTTTGTTTGTGCATTTATACGATATTCCTCAATGGGCGAAGTGTAACAGGTTTAAAGACCCCAAATTTTCGGTGTTGCTACTTCAGCATTTGGGCAAGGATTTAAGTTGTCAAACGACGGCCTTGTCGTCTGTTTTGAGGCCACCTAAGGCTGCTGTAAAGTGTGTATTGGGATGTGGGGTCTGGCAGTGCTGCCGTCAGCCCACAGTCATCAGGAGGCCATCAACTCCAAAGCTTTTCCATGTCCAACACTTCTGAGAAACCACTGCCAGGAAAAACCCACCCAGCGGAGAAGCGGCTTTTAGCCCCTGATAGTATAATATATTTCAATATCTCAACACTTGTAAATGAAAAATGTTTTCTATTCCATGATCCCTCGCTTTATACCATAGGTCATGTTCTTGCTGATTAACTGTTCAGCTTTATCAATAAATTATTTATTTTGTTAGATGAATGAAAATGAACCAAAATTGAGTGATATAAATAAGTGCAATTGATTTAAACATTGTGAACAACCTTTGTTTTAAATTATATTTTCCAAAGAGGAAACTTCATTGCGTTGAAATTTTGCATGTTATCACAACTTTAGAACAGAAAGTAAAAATGTGCAGAAGTCAGCAGAAACTGTTCCTCAAATGGAGATCTGACCATGTCATGTCCCACCAGACCTAATATTGAAAACCATGGAAACGGTTCAGAAATGAAACAGTCAGCAGATTTTGTCTCTCCACGGAGATCATCGCCTGCCCGTTATTTCAACCGTGAACTCATAAACTAAGTGACAGCACATATACTTACCTTGTGCAATAATAACTTTTAATGCTACAATATCTGTTCCATTTTCAGTCTTTAGTAATACCATCTGATATATCGTGCAAACCATAATACCATTTACCATTTGCATTTGAATATTTTACTGAATCACTGAGAAATCCTGCACTCCTTAGTGCATTAAAATAGCGTTTGGATGGAATTTAACCTTTACTTTTGCATTATTAGTTTGAGTTACACCACATATCAAATCACTTTCTGTCAAATGACCCTATTTTCTCCAAACGTGTTGTGAAAGAAAATTATTACTCATCTTCGTCATTGCAAAGAGTGAGATAGTATGAATTGGGTGCAAGTAAGGCATTTTAAACTTTATTTGGCAAAATTTCAGATTTTCTGTGAGAGACCTACAATAAAAGTATTAACTAGAATGTTACTCGGTAGAGCGCATACTCGCATACTCGCATACTCGAGCGCATACTCGGTAGAGCGCATAGTATTAACTCGAATGTTACTCGGTAGAGCGCATACCTCTGCCAGGCTGAACAGTTTGTTTTGCATTCCAATGATAGGTCGGATCTGGATTCGGACCTGAACCAAAATCTAATCGGCTTGTTCTTGTCACCGAACCAAATCGTCCACCAAGTTTTGTCATAACTCATCCATAACCTTTTTTAATATCATGTTATATGTCACTTTTGGCCCGATCCCTCAATGGTGAAGAATCACTTGAAATTAAATAACCCTCGTATCCAAATCCATATTCAGATCTTCACCAAAATCGAATCGGTTAATCCTTGTCACGCACCCAAACTCTCCAACAAGTTTCGTCCAAATCCGTCCATAACTTTTTGAGATATCCTGCTATGTATCGTTTTGGGCCGATCTCTAAATCGTGAAGAATCACTTAAAAAATTCTAGTAGCCAGAACCGCATCCAGATCATCAACAAAATGGAATCATTTCGTTCGTATTGCATACAATACCTCTCTGACAAATTTCGTCTGAATCCGTCGCCAACTTTTTGAGATATCTTGTTCACAGACAGAGAAACAAACAAACAGATAGACAGACAGACAGGGTTGAAAACGTAACCTCCTTCCACCTTTGGTGGCAGAGGTGATATAATAAAATAATTATGTTCAATTTAATCTGACGGATTTCTCTGAATTTCATTCCTTTTATACAAAACCAATGCCGACGAAATTATTTTCATGTACACAAAAACGTTCATGAAAATATTCAAGTCAATCAATTTTTCACAAGTCTCAAAGAAAACGTCCACACATTTTGGTCCCGTGGATTGAATTCTCAACAAAATGAGTTTTTGAGGAAGCTGTTTCAAAAGTAACCCATTCTCAGGGAAGCAGGATATTATGAGGGGTGATCATGAAGGCTCTCGTCTGATAGACGAAGTCATTGATGGTGAACAAATTCTTATATTTGACATAGTTGCGTGTTTCTGTGTTTGTTTGTGTGATTTTACGTTATTCCTTTTTGGCCGAACTGGAAAAGGCCTGAAGGCCCCATATTTTCGGTGTTGCTACTTCATCATCTGGGCAAGGATTGAAGCTGTCAAACGACGTCCTGGACGTCTGTTTTGAGGCCACCTAAGGCTGCTGTAAAGTGTGTATTGGGATGTGGGGTCTGGCAGTGCTGCATTCAGTCTGCAGTCGTCATGAGACCATAACTCCAAAGCTTTTCAATGTCCAACACATCTGAGAAATCCCCACCGGGAAAAGTTAACCCAGCCGAGAAGCGGCTTTTAGCCCCTGATATTATAATATATTTCAAAATATTTACACCTTTAACTGAAAAACATTTTCTATTTCATGATCCCTCGTTTTACCACAGGTCACGTTCTTGCTGTTCAACTGTTCAGCTTCATCAAGTTATCATTTATTTTGATAGATGAATGAAAATGAATGAGAATTGAGTGACATAATTAGGTGCAAATAATTTAAAGTTTGTGAACAACCTTTGTTTTAAATTAAATTATCTAAAAACGAAATCTCCTTAAGTTGCATTTTATTATATAATCTGCATATTTTTACTTTATTTTCTAAAGATGCAAACTCAGCAGAAACTGTTCCTCGCGTGGAGATCTGTCCATGTCATGTCCCACCAGACCTGATATTGAAAACCATGGAAACGGTTCAGAAATTAAACAGTCAGCAGATTTTGTCTCTCCACGGAGATCATCGCCTGCACGTTATTTCAACCGTGAACTCATAAACTAAATGATAGCACCTACACTTACCTTGTACAATAATAACTTTTAATACTACAATATCTGTTCCATTTTCAGTCTTTTGTAATAACATCTGATATATCGCACAAATCTATTTACCAATTATTGAATTTGAATATTTTACTGAATCACTTTGAAATCCTGCACTCCTCAATGCATTAAAGTAGTGATTGGATGGAATTCAAACATTATTTTCCCATTATTAGTTTGAGTTACACCACATATCAAATCACTTTGTCAAATGACTCCACTTTTCCAAATGTATTGGAAAGAAAATTACAACTCATGTTTGCAACAGTAAAAGCAGATATAGTATGAATTGTATCAAGTTAGAAATTCTAAAACCTGTTGAAATGGGCAAAATTAAAAGGACCAAGTGAGAGATTTACAATAAAAGGTAAAATCATAAAAAAAGAATATTTTTGTTGTTCTCCTCCTTTTCCTTTCATAAAGGGTGCAATTTTATTTGACATAATATGCAATTGTATTTGAGTGATCTCTCTGAATGTGTTTTTCTTTTGTACAAAAACCAATGCCAACGAAATAACTTTTATATCCACACAAAATGGGAATGTAAATATTCAATGCAAATAATTTTTCACACATCCCAAAAAAAGTCTTCAAATTTTGATTCTGTGGATTGAATTCTCAACAAAATGAGTGTTTGAGGAAGCTGTGTATAAAGCAACCCATTCTCAAGAAACCAGGATATTAAGAAGGGTCATCATGAAGTCTCCAGTTCGATATATGAAGTCAGTCACTGATGGTGAACGAATTGTTATTGGTATATTAAAAATATGAAACTGCTTCTTTGTTTGTTTGTGCATTTATACGTTATTCCTTAATGGGCGAACTGTAACAGGTTTAAAGACCCCACATTTAGGGGGTTGGTACTTTAACATCTAGGATTCTAGGTAAGGATTGAAGCTATCACACGTTGGACTTCAAGCCCATTTTGAGGCCACCCTTGGCCGCAATGAAGTGTATATTGGGATGTGGGGTCAGGCAGTGCCGCCGTCAGCCCACAGTCATCATGAGGCCATCAACTCCAAAGCTTTTCCATGTCCAACACATCTGAGAAACCACTGCCAGGAAAACCTCACCCAGCCAAGAAGCGGCTTTTAGCCCCTGATAGTATAATATATTTCAATATCTCAACACTTGTAACTGAAAAATGTTTTCTATTTCATGATCCCTCGCTTTATACCATAGGTCATGTTCTTGCTGATCAACTGTTGAGCTTTATCAATAAATTATTTATTTTGTTAGATGAATGAAAATGAAGCAAAATTGAGTTATATAAATAAGTGCAATTGATTTAAACATTGTGAACAACCTTTGTTTTAAATTATATTTTCCAAAGAGGAAACCTCATTGCGTTGAAATTTTGCGTATTATCACAACTTTAGAACAGAAAGTAAAAATGTGCAGAAGTCAGCAGAAACTGTTCCTCGCATGGATATCTGACCATGTCACCTCCCACCAGACCTAATATTGAAAACCATGGAAACGGTTCAGAAATTAAACAGTCAGCAGATTTTGTCTCTCCACGGAGATCATCGCCTGCACGTTATTTCAACCGTGAACTCATAAACGAAGTGATAGCACATCCACTTACCTTGTACAATAATAACTTTTAATGCTACAATATCTGTTCCATTTTCAGTCTTTAGTTATAACATCTGATATATCGCAAAAAACATAATACAATTTACCAATTATTGCATTTGAATATTTTACTGAATCACTTAGAAATCCTGCACTCCTTAGTGCATTAAAATAGTGTTTGGATGGAATTTGACCTTTACTTTTGCATTATTAGTTTGAGTTACACCACATATCAAATCACTTTCTGTCAAATGACTCTATTTTCTGCAAATGTGTTGTGAACGAAAATTATAACTCATCTTCGTCATAGCAAAGAGTGAGATAGTATGAATTGGGTGCAAGTAAGGCATTTTAAACCTTATTTGGCAAAATTTCATATTTTGTGTGAGAGACCTACAATAAAAGTATTAACTAGAATGTTACTCGGTGGATCGCATACCTCCGCCAGGCTGAACAGTTTGTTTTGCATTCCAATGATCGGCCGGATCTGGATTCGGACCTGAACCAAAATCTATTCGGCTTGTTCTTCTCACCGAACCAACTCGTCCACCAAGTTTAGTCATAACTCATCCATAACTTTTTTTAATATCATGTTATATATCACTTTTTGCCCGATCCCTCAAATGATGAAGAATCACATAAAATTAAATAACTCTCGGATCCGAATCCATATTCAGATCTTCACCAAAATCGAATCGATTAGTCCTTGTCGCACACCCAATCTCTCCTCCAAGTTTCGTCCAAGTCCGTCCATAACTTTTTGAGATATCCTCCTATGTATCGTTTTGGGCCTGATCTCCCAATGATGAAGAATCACTTGAAAAATTCTAGTAGCCGGATCCGAATCCGGATCTTCAACAAAATCTAATCATTTCATTCTTATTGCATACAATACCGCTCTTCCAAATTTCGTCCGAATCCGTCGACAACTTTTTGAGATATCTTGTTCACAGACAGAGAAACAAACAAACAAACAGATAGACAGACAGATGAAAAATCGGTCAGAGACTGAGGACTTGCCGGAATGTACTTTTTTATTGGCCATTTAGGACAAATATGGCAGCCGAACCACGTGACCAATGACGTCATGATGAACATATTTGATTCCCCATGGAGAGTTCTTTACAATGAGCCATGTCTCAATTTTTTCTATTCAGCACTTTCGGGGATATTGAGGTGCAAAGTTTTTCGTTTTTTCCAAGATGGCGGCCGAACCACGTGACCGATGACGTCATCATTAACATATTTTATTCCCCATGGAGAGTTCTTTGCAATGAGCCATGTCTCAATATTTTCTGTTCAGCACTTTTGGAGATATAGTGGTGAAATTTTTTGCCGTTTTTCCAAGATGGCGGCCGACCACGTGACATATGACATCATCATTAACATATTTTATTCCCCATGGAGAGTTCTTTACATTGAGCCATGTCTCAATTTTTTCTGTTCAGCACTTTTGGAGATTTAGTGGTGCAAAGTTGCCGTTTTTCCAAGATGGCAGCCGACCACGTGACTGATGACGTCATCATTAACATATTTTATTCCCCATGGGGAGTTCTTTACAATGAGTCATGTCTCAATTTTTTCTGTTCAGCACTTTTGGAGATATGGAGGTGCTAAGTTTTTCGGTTTTTCCAAGATGGCGGCCGACCACGTGACTGATGACGTCATCATTAACATATTTAATTCCCCATGGAGAGTTCTTTACAATGAGCCATGTCTCAATTTTTTCTGTTCAGCACTTTTGGAGATATAGTGGTGCAAATTTTTGCCGTTTTTCCAAGATGGCGGCCGACCACGCGACATATGACGTCATCATTAACATATTTTATTCCCCATGGAGAGTTCTTTACAATGAGCCATGTCTCAATTTTATCTGTACAGTACTTTCGGAGATATAGAGGTGCAAAGTTTTTCGGTTTTTCCAAGATGGCGGCCGAACCACGTCACCGATGACGTCATCAATTGGGCACAGTCTATTCCAGGGCAAGACCAATATGTGTGCAAAGTTTGGCGATTCTCCGTGCAACGGTGTAGACGCAGTGCTGCAAACAGACAGACAGACAGACAAACAGACAGACAAACAAATGAAAAATCGGTCAGAGACCGAGGACTTGCCGGAATGTACTTTTTTATCGGCCATTTAGGACAAATATGGCGGCCGAACCACGTGACCGATGACGTCATCATTAACATATTTTATTCCCCATGGAGAGTTCTTTACAATGAGCCATACCTCAATTTTTTCTGTTCAGGACTTTTGGAGATGTGAAGGTGCAGAGTTTTTCGGTTTTTCCAAGATGGCGGCCGACCACGTGACTGATGACGTCATCATTAACATATTTTATTCCCCATGGAGAGTTATTTACAATGAGCCATGTCTCAATTTTTTCTGTTCAGCACTTTTGGAGATATAGTGGTGAAAATTTTTGCCGTTTTTCCAAGATGGCGGCCGACCACGTGACATATGACGTCATCATTTACGTATTTTATTCCCCATGGAGAGTTCTTTACAACGAGCCATGTCTCAATTTTTTCTGTTCAGTACTTTCGGAGATATAGAGGTGCAAAGTTTTTCGGTTTTTCCAAGATGGCGGCCGAACCACGTCACCGATGACGTCATCAATTGGGCACAGTCTATTCCAGGGCAAGACCAATATGTGTGCAAAGTTTGGCGATTCTACGTGCAACGGTGTAGACGCAGTGCTGCAAACAGACAGACAGACAGACAGACAAACAGACAAACAGACAAACAGACAGACAAACGAACAGATCAACATACTTGCCGGAAAATTTTTTCCGGCAAGTAACAAACAGACAAACAGACAAACAGACAGACAAACGAACAGATCAACATACTTGCCGGAAAATTTTTTCCGGCAAGTAACAAACGAACAGATCAACATACTTGCCGGAAAATTTTTCCGGCAAGTAACGAACAGATCAACATACTTGCCGGAATCTTTTCCGGCAAGTAACAAGGGTGAAAACGTAACCTCCTTCCACCTTTGGTGGCAGAGGTAATGATAATAAAATAATTATAATGTGCAATTTAATCTGACGGATTTCTCTGAATTTCATTCCTTTTAGACAAAACCAATGCCGACGAAATTACTTTCATGGACACAAAAACGTTCATGAAAATATTCAAGTCAATCAATTTTTCACAAGTCTCAACGAAAACGTCCACAAATTTTGGTCCTGTGGATTGAATTCTCAACAAAATGAGGTTTTGAGGAAGCTGTGTATAAAGGCACCAATTCTCAGGGAAGCAGGATATTATGACGGGTGATCATGAAGGCTCTCATCTGATGGAGGAAGTCATTGATGGTGAACAAATTCTTATATATGACATAGTTGAGTGTTTCTGTGTTTGTTTGTGTGTTTATACGTTATTCCTTAATGGCCGAACTGGAAAAGGCCTAAGGGCCCCATATTTTCGGTGTTGCTACTTCAGCATCTGGGCAAGGATTTATTCTGTCAAACGATGGCCTTGACGTCTGTTTTGAGGCCACCTAAGGCTGCTATAAAGTGTGTATTGGGATGTGGGGTCTGGCAGTGCTGACGTCAGTCTACAGTCATCATGAGGCCATAACTCCAAAGCTTTACAATATCCAACACATCCTGACACCACTGCCAGGAAAGGTTCACCCACCGGAGAAGCTGCTTTTAGCCCCTGCTTGTACATTTTATTTCAATATGTTGACACCTCCAAATAAAAAAAGTTTTCTATTTCATGATCCCTACTTTTACCAAAGGTCATGTTCTTGTGATTCAACTGTTCAACTTCATGAAAAATAATTTATTTTGTTAGATAAGTGAAAATGAATGAAAGTTCAATGACATAAATAAGTGCAAATAATTAAAAGTTTATGATCAACCTTTGTTTTAAATTATATTTTCGAAAGAACCTCATTGCGTTGAAATTTTGCATATGAATTGCACATTTTTTCTTTCTTTTCTAAAGATGTGAACTCAGCAGAAACTGTTCCTCGCAAGGAAATCTTTCCATGTCATGTCCCACCAGACCTAATATTGAAAACCATGGAAACGGTTCAGAAATTAAAGTCAGCAGATTTTGGCTCTCCACGGAGATCATCACCTGCATGTTATTTCAACCGTGATCTCATAAACTAAATGATAGCACATACACCTACCTTATACAATAATAACTTTTAATACTACAATATCTGTTCCATTTTCAGTCTTTAGTAATAACATCTGATGTATCGCACAAACCATTATACCATTTACCAATTGCATTTGAATATTTTACTGAATCACTTAGAAATCCTGCACTCCTTCGTGCATTAAAATAGTGTTTGGATGGAATTTAAACATTATTTTTCCCATTATTAGTTTGAGTTACAGCACATATCAAATCACTTTGTCAAACACTTTGTCAAATGACTCCACTTTTCCAAATGCATTGGAAAGAAAATTACAACTCATCTTTGCAACAGTAAAAGCAGAGATAGTATGAATTGTATCAAATTAGAAATTCTAAAACCTGTTGAATTGGGCAAAATGAAAAAGTTTGAGTGAGAGATTTACAATAAAAGCAATAATGATAAAAAAGAATAAATATTTTTTGTTGTCATCCTCATTTTCCTTTTATAAAGCGTGCAATTTAATTTTACATAATACGTAATTTTATTTGAGTGATATCTCTAAATGTGTTTTTCTTTTGTACAAAAACCAATGCCAATGAAATAAAGTTTCTGTCCACACAAAATGGGAATGTTAATATTCAATGCAAATCACTTTTCACACATCCCAATAAAAACGTCCTCAAATTTTGGTCCTGTGGATTGAATTCTCAACAAAATGAGTGTTTGAGAAAGCTGTGTATAAAGTAACCCATTATCAGGGAAGCAGGATATTATGAGGGGTCATCATGAAGTCTCCAGTTCGATATATGAAGTCAGTCACTGATGGTGAACGAATTGTTATTGGTATATTTAAAATATTAAAGTGCTTCTTTGTTTGTTTGTGCATTTATACGTTATTCCTTAATGGGCGAATTGTAACAGGTTTAAAGACCCCAAATTTAGGGTGTTGGTACTTTAACATCTGGGCAAGGATTTAAGCTATCACACGTTGGATTTCATGCCCATTTTGAGCCCACCGAAGGCCGCTATGAAGTGTGTATTGGGATGTGGTGTCAGGCGGTGCCGCCGTCAGCCCACAGTCATCATGAGGCCATCAACTCCAAACCTTTTCCACGTCCAACACATCTGAGAAACCACTGCCAGGAAAAGCTCACCCAGCCGAGAAGCGGCTTTTCGCCCCTGATAGTATAATATATTTCAATATCTCAACACTTGTAACTGAAAAATGCTTTCTATTCCATGATCCCTTGCTTTATACCATGGGTCATGTTCTTGCTGATTAACTGTTCAGCTTTATCAATAAATTATTTATTTTGTTAGATGAATGAAAATGAACCAAAATTGAGTGATATAAATAAGTGCAATTGATTTAAACATTTTGAACAACCTTTGTTTTAAATTATATTTTCCAAAGAGGAAACCTCATTGCATTGAAATTTTGCGTTTGATCACAACTATAGGCCAGAAAGTAAAAATGTGCAGAAGTCAGCAGAAACTGTTCCTCGCATGGAGATCCGACCAAGTAACGTCCCACCAGACCTAATATTTAAAACCATGGAAACGGTTCTGAAATTAAACAGTCAGCAGATTTTGTCTCTCCACGGAGATCATCACCTGCACGTTATTTCAACCGTGAACTCATTAACTAAGTGATAGCACATACACTTACCTTGTACAATAATAACTTTTAATGCTACAATATCTGTTCCATTTTCAGTCTTTAGTTATAACATCTGATATATCGCACAAACCTTAATACCATTTTCCAATTGCATTTGAATATTTTACTGAATCACTTAGAAATCCTGCACTCTTTAGTGCATTAAAATAGTGTTTGGATGGAATTTAACCTTTACTTTTGCATTATTAGTTTGAGTTACACCACAAATCAAATCACTTTCTCTCAAATGACCCGATTTTCTCCAAATGTGTTGTGAAAGAAAATTAGAACTCATCTTCGTCATAGCAAAGAGTGAGATAGCATGAATTGGGTGCAAGTAAGGCAGTTTAAACATTATTAGGCAAAATTTCATATTTTGTGTGAGAGACGTACAATAAAACTATTAACTAGAATGTTACTCGGTAGAGCGCATACCTCCGCCAGGCTGAACAGTTTGTTTTGCATTCCAATGACAGGCTGGATCTGGATTCGGACCTGAACCAAAATCTAATCGGATTGTACTTGTCACCGAACCAACTGGTCCACCAAGTTTAGTCATAACTCATCCATAACCTTTTTAAATATCTTGTTATATATCACTTTTCGTCCGATCCCTCAATGGTGAAGAATCACTTAAAATTAAATAACCCTCGTATCCAAATCCATATTCAGATCTTCACCAAAATCGAATCGATTAATCCTTGTCACGCACCCAATATCTCCACCAAGTTTCGTCCAAATCCGTCCATAACCTTTTGAGATATCGTGCTGTGTGTCGTTTTGGGCCCGATCTCCCAATCGTGAAGAATCACTTAAAAAATTATTGTAGACGGATCCGTATCCGGATCTTCAACAAAATCTAATCATTTCGTTCGTATTGCATGCAATACCGCTCTTCCAAATTTCGTCCGAATCCGTCGACAACTTTTTGAGATATCTTGTTCACAGACAGAGAAACAAACAAAACAAACAGATAGACAGACAGACAGGGGTGAAAACGTAACCTCTTCCACCTTTGGTGGTGGAGGTAATGATTATAAAATAATTATAATGTGCAATTTAATCTGACGGATTTCTCTGAATTTCATTCCTTTTAGATAAAACCAATGTCGACGAAATTGCTTTCATGGACACAAAAACGTTCATGAAAATATCCAAGTCAATCAATTTTTCACAAGTCTCAACGAAAACGTCCACACATTTTGGTCCTGTGGATTGAATTCTCAACAAAATGAGTTTTTGAGGAAGCTGTGTTTCAAGTAACCCATTCTCAGGGAAGCAGGATATGATAAGGGGTGATCATGAAGGCTCTCGTCTGATAGAGGAAGTCATTGATGTTGAACAAATTCTTATATTTGACATAGTTGAGTGTTTCTGTGTTTGTTTGTGTGTTTATACGTTATTCCTTAATGGCCGACCTGGAAAAGGCCTAAAGGCCCCATATTTTCGGTATTGCTACTTCAGCATCTGGGCAAGTATTTAAGCTGTCAAACGACGGCCTTGACGTCTGTTTTGAGGCCACCTAAGGCTGCTGTAAAGTGTGTATTGGGATGTGGGGTCTGGCAGTGCTGCAGTCAGTCTGCAGTCATCATGAGGCCATAACTCCAAAGCTTTTCAATGTCCAACACATCTGAGAAATCCCCGCCGGGAAAAGTTAACCCAGCCGAGAAGTGGCTTTTAGCCCCTGATATTATAATATATTTCAAAATATTTACACCTTTAACTGAAAAACGTTTTCTATTTCATGATCCCTCGTTTTATCACAGGTCACGTTCTTGCTGTTCAACTGTTCAGCTTCATCAAGTTATCATTTATTTTGATAGATGAATGAAAATGAATGAGAATTGAGTGACATAATTAGGTGCAAATAATTTAAAGTTTGTGAACAACCTTTGTTTAAAATTAAATTATCTAAAAACGAAATCTCCTTACGTTGCATTTTATCATATAATCTGCACATTTTTACTTTATTTTCTAAAGATGCAAACTCAGCAGAAACTGTTCCTCGCGTGGAGATCTGTCCATGTCATGTCCCACCAGGCCTGATATTGAAAACCATGGAAACGGTTCAGAAATTAAACAGTCAGCAGATTTTGACTCTCCACGGAGATCATCGCCTGCACGTTATTTCAACCGTGAACTCATAAACTAAATGATAGCACCTACACTTACCTTGTACAATAATAACTTTTAATACGACAATATGTGTTCCATTTTCAGTCTTTTGTCATAACATCTGATGTATCGCACAAATCTATTTACCAATTACTGAATTTGAATATTTTACTGAATCACTTAGAAATCCTGCACTCCTCAATGCATTAAAATAGTGATTGGATGGAATTCAAACATTATTTTCCCATTATTAGTTTGAGTTACACCACATATCAAACCACTTTGTCAAATGACTCCACTTTTCCAAATGTATTGGAAAGAAAATTACAACTCATGTTTGCAACAGTAAAAGCAGATATAGTATGAATTGTATCAAGTTAGAAATTCTAAAACCTGTTGAAATGGGCAAAATAAAAAAGACCAAGTGAGAGATTTACAATAAAAGGTAAAATCATAAAAAAAGAATATTTTTGTTGTTCTCCTCCTTTTCCTTTCATAAAGGGTGCAATTTTATTTGACATAATATGCAATTGTATTTGAGTGCTCTCTCTGAATGTGTTTTTTCTTTTGTACAAAAACCAATGCCAACGAAATAACTTTTATATCCACATAAAATGGGAATGTAAATATTCAATGCAAATAATTTTTCACACATCCCCAAAAAAGTCTTCAAATTTTGGTTCTGTGGATTGAATTCTCAACAAAATGAGTGTATGAGGCAGCTGTGTAAAAAGCAACCCATTCTCAGGAAACCAGGATATTAAGAAGGGTCATCATGAAGTCTCCAGTTCGATATATGAAGTCAGTCACTGATGGTGAACGAATTGTTATTGGTATATTAAAAATATGAAAGTGCTTCTTTGTTTGTTTGTGCATTTATACGTTATTCCTTAATGGGCGAACTGTAACAGGTTTAAAGACCCCACATTTAGGGGGTTGGTACTTTAACATCTAGGTAAGGATTGAAGCTATCACACGTTGGACTTCAAGCCCATTTTGAGGCCACCCTTGGCCGCAATGAAGTGTATATTGGGATGTGGGGTCAGGCAGTGCCGCCGTCAGCCCACAGTCATCATGAGGCCATCAACTCCAAAGCTTTTCCATGTCCAACACGTCTGAGAAACCACTGCCAGGAAAACCTTACCCAGCCGAGAAGCGGCTTTTAGCCCCTGATCGTATAATATATTTCAATATCTCAACACTTGTAACTGAAAAATGTTTTCTATTTCATGATCCCTCGCTTTATACCATAGGTCATGTTCTTGCTGATCAACTGTTGAGCTTTATCAATAAATTATTTATTTTGTTAGATGAATGAAAATGAAGCAAAATTGAGTGATATAAATAAGTGCAATTGATTTAAACATTGTGAACAACCTATGTTTTAAATTATATTTTCCAAAGAGGAAAGCTCATTGCATTGAAATTTTGCGTATTATCACAACTTTAGAACAGAAAGTAAAAATGTGCAGTAGTCAGCAGAAACTGTTCCTCGCATGGAGATCTGACCATGTCACGTCCCACCAGACCTAATATTGAAAACCATGGAAACGGTTCAGAAATGAAACAGTCAGCAGATTTTGTCTCTCCACGGAGATCATCGCCTGCACGTTATTTCAACCGTGAACTCATAAACTAAGTGATAGCACATCCACTTACCTTGTACAATAATAACTTTTAATGCTACAATATCTGTTCCATTTTCAGTCTTTAGTTATAACATCTCATATATCGCAAAAAACATAATACAATTTACCAATTATTGCATTTGAATATTTTACTGAATCACTTAGAAATCCTGCACTCCTTAGTGCATTAAAATAGCGTTTGGATGGAATTTGACCTTTACTTTTGCATTATTAGTTTGAGTTACACCACATATCAAATCACTTTCTGTCAAATGACTCTATTTTCTGCAAATGTGTTGTGAACGAAAATAATAACTCATCTTCGTCATAGCAAAGAGTGAGATAGTATGAATTGGGTGCAAGTAAGGCATTTTAAACCTTATTTGGCAAAATTTCATATTTTGTGTGAGAGACCTACAATAAAAAGTATTAACTAGAATGTGACTCTGTGGATCGCATACCTCCGCCAGGCTGAACAGTTTGTTTTGCATTCCAATGATAGGCCGGATCTGGATTCGGACCTGAACCAAAATCTAATCGGCTTGTCCTTGTCCCCGAACCAACTCGTCCACCAAGTTTAGTCATAACTCATCCATAACTTTTTTAATATCATGTTATATATCACTTTTTGCCCGATGCATCAAATGATGAAGAATCACATAAAATTAAATAACTCTCGGATCCGAATCCATATTCAGATCTTCACCAAAATCGAATCGATTAGTCCTTGTCGCACACCCAATCTCTCCACCAAGTTTCGTCCAAGTCCGTCCATAACTTTTTGAGATATCCTCCTATGTATCGTTTTGGGCCCGATCTCCCAATGATGAAGAATCACTTGAAAAATTCTAGTAGCCGGATCCGAATCCGGATCTTCAACAAAATCTAATCATTTCATTCTTATTGCATACAATACCGCTCTTCCAAATTTCGTCCGAATCCGTCGACAACTTTTTGAGATATCCTGTTCACAGACAGAGAAACAAACAAACAAACAAACAAACAAACAGATAGACAGACAGACAAGGGTGAAAACGTAACCTCCTTCCACCTTTGGTGGCAGAGGTAATGATAATAAAATAATTATAATGTGCAATTTAATCTGACGGATTTCTCTGAATTTCATTCCTTTTTGACAAAACCAATGCCGACGAAATTACTTTCATGGACACAAAAACGTTCATGAAAATATTCAAGTCAATCAATTTTTCACAAGTCTCAACGAAAACGTCCACAAATTTTGGTCCTGTGGATTGAATTCTCAACAAAATGAGGTTTTGAGGAAGCTGTGTATAAAGGCACCAATTCTCAGGGAAGCAGGATATTATGACGGGTGATCATGAAGGCTCTCGTCTGATGGAGGAAGTCATTGATGGTGAACAAATTCTTATATATGACATAGTTGAGTGTTTCTGTGTTTGTTTGTGTGTTTATACGTGATTCCTTAATGGCCGAACTGGAAAAGGCCTAAAGGCCCCATATTTTCGGTGTTGCTACTTCAGCATCTGGGCAAGGATTTATTCTGTCAAACGACGGCCTTGACGTCTGTTTTGAGGCCACCTAAGGCTGCTATAAAGTGTGTATTGGGATGTGGGGTCTGGCAGTGCTGACGTCAGTCTGCAGTCATCATGAGGCCATAACTCCAAAGCTTTACAATGTCCAACACATCCTGACACCACTGCCAGGAAAGGTTCACCCACCGGAGAAGCTGCTTTTAGACCCTGCTTGTACATTTTATTTCAATATGTTGACACCTCCAAATAAAAAAAGTTTTCTATTTCATGATCCCTACTTTTACAAAAGGTCATGTTCTTGTTATTCAACTGTTCAACTTCATGAAAAATAATTAATTTTGTTAGATAAGTGAAAATGAATGAAAGTTCAATGACATAAATAAGTGCAAATAATTAAACGTTTATGATCAACCTTTGTTTTAAATTATATTTTCGAAAGAACCTCATTGCGTTGAAATTTTGCATATGAATTGCACATTTTTTCTTTCTTTTCTAAAGATGTGAACTCAGCAGAAACTGTTCCTCGCAAGGAAATCTTTCCATGTCATGTCCCACCAGACCTAATATTGAAAACCATGGAAACGGTTCAGAAATTAAAGTCATCAGATTTTGGCTCTCCACGGAGATCATCACCTGCATGTTATTTCAACCGTGATCTCATAAACTAAATGATAGCACATACACCTACCTTATACAATAATAACTTTTAATATGACAATATCTGTTCCATTTTCAGTCTTTAGTAATAACATCTGATGTATCGCACAAACCATTATACCATTTACCAATTGCATTTGAATATTTTACTGAATCACTTCGAAATCCTGCACTCCTTCGTGCATTAAAATAGTGTTTGGATGGAATTTAAACATTATTTTTCCCATTATTAGTTTGAGTTACACCACATATCAAATCACTTTGTCAAACACTTTGTCAAATGACTCCACTTTTCCAAATGCATTGGAAAGAAAATTACAACTCATCTTTGCAACAGTAAAAGCAGAGATAGTATGAATTGTATCAAGTTAGAAATTCTAAAACCTGTTGAATTGGGCAAAATGAAAAAGTTTGAGTGAGAGATTTACAATAAAAGCAATAATGATAAAAAAGAATAAATATTTTTTGTTGTCCTCCTCATTTTCCTTTTATAAAGGGTGCAATTTAATTTTACATAATACGTAATTTTATTTGAGTGGTATCTCTAAATGTGTTTTTCTTTTGTACAAAAACCAATGCCAATGAAATAAAGTTTCTGTCCACACAAAATGGGAATGTTAATATTCAATGCAAATCACTTTTCACACATCCCAATAAAAACGTCCTCAAATTTTGGTCCTGTGGATTGAATTCTCAACAAAATGAGTGTTTGAGAAAGCTGTGTATAAAGTAACCCATTATCAGGGAAGCAGGATATTATGAGGGGTGATCATGAAGTCTCCAGTCCGATATATGAAGTCAGTCACTGATGGTGAACGAATTGTTATTGGTATATTTAAAATATTAAAGTGCTTCGTTGTTTGTTTGTGCATTTATACGTTATTCCTTAATGGGCGAATTGTAACAGGTTTAAAGACCCCAAATTTAGGGTGTTGGTACTTTAACATCTGGGCAAGGATTTAAGCTATCACACGTTGGATTTCATGCCCATTTTGAGCCCACCGAAGGTGTATTGGGATGTGGTGTCAGGCGGTGCCGCCGTCAGCTCACAGTCATCATGAGGCCATCAACTCCAAACCTTTTCCACGTCCAACATGTCTGAGAAACCACTGCCAGGAAAAGCTCACCCAGCCGAGAAGCGGCTTTTCGCCCCTGATAGTATAATATATTTCAATATCTCAACACTTGTAACTGAAAAATGCTTTCTAATCCATGATCCCTCGCTTTATACCATGGGTCATGTTCTTGCTGATTAACTGTTCAGCTTTATCAATAAATTATTTATTTTGTTAGATGAATGAAAATGAACCAAAATTGAGTGATATAAATAAGTGCAATTGATTTAAACATTTTGAACAACCTTTGTTTTAAATTATATTTTCCAAAGAGGAAACCTCATTGCGTTGAAATTTTGCGTTTGATCACAACTTTAGGCCAGAAAGTAAAAATGTGCAGAAGTCAGCAGAAACTGTTCCTCGCATGGAGATCCGACCAAGTCACGTCCCACCAGACCTAATATTGAAAACCATGGAAACGGTTCTGAAATTAAACAGTCAGCAGATTTTGTCTCTCCACGGAGATCATCACCTGCACGTTATTTCAACCGTGAACTCATAAACTAAGTGATAGCACATACACTTACCTTGTACAATAATAACTTTTAATGCTACAATATCTGTTCCATTTTCAGTCTTTAGTTATAACATCTGATATATCGCACAAACCTTAATACCATTTTCCAATTGCATTTGAATATTTTACTGAATCACTTAGAAATCCTGCACTCTTTAGTGCATTAAAATAGTGTTTGGATGGAATTTAACCTTTACTTTTGCATTATTAGTTTGAGTTACACCACAAATCAAATCACTTTCTCTCAAATGACCCGATTTTCTCCAAATGTGTTGTGAAAGAAAATTAGAACTCATCTTCGTCATAGCAAAGAGTGAGATAGCATGAATTGGGTGCAAGTAAGGCAGTTTAAACATTATTAGGCAAAATTTCATATTTTGTGTGAGAGACGTACAATAAAACTATTAACTAGAATGTTACTCGGTAGAGCGCATACCTCCGCCAGGCTGAACAGTTTGTTTTGCATTCCAATGACAGGCTGGATCTGGATTCGGACCTGAACCAAAATCTAATCGGATTGTACTTGTCAACGAACCAACTGGTCCACCAAGTTTAGTCATAACTCATCCATAACCTTTTTAAATATCTTGTTATATATCACTTTTCGTCCGATCCCTCAATGGTGAAGAATCACTTAAAATTAAATAACCCTCGTATCCAAATCCATATTCAGATCTTCACCAAAATCGAACCGATTAATCCTTGTCACGCACCCAATATCTCCACCAAGTTTCGTCCAAATCCGTCCATAACTTTTTGAGATATCGTGCTGTGTGTCGTTTTGGGCCCGATCTCCCAATCGTGAAGAATCACTTAAAAAATTATTGTAGACGGATCCGTATCCGGATCTTCAACAAAATCTAATCATTTCGTTCGTATTGCATGCAATACCGCTCTTCCAAATTTCGTCCGAATCCGTCGACAACTTTTTGAGATATCTTGTTCACAGACAGAGAAACAAACAAAACAAAGAGATAGACAGACAGACAGGGGTGAAAACGTAACCTCTTCCACCTTTGGTGGTGGAGGTAATGATTATAAAATAATTATAATGTGCAATTTAATCTGACGGATTTCTCTGAATTTCATTCCTTTTAGACAAAACCAATGTCGACGAAATTACTTTCATGGACACAAAAACGTTCATGAAAATATCCAAGTCAATCAATTTTTCACAAGTCTCAACGAAAACGTCCACACATTTTGGTCCTGTGGATTGAATTCTCAACAAAATGAGTTTTTGAGGAAGCTGTGTTTCAAGTAACCCATTCTCAGGGAAGCAGGATATGATGAGGGGTGATCATGAAGGCTCTCGTCTGATAGAGGAAGTCATTGATGTTGAACAAATTCTTATATTTGACATAGTTGAGTGTTTCTGTGTTTGTTTGTGTGTTTATACGTTATTCCTTAATGGCCGACCTGGAAAAGGCCTAAAGGCCCCATATTTTCGGTATTGCTACTTTAGCATCTGGGCAAGTGTTTAAGCTGTCAAACGACGGCCTTGACGTCTGTTTTGAGGCCACCTAAGGCTGCTGTAAAGTGTATATTGGGATGTGGGGTCTGGCAGTGCTGCAGTCAGTCTGCAGTCATCATGAGGCCATAACTCCAAAGCTTTTCAATGTCCAACACATCTGAGAAATCCCCGCCGGGAAAAGTTAACCCAGCCGAGAAGCGGCTTTTAGCCCCTGATATTATAATATATTTCAAAATATTTACACCTTTAACTGAAAAACGTTTTCTATTTCATGATCCCTCGTTTTATCACAGGTCACGTTCTTGCTGTTCAACTGTTCAGCTTCATCAAGTTATCATTTATTTTGATAGATGAATGAAAATGAATGAGAATTGAGTGACATAATTAGGTGCAAATAATTTAAAGTTTGTGAACAACCTTTGTTTTAAATTAAATTATCTAAAAACGAAATCTCCTTACGTTGCATTTTATCATATAATCTGCACATTTTTACTTTATTTTCTAAAGATGCAAACTCAGCCGAAACTGTTCCTCGCATGGAGATCTGTCCGTGTCATGTCCCACCAGACCTGATATTGAAAACCATGGAAACGGTTCAGAAATTAAACAGTCAGCAGATTTTGACTCTCCACGGAGATCATCGCCTGCACGTTATTTCAACCGTGAACTCATGAACTAAATGATAGCACCTACACTTACCTTGTACAATGATAACTTTTAATACTACAATATCTGTTCCATTTTCAGTCTTTTGGCATAACATCTGATGTATCGCACAAATCTATTTACCAATTATTGAATTTGAATATTTTACTGAATCACTTAGAAATCCTGCACTCCTCAATGCATTAAAATAGTGATTGGATGGAATTCAAACATTATTTTCCCATTATTAGTTTGAGTTACACCACATATCAAATCACTTTGTCAAATGACTCCACTTTTCCAAATGTATTGGAAAGAAAATTACAACTCATGTTTGCAACAGTAAAAGCAGAGATAGTATGAATTGTATCAAGTTAGAAATTCTAAAACCTGTTGAATTGGGCAAAATTAAAAAGACATAGTGAGAGATTTACAATAAAAGGTAAAATCATAACAAAATATTTTTTTTGTTGTTCTCCTCCTTTTCCTTTCATAAAGTGTGCAATTTTATTTTACATAATATCCAATTGTATTTGAGTGATCTCCCTGAATGTTTTTCTTTTGTACAAAAACCAATGCCAATGAAATAACATTTATGTCCACACAAAATGGGAATGCAAATATTCAATGTAAATGATTTTTCACACATCCCAATAAAAACTTCTTCAAATTTTGGTTCTGTGGATTGAATTCTCAAAAAAATGAGTGTTTGAGGAAGCTGTGTATAAAGTAACCCATTCTCAGGGAACGAGGATATGACGAGGGGTGATCATGAAGTCTCCAGTTCGATATATGAAGTCACTGATGGTGAACGAATTGTCATTGGTATATTAAAAATATGAAAGTGCTTCTTTGTTTGTTTGTGCATTTATACGTTATTCCTTAATGGGCGAACTGTAACAGGTTTAAAGACCCCACATTTAGGGGGTTGGTACTTTAACATCTAGGTAAGGATTGAAGCTATCACACGTTGGACTTCAAGCCCATTTTGAGGCCACCCTTGGCCGCAATGAAGTGTATATTGGGATGTGGGGTCAGGCAGTGCCGCCGTCAGCCCACAGTCATCATGAGGCCATCAACTCCAAAGCTTTTCCATGTCCAACACGTCTGAGAAACCACTGCCAGGAAAACCTTACCCAGCCGAGAAGCGGCTTTTAGCCCCTGATAGTATAATATATTTCAATATCTCAACACTTGTAACTGAAAAATGTTTTCTATTTCATGATCCCTCGCTTTATACCATAGGTCATGTTCTTGCTGATCAACTGTTGAGCTTTATCAATAAATTATTTATTTTGTTAGATGAATGAAAATGAAGCAAAATTGAGTGATATAAATAAGTGCAATTGATTTAAACATTGTGAACAACCTATGTTTTAAATTATATTTTCCAAAGAGGAAACCTCATTGCATTGAAATTTTGCGTATTATCACAACTTTAGAACAGAAAGTAAAAATGTGCAGAAGTCAGCAGAAACTGTTCCTCGCATGGAGATCTGACCATGTCACGTCCCACCAGACCTAATATTGAAAACCATGGAAACGGTTCAGAAATGAAACAGTCAGCAGATTTTGTCTCTCCACGGAGATCATCGCCTGCACGTTATTTCAACCGTGAACTCATAAACTAAGTGATAGCACATCCACTTACCTTGTACAATAATAACTTTTAATGCTACAATATCTGTTCCATTTTCAGTCTTTAGTTATAACATCTGATATATCGCAAAAAACATAATACAATTTACCAATTATTGCATTTGAATATTTTACTGAATCACTTAGAAATCCTGCACTCCTTAGTGCATTAAAATAGCGTTTGGATGGAATTTGACCTTTACTTTTGCATTATTAGTTTGAGTTACACCACATATCAAATCACTTTCTGTCAAATGACTCTATTTTCTGCAAATGTGTTGTGAACGAAAATAATAACTCATCTTCGTCATAGCAAAGAGTGAGATAGTATGAATTGGGTGCAAGTAAGGCATTTTAAACCTTATTTGGCAAAATTTCATATTTTGTGTGAGAGACCTACAATAAAAAGTATTAACTAGAATGTGACTCTGTGGATCGCATACCTCCGCCAGGCTGAACAGTTTGTTTTGCATTCCAATGATAGGCCGGATCTGGATTCGGACCTGAACCAAAATCTAATCGGCTTGTTCTTGTCCCCGAACCAACTCGTCCACCAAGTTTAGTCATAACTCATCCATAACTTTTTTAATATCATGTTATATATCACTTTTTGCCCGATGCATCAAATGATGAAGAATCACATAAAATTAAATAACTCTCGGATCCGAATCCATATTCAGATCTTCACCAAAATCGAATCGATTAGTCCTTGTCGCACACCCAATCTCTCCACCAAGTTTCGTCCAAGTCCGTCCATAACTTTTTGAGATATCCTCCTATGTATCGTTTTGGGCCCGATCTCCCAATGATGAAGAATCACTTGAAAAATTCTAGTAGCCGGATCCGAATCCGGATCTTCAACAAAATCTAATCATTTCATTCTTATTGCATACAATACCGCTCTTCCAAATTTCGTCCGAATCCGTCGACAACTTTTTGAGATATCTTGTTCACAGACAGAGAAACAAACAAACAAACAAACAAACAAACAGATAGACAGACAGACAAGGGTGAAAACGTAACCTCCTTCCACCTTTGGTGGCAGAGGTAATGATAATAAAATAATTATAATGTGCAATTTAATCTGACGGATTTCTCTGAATTTCATTCCTTTTTGACAAAACCAATGCCGACGAAATTACTTTCATGGACACAAAAACGTTCATGAAAATATTCAAGTCAATCAATTTTTCACAAGTCTCAACGAAAACGTCCACAAATTTTGGTCCTGTGGATTGAATTCTCAACAAAATGAGGTTTTGAGGAAGCTGTGTATAAAGGCACCAATTCTCAGGGAAGCAGGATATTATGACGGGTGATCATGAAGGCTCTCGTCTGATGGAGGAAGTCATTGATGGTGAACAAATTCTTATATATGACATAGTTGAGTGTTTCTGTGTTTGTTTGTGTGTTTATACGTGATTCCTTAATGGCCGAACTGGAAAAGGCCTAAAGGCCCCATATTTTCGGTGTTGCTACTTCAGCATCTGGGCAAGGATTTATTCTGTCAAACGACGGCCTTGACGTCTGTTTTGAAGCCACCTAAGGCTGCTATAAAGTGTGTATTGGGATGTGGGGTCTGGCAGTGCTGACGTCAGTCTGCAGTCATCATGAGGCCATAACTCCAAAGCTTTACAATGTCCAACACATCCTGACACCACTGCCAGGAAAGGTTCACCCACCGGAGAAGCTGCTTTTAGACCCTGCTTGTACATTTTATTTCAATATGTTGACACCTCCAAATAAAAAAAGTTTTCTATTTCATGATCCCTACTTTTACAAAAGGTCATGTTCTTGTTATTCAACTGTTCAACTTCATGAAAAATAATTAATTTTGTTAGATAAGTGAAAATGAATGAAAGTTCAATGACATAAATAAGTGCAAATAATTAAAAGTTTATGATCAACCTTTGTTTTAAATTATATTTTCGAAAGAACCTCATTGCGTTGAAATTTTGCATATGAATTGCACATTTTTTCTTTCTTTTCTAAAGATGTGAACTCAGCAGAAACTGTTCCTCGCAAGGAAATCTTTCCATGTCATGTCCCACCAGACCTAATATTGAAAACCATGGAAACGGTTCAGAAATTAAAGTCATCAGATTTTGGCTCTCCACGGAGATCATCACCTGCATGTTATTTCAACCGTGATCTCATAAACTAAATGATAACACATACACCTACCTTATACAATAATAACTTTTAATATGACAATATCTGTTCCATTTTCAGTCTTTAGTAATAACATCTGATGTATCGCACAAACCATTATACCATTTACCAATTGCATTTGAATATTTTACTGAATCACTTCGAAATCCTGCACTCCTTCGTGCATTAAAATAGTGTTTGGATGGAATTTAAACATTATTTTTCCCATTATTAGTTTGAGTTACACCACATATCAAATCACTTTGTCAAACACTTTGTCAAATGACTCCACTTTTCCAAATGCATTGGAAAGAAAATTACAACTCATCTTTGCAACAGTAAAAGCAGAGATAGTATGAATTGTATCAAGTTAGAAATTCTAAAACCTGTTGAATTGGGCAAAATGAAAAAGTTTGAGTGAGAGATTTACAATAAAAGCAATAATGATAAAAAAGAATAAATATTTTTTGTTGTCCTCCTCATTTTCCTTTTATAAAGGGTGCAATTTAATTTTACATAATACGTAATTTTATTTGAGTGGTATCTCTAAATGTGTTTTTCTTTTGTACAAAAACCAATGCCAATGAAATAAAGTTTCTGTCCACACAAAATGGGAATGTTAATATTCAATGCAAATCACTTTTCACACATCCCAATAAAAACGTCCTCAAATTTTGGTCCTGTGGATTGAATTCTCAACAAAATGAGTGTTTGAGAAAGCTGTGTATAAAGTAACCCATTATCAGGGAAGCAGGATATTATGAGGGGTGATCATGAAGTCTCCAGTCCGATATATGAAGTCAGTCACTGATGGTGAACGAATTGTTATTGGTATATTTAAAATATTAAAGTGCTTCGTTGTTTGTTTGTGCATTTATACGTTATTCCTTAATGGGCGAATTGTAACAGGTTTAAAGACCCCAAATTTAGGGTGTTGGTACTTTAACATCTGGGCAAGGATTTAAGCTATCACACGTTGGATTTCATGCCCATTTTGAGCCCACCGAAGGCCGCTATGAAGTGTGTATTGGGATGTGGTGTCAGGCGGTGCCGCCGTCAGCTCACAGTCATCATGAGGCCATCAACTCCAAACCTTTTCCACGTCCAACATGTCTGAGAAACCACTGCCAGGAAAAGCTCACCCAGCCGAGAAGCGGCTTTTCGCCCCTGATAGTATAATATATTTCAATATCTCAACACTTGTAACTGAAAAATGCTTTCTAATCCATGATCCCTCGCTTTATACCATGGGTCATGTTCTTGCTGATTAACTGTTCAGCTTTATCAATAAATTATTTATTTTGTTAGATGAATGAAAATGAACCAAAATTGAGTGATATAAATAAGTGCAATTGATTTAAACATTTTGAACAACCTTTGTTTTAAATTATATTTTCCAAAGAGGAAACCTCATTGCGTTGAAATTTTGCGTTTGATCACAACTTTAGGCCAGAAAGTAAAAATGTGCAGAAGTCAGCAGAAACTGTTCCTCGCATGGAGATCCGACCAAGTAACGTCCCACCAGACCTAATATTGAAAACCATGGAAACGGTTCTGAAATTAAACAGTCAGCAGATTTTGTCTCTCCACGGAGATCATCACCTGCACGTTATTTCAACCGTGAACTCATAAACTAAGTGATAGCACATACACTTACCTTGTACAATAATAACTTTTAATGCTACAATATCTGTTCCATTTTCAGTCTTTAGTTATAACATCTGATATATCGCACAAACCTTAATACCATTTTCCAATTGCATTTGAATATTTTACTGAATCACTTAGAAATCCTGCACTCTTTAGTGCATTAAAATAGTGTTTGGATGGAATTTAACCTTTACTTTTGCATTATTAGTTTGAGTTACACCACAAATCAAATCACTTTCTCTCAAATGACCCGATTTTCTCCAAATGTGTTGTGAAAGAAAATTAGAACTCATCTTCGTCATAGCAAAGAGTGAGATAGCATGAATTGGGTGCAAGTAAGGCAGTTTAAACATTATTAGGCAAAATTTCATATTTTGTGTGAGAGACGTACAATAAAACTATTAACTAGAATGTTACTCGGTAGAGCGCATACCTCCGCCAGGCTGAACAGTTTGTTTTGCATTCCAATGACAGGCTGGATCTGGATTCGGACCTGAACCAAAATCTAATCGGATTGTACTTGTCACCGAACCAACTGGTCCACCAAGTTTAGTCATAACTCATCCATAACCTTTTTAAATATCTTGTTATATATCACTTTTCGTCCGATCCCTCAATGGTGAAGAATCACTTAAAATTAAATAACCCTCGTATCCAAATCCATATTCAGATCTTCACCAAAATCGAACCGATTAATCCTTGTCACGCACCCAATATCTCCACCAAGTTTCGTCCAAATCCGTCCATAACCTTTTGAGATATCGTGCTGTGTGTCGTTTTGGGCCCGATCTCCCAATCGTGAAGAATCACTTAAAAAATTATTGTAGACGGATCCGTATCCGGATCTTCAACAAAATCTAATCATTTCGTTCGTATTGCATGCAATACCGCTCTTCCAAATTTCGTCCGAATCCGTCGACAACTTTTTGAGATATCTTGTTCACAGACAGAGAAACAAACAAAACAAACAGATAGACAGACAGACAGGGGTGAAAACGTAACCTCTTCCACCTTTGGTGGTGGAGGTAATGATTATAAAATAATTATAATGTGCAATTTAATCTGACGGATTTCTCTGAATTTCATTCCTTTTAGACAAAACCAATGTCGACGAAATTACTTTCATGGACACAAAAACGTTCATGAAAATATCCAAGTCAATCAATTTTTCACAAGTCTCAACGAAAACGTCCACACATTTTGGTCCTGTGGATTGAATTCTCAACAAAATGAGTTTTTGAGGAAGCTGTGTTTCAAGTAACCCATTCTCAGGGAAGCAGGATATGATGAGGGGTGATCATGAAGGCTCTCGTCTGATAGAGGAAGTCATTGATGTTGAACAAATTCTTATATTTGACATAGTTGAGTGTTTCTGTGTTTGTTTGTGTGTTTATACGTTATTCCTTAATGGCCGACCTGGAAAAGGCCTAAAGGCCCCATATTTTCGGTATTGCTACTTTAGCATCTGGGCAAGTGTTTAAGCTGTCAAACGACGGCCTTGACGTCTGTTTTGAGGCCACCTAAGGCTGCTGTAAAGTGTATATTGGGATGTGGGGTCTGGCAGTGCTGTAGTCAGTCTGCAGTCATCATGAGGCCATAACTCCAAAGCTTTTCAATGTCCAACACATCTGAGAAATCCCCGCCGGGAAAAGTTAACCCAGCCGAGAAGTGGCTTTTAGCCCCTGATATTATAATATATTTCAAAATATTTACACCTTTAACTGAAAAACGTTTTCTATTTCATGATCCCTCGTTTTATCACAGGTCACGTTCTTGCTGTTCAACTGTTCAGCTTCATCAAGTTATCATTTATTTTGATAGATGAATGAAAATGAATGAGAATTGAGTGACATAATTAGGTGCAAATAATTTAAAGTTTGTGAACAACCTTTGTTTTAAATTAAATTATCTAAAAACGAAATCTCCTTACGTTGCATTTTATCATATAATCTGCACATTTTTACTTTATTTTCTAAAGATGCAAACTCAGCCGAAACTGTTCCTCGCATGGAGATCTGTCCGTGTCATGTCCCACCAGACCTGATATTGAAAACCATGGAAACGGTTCAGAAATTAAACAGTCAGCAGATTTTGACTCTCCACGGAGATCATCGCCTGCACGTTATTTCAACCGTGAACTCATGAACTAAATGATAGCACCTACACTTACCTTGTACAATGATAACTTTTAATACTACAATATCTGTTCCATTTTCAGTCTTTTGTCATAACATCTGATGTATCGCACAAATCTATTTACCAATTATTGAATTTGAATATTTTACTGAATCACTTAGAAATCCTGCACTCCTCAATGCATTAAAATAGTGATTGGATGGAATTTAAACATTATTTTCCCATTATTAGTTTGAGTTACACCACATATCAAATCACTTTGTCAAATGACTCCACTTTTCCAAATGTATTGGAAAGAAAATTACAACTCATGTTTGCAACAGTAAAAGCAGAGATAGTATGAATTGTATCAAGTTAGAAATTCTAAAACCTGTTGAATTGGGCAAAATTAAAAAGACATAGTGAGAGATTTACAATAAAAGGTAAAATCATAACAAAAGATTTTTTTTGTTGTTCTCCGCCTTTTCCTTTCATGAAGTGTGCAATTTTATTTTACATAATATCCAATTGTATTTGAGTGATCTCCCTGAATGTTTTTCTTTTGTACAAAAACCAATGCCAATGAAATAACATTTATGTCCACACAAAATGGGAATGCAAATATTCAACGCAAATTATTTTTCACACATCCCAATAAAAACTTCTTCAAATTTTGGTTCTGTGGATTGAATTCTCAAAAAAATGAGTGTTTGAGGAAGCTGTGTATAAAGTAACCTCTTCTGAGGGAACGAGGATATGATGAGGGGTGATCATGAAGTCTCCAGTTCGATATATGAAGTCACTGATGGTGAACGAATTGTCATTGGTATATTTAAAATATTAAAGTCCTTCTTTGTTTGTTTGTGGATTTATACGTTATTCGAAATGCAACAGGCTTAAAAACCCCAAATTTTGGGTGTTGGTACGTCAACAACTGGGCAAAGATTTAAGCTATCACACGTTGGATTTCATGCCCATTTTAAGGCCACCTAAGGCTGCTGTAAAGTATGTATTGGGATGTGGGGTCAGGCTGTGCCGCCGTCAGCCCACAGTCATCATGAGGCCAATAACTCCAAAGGTTTTCAATGTCCAACACGTCCAAAAAATCATGTCAGGAAAAGCTCACCCAGCCAAGAAGCGGCTTTTAGCCTCTGCTTGTATATTGTTTTTCAATATCTCAACACCTCTAACTGATAAATGCTTTCTATTTCATGATCCCTCATTTTACCATCGGTCAAGTACTTATTATTCAACTGTTCAGCTTTATCAAGCAGTCATTTATTTTGTTCGATGAGGGAAAATGAATGAGAAATGAGTGATATAAATAAGTGGAAATACTTATGAGGGGTGATCATGAAGTCTCTCGTCCGATATATATTAAGTCATTGATGTTAAACAAATTGCTTTCATTACATTTCAAGTATTTTAAAGTGTTTGTGTGTTTATTCGTTTTGCCTTGATGGCCGAACCGTAGCAAGCCGCGAAGCCCCAAATTTTGGGTGCATCAACTTCAGCATCTGAGCAATGTTTTAAGGTGTCACACGTTGGCTTTGACTTCCGTTTTGAGTCCACCAAGGGCTGCTATAAAGTGTTTATTTGGATGTGGGGTCAGGCAGTGCTGCTACCACCCCCAGGCAAAAGGTAACGACCATGAGGCCACGAACTCCAAAGCTTAAAATGTCCAACAGGTCCTGAAATCATCACCGGGAAAGTTCACCCAGCCGGGCAGCGGATTTTCGCCCCTGCTCGTAGATTGTATTTCAATATCTTCACCTCTCTAACTAAAAAAATGCTTTCTATTTCATGATCCCTTGTTATCTCTCTCCGATGAGGTCATTCCCTGCATGTTATTTCAACCGTGAACTCGGGAACTAAGTGGTAGCACATATACTTACCTTGTACTTTAATTACTTTTAATACTACAATATTTATTCCATTTTCAGTCTTTCGTGATAACATTTGTTATATCTCACATACCATAATAACATTTACCAATTTAATTTGAATATTTTACTGAAGCACTGAGAAATGCTACACTCCTTAGTGCATTAAAGTATTTTATTCGGTGGAATTTAACCATTACTTTTCCATAGCCAGTTGGACTAAATCCACATATCCCATCATGTTCGGTGAAATGTCCATACATATTTTGTTAAAGACAACTAACAATGTTTGCAATATCAAATATAAAGACAGTGAGAGGTGAATTTGGTATTAATTTGGGACTGTAGACTATTAGGCTCGCATTTATAGTTCATTCACAGACTCACAATAACACAAGTAATACTAATAATAATAATTGTAATCATCATAACAAGTAATTTGATGTGATTCTTTTATGTCCATTTTCTTGCATGCGTGATCGAGGCATGTGGAAGAGCGAAAGCAGAATGGAAGGGTAAAAATGAAAATGGAGGCACACCAACAGCAGAGTAGAGGTGAAAGTGAGATCAAGAGGAGTGGGAGAAGAATCCAATCATGAGTATGGATTTGGGATGACCTGAGGTAGTGGTGAACAGCTGTCTTTAAGTCATGGAGGGAAGATATGGGACTCAACAGATTAGGGAAGCTGGTTCCACAGGCAAGACAAAAGAGGGACAAATAAGTGGTCTTTCCATTGATCTCCTTTGGGAAGGAAATTAGTTTTACTTTATGTAAAAACAATGGCACACACAAAACAATCGTACGTAACAGAGGACCCATTTATTCTTTTTCTTCCATCTTCATCATCACATGCCCAAAGACTATTTCGCCCAGTAGATGCCAATAGCCCTGGAATTTACTCAAGAGCAATCCCAATTTATCGACCTCTCCCAATTGTATGGGTTCCATGCCCTGCAAAGCTCAACAGAGCTGTGGGTATTCGAGTTGACTTTAACTTCCCTTTAACTCCTGTTCTTGACTCCTGGGTCAAGCACATGGACCGAGTGGAATGACTCAAAATGTGATATGTGGTTTTGAATGAAAGAAAGTCCATCATTGATGGTTTTTGTATTATTTTCATTGTTAGCATGTATGCAGGCCATGGCAGGTAGGTACTCACCCTTTTAACCTGTCCTGCATGTGTACATAAAGAAGAATGGCAGCTGGGCAGAGAGCATTGTGTGTTAGGTTTGTGGATGGGGAAGTGGTGCACGTATGCAGGTCATAAGGCTCTTCAAGAGAGAGAGAGAGAGATCTGCGGCCCCTCGCTATGCGTTTCCCCCAGTAACCCAGCAGATGACTGGAAATGGAGAACCCACCATGAGGGATCAGTCGGCCATGTGGCGGGCAGATCCATAGCAACCATGAGTAGGCCAAGAAGTGCCATTTTTGATGGCCCCTCTGGCTGGGTGTGCAGCTAAAGGAGGTGTTGTGTTGTTCAGGGGCAGGAAGTATAAGTGAGGGAGGGGCGTTGAGGAGACCAGGAAAAACTGTTGAGATGGAGTTTGCAGAGAGTACTTTTTACTAGCCGACGCGATCTGGGGCTATTACGTTCCTTCCGGTCAGCGCTGAATAGAGGGGTAGGTCGAATTGGTCCTATTACCTAAGTACCAGTGCCTTCCGGGAAGCAACGAAATAACCCCACCCGAACCACGGTTTCAGTGGACACGCCGAGTGAAAGCGAGCCGCGATTGGGGCCGTTAATGGGAACTAACCCGATTGGAGCGGTTCCTGATCGTGCCACGCTTACCCAATGGAGAAATCATTAAAACGGTCGAATTAAGAGGAAAACAGGAAGAACAAGTAATTTATTACACACTTTGTACAAAGAAGAGGAAGAAGAAGCAGAAATGTACAGTGAAGAGGAAGAAGCAGATACACAGGGCAGCCTTCTACAGTCTTATACTTATCCCCTGAACACGGGCCTGTTCACACTCAGTCACACTCTCAGACTCACTCACACGGGGTTTGTAGATGGTCAGGCGATGGTCCCAAGGATCTCGTTCACAGCTCGCTCCAGTCCCCGACTCGTACCGTGGAGGCGATGGTAGACGGCAGGCAAGATCTTCGTGTGTCGATGGCGCGGATCGGACAATTACATCGGGGAAAGGTAGGCTGGCTAACGGTTAGGTTGTGGCTCACGGCCGCGTATGTAATAGAAGGACCGGCGCTTGATATGCGCTCCCCGTAAGCCCACAGCCAAATTCCCACCCAGCCCTTGCAAACGATCAGGATAGCGCGTCTCTCACAATAGTTCACAAAGGCGCTTTCCCCAGCGAGTCCTGGTAACCAACAACGCAATGCGCTCCAACTAAGTCCTTGTAACCAACGATGCAATGCGCTCCAACAAAGTCCTCAAGTCCTTCAATACCATGTAAGTCCTCTCGTCCTTTGCCACTGCCGTATGCACGCGAGTCCTCTAGTCCTTTGCCACTGCCGTATGCACACGAGTCCTCTAGTCCTTTGCCACTGCCGTATGTACGCGAGTCCTCTCGAAGAGCTTTGCGCACTGGGTTATATAGCGCTGCTTCAGCCAACCCTCTCGAATCTGGAGCCACACCCTTACCACGCCCTATCAGGCCATCTCACCCGAGCCCTGGTTGGTTGTTGGGGTCTTACCGGCTCCGCCCTTGATGACTGCCTGGCGTGGCATCACCCCCACCCTCGTGCTCCGCCCCCTTTTCGGGCCTTACCTCGTGGCATTTGGGCTGGTTCGAGCGAAAGCCCAAGGGCAGCGAACGCTACTGGCAAGCAAGGTGCAACAACTGCGAGCATCCTAATGCGAGGGGCAATGGGGTGCAGACTGGATGGTGTGCAATGGAGTCGATTGGAGGGAGGGCTGCAGAATGAACGGGGCCTACTCTTATTTGTTTTACACAATGCAGATGATAACTATTGGAAATGGCCTTATCTCACATATACTAAGAAATAACAAACGTTCTAAGGTGACCTACGTGTTGCATGTGGCCTAACTATGGGGTGCAACCTTTAACCTTTAATGATGTTACCTGTGTGGGTTCTCAAAACCACAACAATATCAATGATCTTCCTAATAATGTTCTATCTCAGCTAGCTAGTTCTCTAGATATATGCTGATGATTCCTCACTCTACTGTACATCTTCTGATTCACTCATTGCCATTTGTAATGAGGTTGGAGTTTCTCTCGACAATGATTTGGAGAATGTGTTGAAGTGGGGACATGATTGGCTGGTAACCTTCAATGCAAAGAAAACTAAACTGTTGTCCATATCTCGTTCTAGAAACAGTTCTTTCCCTTCTGTGCACATGGGATCTTCAACCTTAACAGAACCATCGGAGCTTTGGCTTCTTGGTCTGGACATGTCTTCTAACCTCTGTTGGGATAGTACATTTCTGGTATTGCTAAGAGTGCTTCCAAGCGAGTTGGTTGTCTTTATCGAGCGCAGAGGTATCTACCTCCTGAGGCCATTTTGTACCTGAATAAGGCAACTATACGTCCCCTCATGGAGTACTGTTGCTACATTTGGGCTGGAGCACCAGCCTGCCACTTAACTTTACTCGATTGGCTCCAGAAACGCATAGTCAACCTGGTTGGTGTGGAGATGGGTTCAACTGTTCAACCACTCTCTCGCCGAAGGTCGATTGCCACTCTTGGTTTGTTCTACAGATATTTTCATGGCAAATGTTCTGTTGGACTTTCTAACTTGGTTCCTCCCATACGAGTGTTTAGACGCAAGACTCGGTTTGCCATCTCCACTCACCCATACACTATAGTTGATCCAAAGTGCAGAACGAAAGGCTTTGCAGATAGTTTTATCCCTCGTGATGTCTCGCTCTGGAATTCACTACCTGTAACATGCTTCCCATTATCCTACGATTTACTTAGCTTCAAGAGGAATGTCAATTCATACTTCTTACATCTTTGAGGTTTAATCGCATTTTACCCGACCTCTGCATTTTACCCGACCCCGACCTTTATTTATTTATTTTTATTTTGTTTTCCTTTATCCTTATATTTTTCTACCTTCTCTTAGCCCTTTACCGAGAGTGGCTGTATGCATTGTCTGGGGGCGATATCCATTTTAAAAAAGAAAAGAAAACAGTCCAGCAGCATAGCAAATTCTGAGTCGTTCATGGCTTCAGATAGTCCCTCTACAAATGCAACGACGTGTTTCAGTCTGATGTTCCTTTGGCTTCCTTGTATTTCAGCAGCCTTCTTCAACCATAATCTCTGATCAGATTGCTAATGATCTCATACCTCAGGAGCCTGCAGTTGAGGTAACTTGGAAATAATGTTGATGAGGTAAGTGGGATGATCCATGGCTTCTTCCTTTCTCAGGCTTCTGAGAGAGATCCAGACAGAGTCCAACAACTCACCTTTCCTTTTCATGGCAAAGCGATCCCCTGACTTCATCTCGCCAAACAGACCGACTTCCTTCTCTACATGCTGTACAATGAGATGAGATTGTCCAAAGTTCAACTAGAGTGCTTTTGTAGCCTCAACCCAGGCTTGCTTTGGATTCAGCGTGACGTCATACTTCTTAATGGTGTCAGCTGCCTTATCAAAGCAGTACTTTAGCAGATTTTGGTACAGCTCAGCTGGATCATTGGTTCTGGATTCTATGTTCATCCTGAATGCCATCTGGAACCTTGCATAATCCATAGGATCACCATATAATCCTTTCATTTCTGGTCTTGTAAGTTCCAATCTTAACTGCAGGCTCCTGAGGTATGAGATCATTGCTACATTTACATCACTTGAGCCCTTAGCTGCAAAGGCTGGCTCCCCCTTTTCCCAACAATCAGTCTCACATAGTGGCCTATCCAGCATGGGAGAAAGTTTGTGTGGCAGCAGATTGCCATGATTGTTCACACTGAGGGCAGACAAGCCGGTGACATTCTGATGACTCACCCGATCGCTTGGCTTCCTTGAAGGTTTTGCCCATGTATCACCAAACGGGCCTGTATCCTGGGACCAAACAGCCCGCTAATTTGACGTGTCGGAAAACTCCATGAGCCAATCACCAGACAGGCCAACATCCCCGAGCCTAGTGGGCTGCTCACCTGGCCCCATAGTGGACTCCACCCACCGGTCCATTGTATTGTGGTGTCAGGCAGTCGAATCATAATCAGAGAAATCATCCTTCCTGGAGCCATCCACAGTCTCCATTTTCCAAAGTGAAGACCTCTTCAAGTCCTTCCTCTTAAATTTTCAAGACCTTAAGCTGACATTCCTCCTCCATCTGTGCTTGCTGTTGGATAGCATCAATCTCCGCTTTCCTCAGCGCAGCCTCAATCTCCGCTTTCCTCAGTGCAGCCTCAATGTCCGCATGCCGCTTCGCCACATCTGCTTCCGCTTCAGTCCGCTTTACAGCCAGGTCTCTTTTCAGCATGGCATGCTTCACTGAACTGCTCACTGATTCAGTCATTGATTCTGGTTTACCGAATGACTCCTTACCACCAGATCCCACAGCACCAGACACCAACAGGCCAACCACTGACCTACACTGGCTTGGTCCTCATGACCTCCCAGCATGCGATGTTGACAAGCCAGCCACTGAGCCATGCTGCTCCAATCCACGTGGTGAGTCAGTCTGCACTTCGCTTATCATCATGTTGAACACACCTTTGAGATTAGTGTTGACTGTAAGTTCAGAGTGCAACTCGTTGGGTTCGGGTTGTAATACGCATGCGTGAACTTGCTGATGACTTAATTTCAACACACATTGTCATGCTCCATTTTAGGGTTCCACATGGTCAACTGTTAAATACATGAAAAGGAAGGAACATTGAGAAATGAACGGCACAAAAAATGGTAAATACTACAGCTAATATAAATAAACAATACAATAGCAAAATCAAAAGTCAAATGTATAAACCCGCGTGCCACTTCGGCAAACACACATGATGTGCACACGGCCTAGCTGCATAGGCCCGAAACCAAATTAGCGGCAATTCAAATGAAACTTCTTCGCATTCAACTTACCACTATCATCCATTCATCCTCCGAATATTCATTAGCACTTTATAGATTATTCATTTCCACAGGATGCTTCGCTGGAGCTTCAATGTCAAAAGCTTACTTAAGCTTCACCGCTCATCACGTGACAACACAGGCCCGCTTCACCAAGCAGAACTGACGTCATCAGCAGCCACGTGACCAAAATCTGAATACACAAATACAAAGTTAAAAGGCCGAATTAATACGTAGGTCGAATGGCTCGACGTTCATGCTATTTCTTTGTACAGTGAGTGTTTGAAAAGCGTTGTCCCGTATGATGAATGTGAAGCGCAGGGAAGGAAGACCATGGGAAGGTAATTTGCCCATTCCGGAGGAATACCCTTGTATATCAATACTAATACTGTACTAATACGCTTGTTCGTGTGTGTGTCTGTAACAATCGTTCCCACCGATTGGTTGGACAGCTGCCCTGACTCCACCCACAATTGTAACATCGATGCACATATAAAATGCTTTACAAAGAATATAGTGTGGCAGACACGAAAGCTCACTGGCGTGAGGGAATCATTCCACGCACCAAGTGGGCGGCGGCCACGCCCAAGGGGTAGGCGTGGCTGTGGGATATACACCGGTAACGCAGCCCGGAGCGCTCCAGTGCTACATTTGAGCTCGTATAATAAAGACTCTTAAACTTACCGTGTTGTCCGCCTTCTTGTTGTACAAGTAAGCGCGCGTAGCACCGCGCTTCATTGGTGACCCTCCGACGTTCTGGTCAGCTATCGCTGACCACCCGAACCCGCCACAGCAATGGCAACCAACGCGGTCCAAATGAAACTCCCCGAGTTCTGGGAGACGCAAGCCGAAGTCTGGTTCCTGCAGGCAGAAGCCCAGTTCCGACTTTGAGGCATCACGGTGGACGAGACCAGGTACTGCCACGTGGTCGCCTCCCTCGGGCCCGGCACGGCCGCCCGCGTCGTGTCGGTCCTGAGGAACCCACCGACCGACGGCAGGTACGAGGCGATCAAGCGTCTCCTCCTCGCCACGTTCGGCCTCACGGTGGACGCACGGGCCGACCGCCTCCTGGACCTCCCCGAGCTCGGTGACACGCGACCGTCGGTCCGCATGGACCATATGCTGTCGTTGATGGGCGACGAAACCCCGAACGCTCTTTTCCGGGCGTTATTTCGCTGCCAGCTGCCAGCACGAGTCCGCCTCGCGTTGGCCGGTTCTGTGACGACGGAACCCCGAGCTCTCGCTGCCGAGGCCGACAGGTTCTTCGCGGCTTTGGACCCGCAGGCGAGTTTTGGCACGGCCGTCGCGCATCCCGAGGCTGACCCTGATGCTGATGCACCACACCTCGGGGATCCCGAGGCTGATGCACGCCGCGTGGCCGCCGCCACGCCACACCCACCACCACCGCGAAAACCGCGGCCTCCCCCTTCGCCGCAAACCTGGTGCCATTTCCACGCCAGGTTTGGCCACAAGGCGAGGAATTGTTGCCCGCCGTGCTCCTTCGGCAAGTCGGGAAACTACAAAGCCGGTGCTCGGTAGCGGCCCTGAGCGTCGGCCATTCCGGCAGCCTTCTTTTTATAACGGACACCTTGTCCGGGCGCCGTTTCCTATGCGATACGGGGGCACAGGTGAGCGTTATCCCTGCCTCTACGTCCGACAAGCACACCACGGGCCCGGGCCCCGCGTTGCTTGCCGCGAATGGAACACCCATACGTACATTCGGGAAGCGCTGCCTCTCCCTGCGGTTCAGAAGGCAATGCTTCGCGTGGACGTTCGTAACCGCTAGTGTCCCCATGGCACTGCTCGGTGCGGACTTCCTCTGTGCACACGGGTTGTTGGTAGATGTGAAGAACAGACAACTCGTCCAGGCTGAAACGTTTAGCTCGCTTGCTTGTGCGCTGAGCAGCTCGTTGAGCAGCTCACTGAGCGGCTCACCGAGCGGCTCGCCAAGCGGCTTGCTGAGCGGTTCGGTCCCGGCGAGGTTAGTTTGTACGCTTCCGGCAGCGGACGACTTCACCTGCCTCCTCGCCAGCTTCCCGGCCCTTACGCGGCCCACCTTCTCAGCGGGGGCCGTCAAGCATGGGGTGGAACACCACATCCCCACCGCCGGGCCACCGGTCTACGCCCGGGCATGCCGCCTCGAGCCGACGAAGCTCGCGGTAGCTAAAGCGGAGTTCGCTACGCTGGAGCGGCTCGGCATCATGCGGCGCTCCGAGAGTGCTTGGGCATCGCCGCTTCACATCATGCCAAAGCCCGGCGGGGGATGGCGACTGTGCGGGGACTACCGGCGCCTCAACGACGCCACCACCCCCGACCGCTACCCCGTCCCCACATCCAGGACTTCTCCACCCGGTTGGCGGGCATGTCCTTCTTTTCGAAGGTGGTCCTCATACGCGGCTACCATCAGGTCCCCATCAGGCCGGAGGACATCCCAAAGACAGCGGTCATCACGCCGTTCGGACTTTTAGAATTTCTTCGGATGCCCTTCGGCTTGAAGAATGCGGCTCAGGGGTTCCAGCGACTAATGGACAGCATCTTGCGCGACTTGGATTTTGTGTATGTCGACCTGGACGACATCCTCGTCGCCAGCGCATCCCGCGAAGAGCACCTTCACCATCTCCGCACGCTCTTTGAACGTCTGGGCCAGCATGGCCTCATCGTGAACCCCGCCAAGTGCCGGTTCGGCGTCGCCAACATCGACCTTTTGGGGCACCGCGTCACCAGGCACGGGGCCGTCCCCCTACCGGCCACGGTGGAGGCGGTGAAGGGGTTTCCGCGCCCCCGCACGATCAAGGGGCTCCAGGAGTTCCTGGGCATGGTAAACTTTTACCATCGGTTCCTGCCCCGCATCGCCCAGCTCCTGCACCCCTTGCACGAGGCCCTCCGAGGGAAGCCAGGCAAAGGTGACGTTACCTGGACCGAGCAGATGGACGCGGCGTTCGCAGGCATGAAGCTCGCCTTGGCTAATGCCACCATGCTCGCGCACCCGGCGCCCGATGCACCAATCGCCCTCACCATCGACGCCTTGGACTACGCAGTGGGCGCGGTGCAAGAGCAATGGGTGCGTGGTGCTTGGCAACCACTGGCGTTCTTCAGCCGGCAGCTTCGCCGGCCCGAACGCCGCTATAGTACCTTCGACCGCGAGTTGCTCGGGCTTCACCTGGCGGTCAGACACTTACGCCATCTGCTTGAGGGCCGTGCGTTCATGGCCTTCGTCGACCACAAGCCACTGGTCTTCGCGATGGGCAAGGTCGCCGAGCCGTGGTCGGCCCGGCAGCAGCGTCACCTCTCGGCCGTGTCCGAATATACAACGGACATCCGGCACGTCGCGGGGAAGGACAACCCGGTGGCGGATTGCCTTTCCCAGTCCGTCACCCACGCAGTCCACCTTGGCATCGACTATGCCCGGATGGCGGTGGACCAGGCCGCCGACCCCGGCATCCAGGCCTTGCGGACCGCCGCCGTCACGGGCCTCCGTGTAACCGATGTGCCGTTCGACGGTGCGGCCCTCTTGTGCGACGTCTCCCTCGGGCGGCCTCGCCCCATCGTGCCCGCGGGCTGGCAGCGCCAGGTTTTTGACGCCATCCACGGCCTGTCCCACCCGGGCACAAAGGCCTCCCAGAGGTTGGTCGCCGACAAGTTTGTCTGGCATGGCCTCCGGAAGGCCGTCCTCGGCTGGACCAGGACGTGCCTCACGTGCCAGCACGCGAAGGTGCACCGGCACACCCAGGCCCCATTGGCCCCGTTCACGGTGCCGGAACGAAGGTTTGACCACGTACACATGGACCTGGTGGGACCTCTGCCCCCCTCGCGGGGTTTCACCCATGTTCTGACAATGGTGGACCGCACCACTCGGTGGCCAGAGGCCGTGCCTTTGGCAGCGACGACGGCGGCGGACGTCGCACAGGCGTTCATCGCCACCTGGGTCGCCCGGTTCGGCGCCCCCTCGGACATCTCGTCCGACCGCGGCCCCCAGTTCACCTCGGAGCTCTGGGGGGCAGTCGTGCGGGAGCTCGGGGTCCAGCTGCACCGAACCACGGCCTACCACCCCCAGGCCAACGGCCTGTGCGAGCGGTTCCACTGCTCGTTGAAGGCCGCGCTCCGGGTCACCCTCCGCGACGGCGGCTGGTTCGACAGGCTCCCCTGGGTCCTGCTGGGCCTCCGGACGGCGCCCAAGGACGACCTGCGTGCATCCGCGGCGGAGTTGGTCTTCGGACAACCGCTGCGGGTGCCGGGCGTGTTCCTCCCCGACCCCACGGCACCAAGGTCCGCGGTGCAGGAGCGCTCCGCGCTGCAGGAGACAGCCCGGAGGTTCGCCCCGGTACCGATGGCGCACCACGGGCACCCGCCTACGCACGTCGCCCCGGAGCTTCGCACCGCGGAGTACGTCTTCGCCCTGCACGATGCCCACCAGACACCACTGCGGCCCCCGTACGACGGGCCTTTCCACGTGCTGGAGACCGGGGTGAAACATTTCACCTTGGACATCGGCGGTACTCCCGACCGCGTCTCGGTGGATCGCCTCAAACCGGCCCACCTCAACGTGGACCACCCACCGTTGGTGGCTCGGCCCCCGCGTTGGGGCCGCCCCCCTGCGGGCGGACCCCCGGCACCGGCCAGGCCCGCCGGCACGCCGCCCCCCGGTCTTGCACCCATCCCGGGTGCAGCCGGAGGCATCCCAGCTGGCATCCCTGCACCCCGGATGCCGCCGGGCGCCAGAGGGCGCTTCGGCCGGGTCATCCGTTTGCCCCGCAAACTGGCCCTCCAGGTGCGCGGGAATTCTGGGGGGGGCGCGTGTGGCGGACACGAAAGCTCACTGGCGTGAGGGCATCATTCCACGCACCAAGTGGGCGGCGGCCACGCCTGAGGGGTAGGCGTGGCCACGGGATATACACCGGGCGCGCAGCCCGGAGCACTCCAGTGCTACAGTTGAGCTCGTATAATAAAGACTCTTAAACTTACCGCGTTGTCCGCTTCCTCCTTGTTGTACAAGTAAGTGCGCGTAGCACCGCGCTTCAATAGGCCTAATTAATTTCCGATCATTTATTAATACTTTTCGGCTTCTCGTAATCACTTATTAAATAAACATAGGGGCAATACCCCTGGCGCTCACCTGGTAGAATAAACAGCATACTGCACTAACTAAAGGTATTTTAAACCAATTTCAATGCTTGCTAGAAGACAGGGCAGCATGTAGAATCATACTAACATAATCATAAAAACTTAAACAAACAAACAAACAAATACCTATTTTGGGGGGCAACCCTCCTCCTCCGCCAACCCTGTATACTTCCCCAGACCCCAATTATTCTAATGCCTTGAATAAACATTGGTACATCATGGGTGATGAAGGTTGTGGTGAGGTTTAATCGACACATTGCGTGTGTCGTTTCTGAGAAGAAAACAAATACCTATTTTGGGGGGGGGGGGGGGGCAATCCCACTGCAGATGCCCAAAGGGGCAGATTTTTTAAAATGCCGTGAACAATCTTCGGTACCTCACAGGTGATGAAGGTTGTGGTGAAGTTTCATCGAAATAGTGCATGTAGTTTCAGAGGAAAAAGCAAATTCCTATTTTGGTGGATAAAACCAAGTAAACCCCCTTAGACCCCGATGTTTTTTTTTGATGCAGTGAACAAACTTTAGTTACAACACAACAAATAGCATTTGTGCCAAGTTTGGTCACAATCCGTTCAGCGGTTTCGGAGAAGAGGTTGCAAGTGTTTACGGACGGACTGACGGACGGACGGACGGCCGACGTGCCATGGCATAAGCTCCTCTGAACTTCGTTCCAGCCTCCAGGTGAGCTAACAATTACACGGATAGACAAATGACCGACTGCAATAAACCATGATGAGCTGTCGGACATTCACTTAATGCTTCGATCACGCTGTGAAATCACTGTTGGCATAAAGAGTTAAATATTCCACTATTTCAATGAGGTAATGAATAAATACGCAATGACAATATAACAATTTGCCCTTTTGCTTTGAAAAAATGGGAATAAAGGGGGAGGAAGGTGTTATGTCTGGTTGAGCACTTTAGGTGGTGATGAGGTTTGAAGACAGATTTTTAATCTTACAGCTGCCATGTTGCTGCTCACTGCTATTAGCCCAGCAGATATGTGAAAAAATTGTGCTTTTGGTGATACAAGCATGAAATTTTGAACACTGATAGAGCATACTACTAGGAAGATTTTTGGATATAGGGGCATTCAAATCTTTTCCTAGGGACAAAATGGCGGCCATTTTAAAAATGGCCGTTTACGGATAATAAGATACACAGTACCGATGTCTATAAAACTAGATTTACTTATTGCTCAAGCACACCTATGATGTTTTTTTCACGTAAACAGGTTGTAAGATCATAATTAAATGTCAACAAACTCACATAACATTTATTTGGTCCTTATTCTTTACAAAAATAATTACTTTTTGAGCTATTTTGAGCAAACTCCAGAAACACAATGGAAATGAAGTGAAAATGCCACATTAACGCTGTGGAAGTGACTTTCACTATAAAACAGTCTACAAAACAGTCTTCCACATGTTTGTGTATATGTAACAGGTGTGTTATTCCTCCTGTATACTATCGTGTGCACTCCCCTGCACAGTGACACAGAGCTGAGCACTGGAGTGCGGCCTTAACACACTTGCACTGTTTCCTGCAACCCTTCTTGCATCCACATCTAATCAATTGTCGGCATGCCTCAGTTGCCTCTGTGAGGGTTGTCCAATATATCCCCCAGCCGTTATTACTCTGTTTCCAACCCCATTCACTTGGCGATGGGAGCTCAGGTGCGCAAATCATCATCTGGCCCCAACAAAAGCCGGCTTGGTAGGCAGCTCTCTTGATGTGTTGTCTGAGGGCTTCTTGCGTTGGTGGGATAGCCTCTATTGATCTACCAGTCTGGGTGAAGAGATGCTTGCGGGCATCGTTAACATGTTCCTGGCTGCTTGTTCGATCGTAGAGCAGAACAACAAAACGCTCCAGTGGATCCATGTTGTCATTTGCAGTTGAAATGGTTGGTGTGGCAGCCAGTGCGCAGAAAGCTGAGGTGACCTCATCATAGGCTTTCCATGTTTCCCATGCTGTTTTCTTCCCCCTTCCGCCGAAGCAGGACACGGTGTCACACCCAGTGAAGGCGTGGAAGAATGGCAACCCTCGGCACTTGTTTGGTCCCAGTGCCACAGCCATCTCGTGAGCTGCCAAGTGCCTGAAATTCTTCCCTGTGCCAAAAGCAACCCAGAGTTCATCGATGTCAAGATATCCAGTTGCTGCCACTGCAAGGATCAAAACATCTGTGTCCACTGTGCGGATTGACACCTTGGTATAGCCCTGTCTGACTGCATCTTGGACATGGAGTAGTATCCTTGTATCTGCCTCCTCGTGACTACACGGGGAAAGACCAGTAACATCTCGTGGCTGTGTACAAAAAAACTTCTTTGTGGTTTGTGGTGACGATTTGCTTGTCAGTCTCAATGTTTGCTATCCTCGTTGCAAGAAAGTCAAACAACTCCACCTTGTTCTCGTCTATGCGAAGGAAGGCCTGCCAGTTTCGAGGGATGGAACTAGATGGCTCAACTCGTCTCCTGGTGCCTTTACCCCTCGTCTTCCTGGTGTCGGCTTTCAAACTGTCTGGGAAATATTCATCCCAGATAATATCAATCCTGCTCTTATTTTGTATCTGAGATGTGATGTATGGCAAGAATACTAGTGATGCATACTCAGAGAAGGTCTTCGCATTACGAGGTGCCAGCATGTTCACGATGGCTGCTCCATCCAGGATCATGACTTCAACAGGGGGGCTTACATCATCATTTTCCCGTGAGGTGATCAGATCTTCTAAGCACCCAACCAGATCAGACTTGGTTCCAAGCCGGATTTTGCCCATTTGTGACAATGCAGGGGGACAAGCTTGGTTTTCATGTGCAAAGAATTCATCAAGATCTCCATTCCGTGTCTGGGATGCAATAAACAGCCTGGAGAACAGAACGCAGTCATTCTTCAGAGATACCACCTTCAACTCTGTTCTTGACTTCTCTCTGACTGGGGGTCGGCTGAAGAGAGGGAGATTGTTTCTTTGTATTGGGTCAGTGATAGGCTTTGTCTGATGTACAACCCTCTCGTTCACATACAATATGTGTCATACTGTTCTTTTCCCAGCTTCTCGATCTGGTAAAGGGTGTTGATGACTGCTGGGTCTGCCAGGTCTCTGCTGTCTAGCACCAAGAGATCTTTGCTGTCGTCACAGAATGGGTTCCCCATCTCTCCTACGACACGGGTGAGTGCTCTCACATCTCGAGCAAAGGCTACCTGCGTGTGCTTTGTCTGTTCATGGTGTTTTAGTTCAGTTTTCCTAATTCTTTTTTCTGTTGTGGCCTCGAACTTATAGATCAGTTTGGCCATCTCTGGACCAGACACCATCCATCGGCGCAAAGCTGCAGCATTCTCCGTAAGACCTACAGCCCCTCCATCACCTTTCACCAATGCATTATTTTGCTCGTGTGCCTGGTCTAAGGCTATGGCAGAGAATGCACGTGTAGTCTTCTTCATGGTGAAGTTTCCTGCCAGAAACTGTGCGTATACAGTTGGATGCTTTGTTGCAAGTGTCACCATGTCACCAAGTGTCACCATGGTCATAGAAGAGAGGCAGCAATGAAGTTAAGGCCACACTACACTCTGGTTCTTCTGGAATAGACTGCTTGCTGGCATGGTATCCAGCCCATGATACTGTCTCGTCTCCCTTAAGTGGTGTGTCAGATAGCACTGTCTTCTCCATCTGCTCCAGCCACCTGTCAAAATGCAAGATAATGAACACAATTAAGAACAAACAAGTCCACACAAGTTAACAAGTCTTGGTTATTTAGGTACACATATAACTGTCCACAGTTCAAACACAATAATCAGTTACCTGTACTCAATCTGCATTGCTTCAGGGATGAGTTGGCAGTTGCTTTTGTTGGGACCCGCTAGCTTGGGTACAGGTGGGTCACATTTACCCAGAACAACAGGAGGTACGATGGTGTATGACTGTGGCAGGTGTGCATCTGTTGTTGATGTGTCATCTGGGTTTACCCGTTGAACTCCACGGCTATCGCTATTTGGGTGCTGGAAAAGTAAAATGCCAGTGCCATGGAAGGAGTCGTGGGCACTTGTTGAACTGGGGTTATGATCAATGTTATCCACTGCCCCAGTTGTGAAGAGGTCACTTTTTAGCTCAGGGGGGCAAACTGTACCCTCATTTTGGAAGAAACGGCAGATTCTGTTCCCCAAGTCCGTGGAGATGCTAAGCACCCTGTCATAGGAGATCGAGAGACCCAGGTTGAACATAGTATCAACCAGGTCTCTTTTTCGAGTCTTTGTGTGGATAAGGGTGCCCAGGTACACAGGCAGGGGAGTCTCCCGATTGTGACTGTGCCTCGTGGACGTGGTAGTACTGCTACTCTCTCTGCGGCGTGAGTAACTGTTGAACATAAGGAGTTGTGAGATTGTGAGAGTAGGTGTTGATACCGACGAGTGGCTTGACTGCTCTTGGATGTTAGGACCATTCAAGATCATAGAAACTAGTGATACAAGCGAATTAGGTACCGAATGTTCTTGGCAGTGGGCTTCAAATGAACCACTAAATGTTGAGTTCATTTTCAACATGTCTCTACGAACTATATTTGCGGCTCTAGCAAGACAAACTCCATCACTGTCAGTGTCATGATCACATGCCTTCTGAAGGGCTGAGCCAACATCCTGGTTGAAAGCAAGCAGAATATCTCGACCGGACATGTGCTCCTCTAGGTCTGGAAAATATGTCATGATTCGATCTTTGAGTTTGGTGGAGTGGACACGCCTGGTCAAGACTGTTCCAAGCTGTTCCAGCCTGGTGGTGTATAGTCTTGCTAGGTCTACCAGCTTGAACACTGGTGTCACAGGAGCATCTGTGCGGGCATCATCGATGTAGGACACTAGCTCTCCAAGTGCTATACCGTGATTGATATCATCTTGTTCATTCAGTGTTGTGCTTGTGGCCCTTGCTTTGTTATAAAGTGACACCAGACACTTCACGTGGTACTGTGCATCTTGTGCTATAAGGTCACCTGCACTCAGTTTAGCAAGAAGTGCCTGATCTCCTAGTTTCAGGGCAGCTGTCCTGACATGTTTATCGAGGTCGAAGGTGGAAGCTTTTCGCAGAGAATTAGTACCCGCTGGTTTGTCACAAAAGAAACACTTTTCAGGCTGTGGCTGTGTGTGGTCTACATGTACTCTGTGACGGGTGTACTTTCTTGAGACACTTGCGGTTTCTTCACTAGACGTTTCTCTTTTTTGTGCCCGATGCAGTTCAGTTTTGTTGTATTTCAGTCTGCATGAATCATGCCACTTAGCCTTGTGGCTCTGGAAGGTTGACTGGATACCTTCACCATCGTCCAGGCGGGACAGTTCTAGAGATTTTGGCAGGCAGCCCATCTGGCTGAAGGTGAGGAGATAATCTGCAAGAGTTTGGTATCCGGACCCTGTGGTTCGCTTGGAATCAGCTGGACAGGCAAGGGCCTCATCGGTGACCTCCTGACATAACACACACTTCTCCCAATCTGTCAGATAAGGCATGTTTGTTCCAGATGTACTAGGGCTTTGGGGGTCTAATAGCTTGAAATTTTTGTTGGCCATTGTCAATTAAGCATTATCCACCACCACCATCCAATCAATATACAAATTGGGAACCAAATCTAGGTAGCTACTACAGTCAATGAGCGATGGTGCAGTGCAGTCGAGTTATCATCTGAAAAAGAAATACATACATTATTATCATAAATATAGTAATTCGCTTTCGTAACTTTTCACTAGCCTTGCATTGTTCCTTATAGTCACCTAGTCTATGATAGGAAAGTTCATAAAGCTACATCAAAGTTGTTCATATAAAGGTATTGAACCAAAATTACACCCAGGAGAAATCAGATAGTCATGCAAAGTTAAATAATTAAACCGCTAGACCAGTCCTGTCTATTGCAATGGTAAACCATTTGTTCTGCCCCTTATAGGCCACCGTAGATTCCAATTTTGAACCCAGTATGAAGGTATTGCATAGCATGTACATGACAATTTATAATACGCTCATTACATTGTGTTTCAATAGCAGCACAAATGACAAGTCTGAAATAATAGGTAAATATGTCCTTCTTAGCCGCCATTTTGTAAAATGGCCGCCATTTTGGGCCAAGGAGAAATCTGGAATGCCCCTACATCCAAATTTCACTGTAAGGGTATGCCCTAACTGTGTGCCAAGTTTCATGCTTGTATCATCAAAGGCACAATTCTACCACAATTCTTCACATATCTGCCGGACTATATGCGAAGCCAAAGACGCCTCAGGGCTGTCATATTCACAATCGCATATGCACTCCCCATACGTGTTTCCTTCATTGTAAAAATGCCAAAGCGACAGCTAAAAAGATTTTGAGCCAATCGGTGTTACAGTCTTGTGAAGATCGGCCTCAACGATCAAGAAAGCGGTCTTTTAACTTCTGTATCACCCAAATAGCTATGTGGCATTCTCTCAAGTAGAGATTAAACCCTTGCGGTTAAAAATTTGTTTGAAGCCATTATTTACTTTAACGATGTGTATATACGAGTCGGGGAGATAATTGATTTTGGGTCGTACATTGTCACATATCCTTTCCGTACAGCTCGTGGGATTGTGAGTTGGACAGGCGACCATGAATGGCAATGACCTGCTCATGGTCACATATATTTTCCGCATATCTTGCGGGATTGTGAGTTGGATATGTGAGCGTGATGGGTGGAGAGGTTGTTTTAAGGCTTGGAGTGGGCAGAGGATTGACATCTCTGCGTTGGGACGGGGAAGGTGATGACTTGGGGTTCAGAGGCGGAGGTTGAGAACTTGGGGCTTGTGAGGGGTCAGGGGGGGGGGGGGGGGGTTGAGGGATTGAAGTCACATTTTACTTGACATGGAATTTCCATGGCTCTCTGCGAGTTGTTGTCCCCCGTCGCACCGCAGAGCGAAAGGGGGACTATGGTTCTCCCCTCCGTCCGTGCATGCTTCCGTGCATGCGGACGTGCATGCGTGCGTGCGTAAGCGAAGCACCGAATTCTAATTTGGTGTGTGGGTGCAATCCACGTCAAAATCCAAGATTGCCGCCACCATGTATGTCTGACCTCATGTATGTCTGAACCTTGTGAGCGGAATATCTTGAAAAATAAGCGAAGTACCAACTTCTAATCTGGTGTGTGGGTGTATCGAGGCATAAGGAAGAACGCCATTGAAAATTGGGTCCGCACGTCAAAATCCAAGATGGCCGCCACCATATATATGTCTGAACCTTGTGAGCGAAATATCTTGAAAAATAAACGAACTACTAACTTCTAATCTGGTGTGTGGGTGTACCTACGCATAAGGAAGAAAGCTATTGAAAATTGGGTCGCCACGTCAAAATCCAAGATGGCCGCCGCCATGTATGTCTGAACCTTGCTCTTCTTCTCCTTGCTCTTGCTCTTCTTCTGCTCCAATCGGCTCATCTGATCATGTGCTTGTTAAAGTGGACATCTCTCTGACCATTCTCAGAGAGCCTCCTCAGCGTCGACGAGTCTCGAATTTCACTCAGGCCAACTGGCACGGTCTTCAAGCAGCCATCAATCATCTGGACTGGTCTCCCATCTCTACCGCCTCTGACGTCAACTCATCTTGGGAATTCTTCCAAAGTAAATTGCTCTCTCTCATGCACAGATTTATCCCATCTCGTCTTCAGTTGTCATACCCTTCCTCCCGTCCATGGTACACGGAATCTTGTGGTGAGGCTGCTGCCCAGAAACAACTTGCTTTCGTCTCCTGGAAAGCAAATCCAACGGAAGGAAATCTCATTTCCTTTCACAAAGCCCGAAACAAGTGTGTGTCCACCCTCAGGAGAGCCAGGAAACAATATCTCTCCATTCTCAAGACCAAATTCTCTTATCTGTCTCCCTCATCCAAACCTGGTGGCGTCTGGTCAAATCTGTTTCTGGTGTTTGTTCCCCCTCCATCCCCTCCCTCACCTCAAACGGCTACACGGCTGACTCCACACATGAAAAAGCTGAATGCCTCAACTCTGTGTTTGCCTCTAAATCTTGTGTCCCAAACCCATCCCTCTCTGTATCCACCGTACCCAGTCGTACCCATCTGCTCCTGGACTCTGTGTCCTTTCCTCCTGACAAGGTGGAAAAGTTTCTGTCAACCCTCGACTCTGATTCTGCAACTGGGCCTGACGGCATCAGCCCACGGGTCCTAAAATCATGTTCTTCCGCTCTTTCACTCCCTCTCTCTGTTCTCTTCACCCTCTCTTTTGCTCAAGGTCATCTGCCATTTGCTTGGAAATCAGCCAACATCACCGCTTTGCACAAAAAAGGTGCAAAAACAGATCCTAGCAATTACAGACCAATCAGCCTTCTCCCAATTATCAGCAAAGTCATGGAATCCATCATTGCTTCAGATATGAAATCTTTCCTCTTCTCCAATGGCTTGATCTCTGACCATCAATTTGGTTTCAGAACTGGTCACTCTACTCTGGACATGCTGCTTCTGCTTTCTCAACAATGGATGGAGGTCCTCAACGCCAAACAGGAAATTAGAACTGTCTCCCTTGACATTTCACGTGCCTTCGATACGGTCTGGCACCCCGCTCTGCTCACCAAACTCTCCTCCTTTGGTATCCATGGAATTCTCCACGCATGGCTGGCGGACTTCCTCTCTAGTCGTAGTCAACGCGTGGCCCTGAATGGGTTTCTCTCATCTCCTCTGCCTGTTCAGGCTGGAGTTCCCCAAGGCAGTGTTCTGGGCCCTGTGCTTTTTCTGGTCTTCATCAATGATCTCTCTGACTCTCTTGAAAATCCTCTCTATCTCTTTGCTGACGACTCTACTCTCTGTCGCTCCATTCCTCATCCCTCAGATCGGCAGTCTGCAGCCTCCTCACACTCTGCAGACCTGGACAAAATCACAGACTGGGCAAACAAGTGGAACATGTCTTTCAATCCTGACAAATCTCACACTCTTACGATGTCTCTCCAAAAAGACCGACTGGACAACCCTCCCATCCACTTTTTGAATAATCCTCTCCAAGAAGTTCTGTCACTCAAGCTTTTGGGTCTCACTGTCTGCCATGATCTTTCCTGGGAAAACCACATTTCAAATCTGGCCTCCAATGCCAGTCGCCGACTGGGCATCCTCCGTCGTGTGAAGTCCTTCCATGGTACACCTGAGCTCCTCACCACTTACAAGGCTTTCATCCGCAGCCCTGTGGAATACTGCTCTCTCGTCTGGTCTGGTGCTCCTGCCTCACACCTAGCTCGTCTTCACGCTGTTGAAACCAAAGCGTTCAGAATCATTGGAATCTCCCGCGATGAAGCTAACTCCAAGGGCCTTTCACTCACTCACCGCAGGCAGGTTGGTGATCTTTCCGTCTTCTACCGACTCCTCTCTGGCCTTGCCCCCCCAGCTCTCTCTGGGCTCTGTCCCCCAAATATTCCTTCAGGTCGCACAAAATCTGCCTGCAACCCTCTTATGGTTAAACTGCCAAAATCAAGACTTTCTGCTCACCTTCACTCCTTCATTCCTCTTTTCTCCCACCTCTGGAACAAACTCCCTCACTCTCTTCAATCCCACTCCACCCTCCAGGTCTTTAAAACAGCTTTTCACCACCATCTCTTATCTTCCCCCAATCCCCCATCCAAAACCTTGATCTTTTCTACCCCCGCTAATTTCGCCCAAAATCCTACACTTTTTTTTTAAATACCAACTTCTGTCCTGGAAGTCCTTGGTCTCCTTTTGTTTTATACCTCTCCCCCCCCCCCCCCTTCCCACGCCTCCTCCCCCCAAGCTCTCTCCCTCCCACACTTCTCCCTGCTCTCAAATGTTGTGTTTGTGTGCTTCCCCTTCTCTCCCCATCTTGTCTTCCGCTCCCTCTTTTTATATATTTTGTTTGTCTGGTTGATTTGTTTGTGAAATAAATGTTAGCTCTTTCACGAGCCTCGATTCAGTATCCAAAAAGCAAAAAAAAAACAACAAAAAAACCTTGTGAGCCGAATATCTTGAAAAATAAACGAACTACTAACTTCTAATCTGGTGTGTGGGTGTATCTCCGCATAAGAATGAATGAATGATCGTTTTAAGGCCATTTTCCCCGCTAGAGCGGGCGGGGGTTAGACTTGCGGGCCCCATGAGCTCATGGTTCCCTGTTTGAGGCAATGTTTTTATGGCCGGATGCCCTTCCTGGCGCCAACCCTTGGTCGCCTCTTACGATATGGCAGGGATACTGTGTACCTATTCTAAATCGGGGTACACACCGTGATCATTCATCCCAGCAAGCTGGTGCTCAATTTGCTGACCTCGGAAGGATGGTATTTCAGGCTGAGTCAACTCCCCTGGCGTTAATTCAACAATCGACCGGGATTCGAACTCAGGATCCATAGGATCCCAAGCCGGCACCCTAACCGCTAAGCCAACACAAAGCGAAGAGGGAAGAGGGAATTTCTATTCCATGCATTAGCAAAAAAAAGAAAGGGTCGTCGGAAGCGATTGCTCCACAAGATTTGTGTGAAACATAACTGAATAAATATTGATAAAGCTGTGTTCAAAATGAAGTCCAAATATAAAAATAACCAAATACACGATTCCAAAAATTATAATTTGAGGAGACATGGCATAATTATATGGCATGGTATGGCATGGCATAATTATAATTTGAGTAGACATGGCATTTGAGTAGACAGTAGACGCATAAGGGAGAACGCTATTGAAAATTGGGTCGCCACGTCAAAATCCAAGATGGCCGCCTTGCGTCTTCCACTTTGTCAACTCACATCACTTCACCGACAGTGGACCTAGGCGTAATGCTCATTACTAATAAGGTTAATTGTTTCTAATATGGGACTCGTTCACCCGTACGAGTTTGAATGAACATTAATTGTCAATAATAAAAGATGAAGAGGTGGATGAACAGATGGCTTGAAGGACGAGTCGCAACCAATCGTGGGGTTGAAGGAAGAACTGATGGGGTGAAGGAGGGGTTGATGAATTGAGGTTGGGTGAATTGAGGTTTGGTGAATTGAGAGTTGATGAAGTGGAGCGATGGTGCATTGAGAGAAGGATTTCTGGAATGGACCAATGGGGGATTGCTGGAACAGACCGATGGGGGATTGAAAGAAAGAGATAGCTGGAACAAACCAGATCACGATCGTGATCATATGATCTCGCGAGATCACGGCGAGGTCACGTCTTTTCGAAGCTGTTCCATGCGCTCACACTTTCGAAGCTAAGTGATCTTTCACAATTGTATTTTTGTCGAGACTGTATCTATCTTTCGGTGTATGTACCTATAGCGTATCTTTTGGGAAATTTTCGGTGCTAATTTTTCGTACATGTATACACAATCGTCGGTTAATGCGTATCGAGTATTCTGCGGCCTAGTACTCGTAGGCTTAGGCTACCGTACCGTCTCCGACCTTGGTGTTTTGTTTTTCTCTCAGCGGTTCGTCAAATGCGCTGCAATTATTTTCGTTCTCTGTTTCGTCCCAGTCGTTCACCCCATACCTCCTTGTTTAATATCTCTACTCAAAAAAAAAAAAAAAAAAATTTTTTTTTCCCTTCCCAGGTCTTATTCGTTTATTTGTTGTTCTTATTTGTTCGTTCGTTCTTCGTTCATGTTCTTCGCGATCACGCGATCACGTGGTTAGAAATGTATAATCTCTCCCCTGAACAACTATTTTCTCTCATATATTATAACACCCTTTTCTTCTTCTCCTACAAAAGGATGCTTTCGTCTTGCTCACCAAATCTATTCATTCCAAAAAATAAATATAATACCATCTCTTACAGTTCCTCCTTTCTACATTCCCTAAACTATCCAGAACTCCACCCCTCCTTCAGTGTCCTCAAATGTATTTTTGACTCGAAGGTCTCAAACTCATTTTGCAAAAAATGTTCGTTTCCCATGAATCGTACACTTTTCAAAATCCAATCTCACCCCTCCCCTCCAAATCCTCCCCATCACCCATCCCTTTCAAATCTCCCCCCTTGCCCCTTCCCTCCCCTCCCTCCTAAACTCCCCCCACACCCCTCCCCTCTGAGACTCTCCCTCGCTCCTCCCCTCCTAGACTCCCCTCTCACCCCTCCTCCTCAAAGCATCCTCCCTGCTTCTTCCCCCTTCCAACTTTCACCTTCATCTCCCCCAACCTTCTGCCTCGCTCTTCCCCCTCCTCAAATAACACCTCACTGTGCCTCACCCAATCTCCATCAAACCTTTTGTCCGCCCCATTCTTCCCTTTCTCCAAGCTATTCTGAAATCTCTGAAATCTCTGACACACCTTTAACAGCTCTCCCTACCTCTTCCTCCTCTTCCACATCTTACCCTACCCCCCCCTGTTCTGGACCCGATGCTCCCCCTTCCTCTTCATTAACGGTATGGACCTCAAACATCCGGGGCCTTCGCTCAAACTTGACTGATCTCTCCATACAGGTTGCTTCTGACAAACCAGATGTGATCTGCTTAACAGAAACTTTCCTCCTTCATGATGTCTCTGATGCCTTGGTATCTCTCCCAGGTTACTCCCTCCTCCGGTATGATAGACCTGAGCCTCGTCCTGGAGGTGGGGTTGCTATCTTTATAAAAACCTCTCTTCCTCACTCGCCCTCCACTGCCCTCTCTCCACCTCACCCCCAGGAATACCTTTGGCTACGGCTTCCCCTTCGCTCCCACCTTTTGTTCATATGTGTGTTGTACCGTCCACCAAACAGCGATGACTCCATCTACATCTCGATGTCTGATAATATGGACCAACTTCTATCTACCCATCCCAACTCTCTCTTCCTCATATGTGGTGATTTCAATTGTCACCATGCCAGTTGGCTGGGTGTGGGTACCTCTCTCACCAGCCATGGCTCTTCAGCAAAGGACTTCTGCGACTCACTGGGACTGACACAATCTGTCAATTTCCCGACCCGGATCTCAGTCAACGGAGCATCTTCTCTTCTGGATTTGGTTATGACTAACTTCCCTGAAAATGTCTGCTGCTCTTCTTTTGCTCCAATCGGCTCATCTGATCATGTGCTTGTCAAAGTGGACATCTCTCTGACCATTCTCAGAGAGCCTCCTCAGCGTAGACGAGTCTGGCATTTCACTCAGGCCAACTGGCACGGTCTTCAAGCAGCCATCAATCATCTGGACTGGTCTCCCATCTCTACCGCCTCTGACATCAACTCATCCTGGGAATTCTTTCAAAGTAAATTGCTCTCTCTCATGCACAGATTTATCCCATCTCGTCTTCAGTTGTCATACCCTTCCTCCCGTCCATGGTACACGGAATCTTGTGGTGAGGCTGTTGCCCTGAAACAACTTGCTTTCGTCTCCTGGAAAGCAAATCCAACGGAAGGAAATCTCATTTCCTTTCACAAAGCCCGAAACAAGTGTGCGTCCACCCTCAGGAGGGCCAGGAAACAATATCTCACCGTTCTCAAGACCGAACTCTCTTATCTGTCTCCCTCTTCCAAATCCTGGTGGCGTCTGGTCAAATCTGTTTCTGGTGTTTGTTCCCCCTCCATCCCCTCCCTCACCTCAAACGGCTTAACGGCTGACTCTGCACGTGAAAAAGCTGAATGCCTCAACTCTGTGTTTGCCTCTAAATCTTGTGTCCCAAACCCATCCCTCTCTGTACCCACCGTACCCAGTCGTACCCAGCTGCTCCTGGACTCTGTGTCCTTTCCTCCTGACAAGGTGGAAAAGTTTCTGTCAACCCTCGACTCTGATTCTGCAACTGGTCCTGATGGCATCAGCCCACGGGTCCTAAAATCATGTTCTTCCACTCTTTCACTCCCTCTTTCTGTTCTCTTCACCCTCTCTTTTGCTCAATGCCATCTGCTTGGAAATCAGCCAACATCACCGCTTTGCACAAAAAAGGTGCAAAAACAGATCCCAGCAACTACAGACCAATCAGCCTTCTCCCAATTATCAGCAAAGTCATGGAATCCATCATTGCTTCAGATATGAAATCTTTCCTCTTCTCCAATGGCTTGATCTCTGATCATCAATTTGGTTTCAGACCTGGTCACTCTACTCTGGACATGCTGCTTCTGCTTTCTCAACAATGGATGGAGGTCCTCAACGCCAAACAGGAAATTAGAGCTGTCTCCCTTGACATTTCACGTGCCTTCGATACGGTCTGGCACCCTGCTCTGCTCACCAAACTCTCCTCCTTTGGTATCCATGGAAATCTCCACGCATGGCTGGCGGACTTCGTCTCTGGTCATAGTCAACGTGTGGCCCTGAATGGGTTTCTCTCATCTCCTCTTCCTGTTCAGGCTGGAGTTCCCCAAGGTAGTGTTCTGGGCCCTGTGCTTTTTCTGGTCTTCATCAATGATCTCTCTGACTCTCTTGAAAATCCTCTCTATCTCTTTGCTGACGACTCTACTCTCTGTCGCTCCATTCCTCATCCCTCAGATCAGCAGTCTGCAGCCTCCTCACTCTCTGCAGACCTGGACAAAATCACAGACTGGGCAAACAAATGGAATATGTCTTTCAATCCTGATAAATCTCACACTCTTACGATGTCTCTCCGAAAAGACCGACTGGAAAACCCTCCCATCCACTTTCTGAATAATCCTCTCCAAGAAGTTCTGTCACTCAAGCTTTTGGGTCTCACTATTTGCCATGATCTTTCCTGGGAAAACCACATTTCAAATCTGGCCTCCAAAGCCAGTCGCCGACTGGGCATCCTCCGTCGTGCGAAGTCCTTCCTTGGAACACCTGAGCTCCTCACCACATACAAGGCTTTCATCCACAGCTCTATGGAATACTGCTCTCCCCTCTGGTCTGGTGCTCCTGCCTCACACCTAGCTAGTCTTCACGCTGTTGAAACCAAAGCGTTCAGAATCATTGGAATCTCCCGCGATGAAGCTAACTCCAAGGGCCTTTCACTCACTCACCGCAGGCAGGTTGGTGGTCTTTCCGTCTTCCACTGACTCCTCTCTGGCCTTGCCCCCCCAGCTCTCTCTGGGCTCTGTCCCCCAAATATTCCTACAGGTCGCACAGGATCTGCCTGCAACCCTCTTATGGTTAAACTGCCAAAATCAAGACTTTCTGCTCACCTTCACTCCTTCATTCCTCTTTTCTCCCACCTCTGGAACAAACTCCCTCACTCTCTTCAATCCCACTCCACCCTCCAGGTCTTTAAAACAGCTGTTCACCACCATCTCTTATCCTCCCCCATCCAAAACCTTGATCTTTTCTACCCCCGCTAATTTCGGTCCCCTTGTGTTTTATACCTCCCCCCCCCCCCTCCCCTTCCCACGCCTCCTGCCCCCAAGCTCTCTCCCTCCCACACTTCTCCCTGCTCTCAAATGTTGTGGTTGTGTGCTTCCCCTTCTCTCCCCATCTTGTCTTCCGCTCCCTCTTTTTGTATATTTTGTTTGTCTGGTTGATTGGTTTGTGAAATAAATGTTAGCGCTTTCACGAGCCTCGATTCAGTATACAAAAAACAAAAAACAAAAAACAAACCAATGGTCGATTGAAAGAAAGGTTGTTGGAACGGACCGATGGGGGATTGGTGGAAAGAAATAGCTGGAACGGACTGATGGTAGATTGAAAGAAAGAGATTGTTGCAACAGAATAATGGTAGATTGAAAGAAAGATATTTGGAAATCGGGAGACATCACACCAGGCATAGATGTTGTTGTTGTTGTTGCTTCGTAGGCAGCCTGTGGCTGCTGGTTGCATCATCTCTCTGGAAACGCCGTTGTGCCGCTGATTCAGTGCCCCAATTACCAGTGAGCTGGTACTCAATTCGCCGACCTCAGAAGAATGATAGGGTGAGTCAACCCCTCTGGCGTTAATTCAAACTCAGGATTCTAGGATCCCAAATCAGCACCCCAACTGTTAAGCCAACACCAGGCTTCAGGAATCTATATAATAATAGCGTAAGGACTCGACTTTGTTATCCCTTTTACGCCGCACCCAGTGACCCGATGCCCATGGCACTAATGGATTTACGATCTACGAACCGCACTCTTTGTTTATCACGTACAGCCATACTCGAAAAATCTGAATTAGCCGACGTTGGGGCCCAAAAACATCTGATTAACTGCCGATACGACGCCATCTTACGACGCCATCGTATTGGCGTCTGCTGGGCGAAGGCGAAGCAAGCCGTCCACTGATTGGACAGGGGAAGGCGAAAGCAAGCCGTCCACTGAGTGGACAATCATTTGTGCAAGCTTCTACGAAGCAACAACAACAACAACATCTATGCCTGGTGTGATGTCTCCCGATTTCCAAATATCTTTCTTTCAATCTACCATTATTCTGTTGCAACAATCTCTTTCTTTCAATCTACCACTGTCGCCCCTCAGCACATGCATTTGTGCTGGTGTCGGTGATCGTTGTTCTTATACGCACTCTTCATTCTCATCTTTCTTCCTAACTCTTACTCGGACAAGCAAATCCCCTATGCCATCCATAATATAATGGTACACTCTATCCATACACCACATCCTCCCTTCCGTGGATGTTCCACGGGTTTCGGCTAGTAGATAGACTATTCTAACAACAATGCATTTCCCATTCCCAAACCCTTAGACAATGGGCAAAGATCTACCTTTACTCAGACTATAGAAATAATATTTGGGGATTCCTATGTTGTACATAAATGCGCTCACCTGGAGTTAGATTTTTCAAAACCGCAACAATATATTATACTAGACGACCCATGACCCGTTGGGTCAATGTTATTATATATAATTAAGGGGTTACCATGGTTACAGTGGGGGTCAAAGGTCAACCTATGGCGAAGATATATAATTTTCTCATACTTTCTTATAGAGAGGCAAAATGCCATATAAAACTAAATTTACTGGTTCTAATTGCTTTTATTTATCAATCCTCACATAGAAGAGCAGTTTTTAGTAATGAGCAGTGAGGAGAAGACCCCTCAGCCAATGATGTCGCCCCTCAGCCAATGATGTCGCTCCTCAGCCAATGATGTCGCCCCTCAGCCAATGATGTCGCCCCTCAGCCAATGATGTCGCCCCTCAGCCAATGATGTCGCCCCTCAGCCAATGATGCCGCCCCTCAGCCAATGATGTCGCCCCTCAGCCAATGATGTCGCCCCTCAGCCAATGATGTCGCCCCTCAGCCAATGATGCTACCCCTCAGCCAATGATGTCGCCCCTCAGCCAATGATGTCGCCCCTCAGCCAATGATGTCGCTCCTCAGCCAATGATGTCGCCCCTCAGCCAATGATGTCGCCCCTCAGCCAATGATGTCGCCCCTCAGCCAATGATGTCGCCCCTCAGCCAATGATGCCGCCCCTCAGCCAATGATGTCGCCCCTCAGCCAATGATGTCGCCCCTCAGCCAATGATGTCGCCCCTCAGCCAATGATGCTACCCCTCAGCCAATGATGTCGCCCCTCAGCCAATGATGTCGCCCCTCAGCCAATGATGTTGCCCCTCAGCCAATGATGTCGCCCCTCAGCCAATGATGTCGCCCCTCAGCCAATGATGTCGCCCCTCAGCCAATGATGTCGCCCCTCAGCCAATGATGTCGCCCCTAAGCCAATGATGTCGCCCCTCAGCCAATGATGCCGCCCCTCAGCCAATGATGTCGCCCCTCAGCCAATGATGCTACACCTCAGCCAATGATGCTACCCCTCAGCCAATGATGCTACCCCTCAGCCAATGATGCTACCCTTCAGCCAATGATGCTACCCCTCAGCCAATGATGCCACCCCTCAGCCAATGATGCTACCCCTCAGCCAATGATGCTACCCCTCAGCCAATGATGCTACACCTCAGCCAATGATGCTACCCTTCAGCCAATGATGTCGCCCCTCAGCCAATGATGCTACCCCTCAGCCAATGATGTCGCCCCTCAGCCAATGATGTCGCCCCTCAGCCAATGATGCTACCCCTCAGCCAATGATGTCGCCCCTCAGCCAATGATGCTACCCCTCAGCCAATGATGTCGCCCCTCAGCCAATGATGTCGCCCCTCAGCCAATGATGTCGCCCCTCAGCCAATGATGTCGCCCCTCAGCCAATGATGTTGCCCCTCAGCCAATGATGTCGCCCCTCAGCCAATGATGTCGCCCCTCAGCCAATGATGCTACCCCTCAGCCAATGATGCCGCCCCTCAGCCAATGATGCCGCCCCTCAGCCAATGATGCCACCCCTCAGCCAATGATGTCACCACTCAGCCAATGATGTGACCCCTCAGCCAATGATGCTACCCCTCAGCCAATGATGTCGCCCCTCAGCCAATGATGTCACCCCTCAGCCAATGATGTGACCCCTCAGCCAATGATGCTACCCCTCAGCCAATGATGCTACCCCTCAGCCAATGATGCTACCCCTCAGCCAATGATGCTACACCTCAGCCAATGATGCTACCCCTCAGCCAATGATGTCGCCCCTCAGCCAATGATGTCGCCCCTCAGCCAATGATGCTACACCTCAGCCAATGATGCTGCCCCTCAGCCAATGATGTTGCCCCTCAGCCAATGATGCCGCCCCTCAGCCAATGATGTCGCCCCTCAGCCAATGATGTCGCCCCTCAGCCAATGATGTCGCCCCTCAGCCAATGATGCCGCCCCTCAGCCAATGATGTCGCCCCTCAGCCAATGATGTCGCCCCTCAGCCAATGATGTCGCCCCTCAGCCAATGATGTCGCCCCTCAGCCAATGATGTCGCCCCTCAGCCAATGATGTCGCCCCTCAGCCAATGATGTCGCCCCTCAGCCAATGATGTCGCCCCTCAGCCAATGATGTCGCCCCTCAGCCAATGATGTCGCCCCTAAACCAATGATGTCGCCCCTCAGCCAATGATGCTACCCCTCAGCCAATGATGCTACACCTCAGCCAATGATGCTACCCCTCAGCCAATGATGTGACCCCTCAGCCAATGATGCTACCCCTCAGCCAATGATGTTACCCCTCAGCCAATGATGCTACCCCTCAGCCAATGATGCCACCCCTCAGCCAATGATGTGACCCCTCAGCCAATGATGTGACTCCTCAGCCAATGATGCTACACCTCAGCCAATGATGCTACCCCTCAGCCAATGATGCTACCCCTCAGCCAATGATGCTACCCCTCAGCCAATGATGCTACCCCTCAGCCAATGATGCTACCCCTCAGCCAATGATGCTACCCCTCAGCCAATGATGCTACCCCTCAGCCAATGATGCTACCCCTCAGCCAATGATGCTACCCCTCAGCCAATGATGCTACACCTCAGCCAATGATGTCGCCCCTCAGCCAATTATGTCGCCCCTCAGCTAATGATGTCGCCCCTCAGCTAATGATGTCGCCCCTCAGCCAATGATGCCGTCCCTCAGCCAATGATGTCGCCCCTCAGCCAATGATGTCGCCCCTCAGCCAATGATGCCGCCCTTCAGCCAATGATGTCGCCCCTCAGCCAATGATGTCGCCCCTCAGCCAATGATGTCGCCCCTCAGCCAATGATGTCGCCCCTCAGCCAATGATGTCGCCCCTCAGCCAATGATGTCGCCCCTCAGCCAATGATGCCACCCCTCAGCCAATGATGCCGCCCTTCAGCCAATGATGTCGCCCCTCAGCCAATGATGTCGCCCCTCAGCCAATGATGTCGCCCCTCAGCCAATGATGTCGCCCCTCAGCCAATGATGTCGCCCCTCAGCCAATGATGTCGCCCCTCAGCCAATGATGTCACCCCTGAGCCAATGATGCTACACCTCAGCCAATGATGCTACACCTCAGCCAATGATGCTACCCCTCAGCCAATGATGCTACCCCTCAGCCAATGATACTACCCCTCAGCCAATGATGCTACCCCTCAGCCAATGATGCCACCCCTCAGCCAATGATGCTACCCCTCAGCCAATGATGTGACCCCTCAGCCAATGATGCTACACCTCAGCCAATGATGCTACCCCTCAGCCAATGATGCTACCCCTCAGCCAATGATGCTACCCCTCAGCCAATGATGCTACCCCTCAGCCAATGATGCTACCCCTCAGCCAATGATGCTACCCCTCAGCCAATGATGCTACCCCTCAGCCAATGATGCTACCCCTCAGCCAATGATGCTACCCCTCAGCCAATGATGCTACCCCTCAGCCAATGATGCTACCCCTCAGCCAATGATGCTACCCCTCAGCCAATGATGCTACGCCTCAGCCAATGATGCTACCCCTCAGCCAATGATGATGATGATGCTACCCCTAGACGACCCATGACCCGTTGGGTCAATGTCAGTTTGAATAGATATGAGAATATAACTAAAGCGAATGCTGGACATCATCAGGGAGATTATTTGGGCCAGCAAGCCATAAGGCTCACCTCTCCAGCGTTCTAAATCACTTACCTGTGACACGTGATTTCGGCCCTTATCTCCGATCACGTTGACGGAAATCACCACAGCATATCGTCAAGATCCCTCCAAAAGGCTCGTCTTTGTCACATACATCACGCAACGTGCGATCCACAGCCTCGAAACTCTCTCTCCTGATCATAGGACACTCATCCCACACGATGAGTTTTGTACTTCCAAAGAGGTCTGCGATAGTGGAATTTTTATCGATGTTGCATACGCCATCTTCCCTCAGTGTCAGAGGGATTTGGAACCTTGAGTGCGCTGTTCTTCCACCAGGCATGAGGGTAGCAGCTATGCCAGATGAGGCCACTGCAGGGCAACTTCTCCACTCGCTCTCACTTTAGAGAGAATCAGGTTTATAAGAAACGTCTTCCCTGTGCCTCCAGGCGCGTCATTGAAAATCATTGATGACTGATTCGTGCGGATGTTGCTATTCGCATCCATAGACGTGAGGTGTGATTCGTTGTCCGTGTCCGTAGCGCCGTCGGAGGGTTGATACGACATTCTTCCTGCAAATAGTATTGTGTTTGTGCTATCGTTTTGCCGATCATCAAATGACAAATAAATTACATTGTGAAAATTAAAGATTTCAAATAAACCTATTTAAAGTGTATGCGCATATAAATAATAAAAAAAATCGAAGAAATATCTCTCGGTAATTTCCTGAAACATATTTTACTTCCGGGTAATAATGTTGAATGAAATGACTAAGATATATGCTGTATGCCTGTTATTTTAGGCGGTGTATTTTCGTATATCAACGTGGCGTGATTTTTAAAATATATCTCTGCAATTTTCCGTGTGTGCGTGAATGTTCTCAATTATTTCTTTTACTGAGTCTAAAACCATCGATAAAAATGAAATCAGATGGTGACTTAGATTGAAGATAAAGGCGTGAAACAGACTCAATGGCCTTGAAGATACAAGCCTTTCAGAATTCATTTCGTTCTATAAACGGAAACTTTCATTGGATTTTCTTCCCGTTTTTTTTCAACCGAGTCTAAAACTATGTTAGCAACTGTGAAAAATGAAATGATATATCGAATTTGATTTGAAATAAAACTGAGAGAGAGAGCAAGACACCACGGGCCTACAAAACAGGCCTCAAAGCTATGCGAGTTAATAAAATGGTGGATATTACTACTCTCTCAAAGGGGTAAGCCACGCCCCCGGACCGATCGAATGTTACATACAAACACGCAAGATTTCAATTTTATAATTATATAGATACTGTATATATATATATATATATATATATATATATATATATATATATATATATATATATATATATATATATATATATATATATATATATATATATATATATATATATATATACATATATATATATATATATATATATATATATATACTAGCAGAAGTACCCGGCATTGCCGGGCGGGGGAGGGGAGGGGGGAGGGGAGGGGAGGGGCATGGGGGGAGGGGAGAAGAGGGGGGGAGGGGAGAAGAGGGGGAGGGGGAGGGGGAGAGGTGGAGAAGAGGGGGAGGGGGAGGGGGAGAGGGGAGAAGAGGGGGGATGGGGAGGGGCAAGGGGAAGGGGGAGGGGAAGGGGGAGGGGGAGGAGGAGGGGGGAGGGGAAAAGGGAGGGGGAGGGGGGAGGGGGAAAAGGGAGGGGAGGGGAGAGGGGGAAAAGGGAGGGGAGGGGGGAGGGGAGAAGGGGGAAGGGGTAGGGTGGAGGGGGGAGGGAGGGGGAGGACGGAGGGGGAAGGGAGGATGAGGATGGACGGGGGAGGGGGAAGGGGGAGGGAAGGGGAGGGCTAGTTAACAATGACGTTGCAGTTCTCATGGTCGGAGAGCAGCACAACAATCGCGACATCGTCCTGCATCTTCGCAAGAGCACGAAGCGGATTTTGGAGACTCACCGATCCTGTGACCCACGCCCTCCAGTACCGGCGTTGCCGGGCGGGGGAAGGGAGACCCGTACATTCCCAACCCGTACATTCGCCCTCTCGACTCAAGCTCGTATTCGATTCGTATTCGAAATCGAAAGGGGAAATGGGAAATCCTTCGTATTCGAATTCGTAAACACGAAATATGAATTAAAATTTAATTCATATCGCACAAAATCGACACAAAACACGATCGCATAAAGGTGAAAAAACGCAATCGCTTTTCGCCCTGAATTACGTGCAAACGTGTGACGACGTGACGTGTGACGGGATGGAACATCACGTGATCGCTCTGAGCGAATCAGCGAGCTGCTCTGTCACTGGATGAGATTAGCGGGTACTTTGCTGAAATGCGCTGAGGTAAATATGAATAAAAAATATGGATCTCGTCAAATATGGTCTCGGCCATGTTCGTCCCAGGCTCAATGGCCATGTCTATGCCAAATATCAAGCACGTGAGCCTCTCCGTTTCGGAGTCTATCGGTAACATTACACACACACACACACACACACACACACACACACACACACACACACACACACACACACACACACATACACACAAACTGTGTTTTTTATAAATAAATAAATAAATAAATAAATATATATGTATATATATATATATATATATATATATATATATATATATATATATATGGTGTTTCAAAAAGATTGATACAACGTTGACTTCCTGCCATTTCTTTGTTTTTTCACCTATACCGTTTTCCTTTTCAGGGTTTGTTGGTGTTATCGTGGTATGTGTTCCCTGTGAATTATAGCTCTGTATCTCAACTATGCCATTGACAGTGGAGCAGAAGACAAAAGTGGTGGCTCTGTGGTGTGAGACTAAATCATATGTCGACACCCGCCGGAGGTTCTGCTGGGAATACGACCTCAGAACACGTGATGGACCCACAAATTGTGCCAATCAACGTATTGTGAAACATTTTGAGCACGAGGGTACAGTGCACATCGAGAGCAAGGGCAAAAGTGGCAGGCCAGCATCAGTAACCAAGTGCCAAGCAAACATCGACGCTGTGCGGGAATTCTGAAGTGGACAGTCCCAAGAAGTCCCACCGCCGGCGCTCCCAGGAGCTGGGCATCAAACCAATATCAATCTGGCGTATCCTCACTAAGGAACTGAAGCTTTTCCCATACATCATCTCTATTAGGCATAAACTGAGTCAAGATGACATGAGACGGAGACTTGATATGTGCAATTGGCTCAGTGACAGGATGGAACGGTACTCAAAATGGATCAACCTGATATGGTTCAGTGATGAAGCCCATTTCCACTTGAACGGTGCCATCAACAACCACAACAACATTTTCTGGGGGGCAAAACCAAGTGAGACCTACAGGAAAGTTGGACAGAACTTTGGAGTCAGGATCAATGCCTGTCTGAACCGAACACATCGGGAACGTCAATTACAAGGATTTTGCGTGAATGCCAATTTCAGACCTTGCAGTAAGTCACTAACTCCAGCAGTGACTTACTGCAATATCAATCAGTGATAGAAAATACCATGTCATAAGCTTTCAAGAAATGTTTGGTTCATGTTCCTGAAGTTTCTGTTTCTTTGTAAATAAAGGTTTAAAGTGGTATTCCTCTTTTTGAAAAACCCTGTAAATATAAATATATATATATATAAATACAAACACATTATGCATACTGAATATATACACACTGTGTTTTGCTGACCCCTACTGGCCATTTAAGTGTACACAAGACAAGTTGCAAAGCATATCCCACTCATGCTCTTATGAGTTATTAGTTGAAATAATTTGCAGGCAATGCAATCCTGTAGGGGGAGTCATAAGCTGCTGCATCTGGTTTTCTAAACAATACCTGTGGTTTTCAATACCACCTTCAGAGGGACATGATGTGGAGAGATGTCCCCTTGAGAACAATTTGTGCTGAGCTTCAAACTTGAGCAAAAAAGTTAAACTGTGCAGGTTACATGCTAAATGTAACAAGACTATACTTTTATGGAATGGAATATAAAATGTCTCCACATATTTTGTTATACAGTGCATACTATTCTAAATTATATATTGTCCTCCATAATTTTATATCTGTATGTGCAATACTCTTTACAGAGCGTTGGTGCTGCCGATGCAGTTTATTGGCAAAGGTTATTCTGGGTATTTTGTGATTGACTGTGGGATCTTTAACGTCCAAGAACTAATACTGACAGATGGGACACCAGTTCTTATGTCCACCCAACAGATGGCACGATCACCCTGCCTGCGAAACACACTTATAACAAGAGTACAGCTTATAGCTGGGCTGAATCCAGCCGAGACAACTCAGGGACGAATCCTGCCAGCTATCAACATTTATACGCCACTCATAAAGTTGAACAAGTGAGAAATACTCACAATGGTCCAAGAAACGCCGTTTTAAATTTAGCCTAAGATATAATTATATATAACCAATATGAAAAAAATCTCGCTGATTATATATACTTATGAATAGAAAAATATAACGTTGGCCTTTCTTGGATAATTGTGAGGATCTCGTTCCAAACACTTTTCAAACAACTCTCACACATTCTGCAACAGAGAATGTGATTTAAATCTGTTTCACCTGAGTGCGAGTGCATGCAAATTCATGATATACAGTCGTGGCCAAAAATATTGGCACCCTTGCACTTTTTTCAAATAATGCACCATTTTTTACAGAAAATTGTTTAAATAAAAAAATATTTTGGTATCCACATATGTATTTCTTTGGTTTGTAGTGGAACAGAAAAAGCTGAAAAAATTACTAAATCCGAGCTTATTCAACAGAGAAATCCTAAAATGGGCCAGACAATATTGTTGGCATCTTTTAGAAGATGCTTTATTTTATTTAGATTTAGATTTAGAAGAAGAAGATATTAGAGATGAGAATAATTAGATTTCAAGCAGGTGATTCTCCTTTTCTTTGGAATTGAAATCACCTGTGGTGAGTTGCAGGTGCCTGCAATTTAAAAATAACTCATTCAACCAGTTTGAATGGGGAAAAGGAGTCATTCTGCTGTTTTGTGTCACTGTGTGTACTGCAATGAGGATGGAGAAAAGAAAGAAAACCAGAGAATTGTCTGAGGTCAGACACAAGATTGTAGCCAAGCATGGACATTCTCAAGGCCACAAGTCCAGAGACCTTGATGGTCCTGTGTCCACCGTACACAATGTTATCAGGAATTTTAAGGCCCATGGCAATTTTAAGGCCAACCTCCATGGATGTGGCCGCAAGAGAAAACTTGATCGAAGATTGCACGAAGGATTGTTCGAATGGTGGAGAAAGCACCTCGATCAACTGTCAAACAGATTCAAGCTGACCTTCACACAAGGTACGACAGTTTCAACTCGCACCATCCGTCACCAACTCGATGAAAGGGGGTTCTATGGTAGGATTCCCAGGAGGCACCCCACTGCGGAGAGAGAGACATAAGAAAGTCCAACTGCAGTTTTCCAAAACACACCCGAACAAGCCAAAATCCTTTTGGGAGAATGTCCTGTGGACAGATGAGACCAAATTAGAGCTTTTTGGTAAAGCACATCATCTCTATGTTTACAGATAACAAAATGAAGCCTTCAAATAAGGATTTTGTTTAAAGGACAAAGAAGGACACACTTCAAAGAAAGACACACCTTCCCTACAGTCAACATGGAGGATGTTCAGTGATGTGTTGGGGTTGCTGTGCTGCCTCTGGCACTGGGTGCCTTGAATGTGTGCATGGCATCATCAAATAAGGAGATTACGAAGGCATTTTGGAACGCAATGTTCAACCCAGTGTCAGAAAGCTGGGTCTCCGTTGAAGGTCATGGGTCTTACAGCAGGACAATGACCCCAAACACACTTCAAAAAGCACCCAGGAATGGTTTAAGACAAAACGCTGGACTGTTTGAAGTGGCCAGCAATGAGTCCAGATCTAAATCCCATTGAACACCTGTGGGGAGATCTGAAAACAGCAGTTGGGAGAAGGCTCCCTTCAAATCTGGGAGAACTGGAGCAGTTTGCAGAAGAAGAGTGGGCCAAACTGCCAGTAGAGAGGTGTAGTAAGCTCATTCATGGCTATAGGAAGCACTTGACTGCAGTTATTTTGTCCAAAGGCTGTGCTATCAAATATTAAGTATAGGGTGTCAATAATTTTATCAATGCCATTTCTTTTTATTTTCAGATTTAAAAGGATATATTAAGTCTGAATCAAAAACAAAGGTTCTGTAATATTAAAAGTGAAATAAAGAATTGGGGAGACAAAATACGTTTGTCAATTTCAACTTATTTTTCGAAAAAATTGTGAGTTATTTGAAAAAAGTGCAAGGGTGCCAATATTTATGGCCACGATTGTATCCATCTTTCGAGCATCAACACTCACTATATTGAAGCAACACTATATTGATGCATCATGATTGTTATCATGAAATATGTATTCAATATGGCAGAAAAGGTTATTGTCACATCTATGGTTCCCACGTCAACTGCTTAAACCACACGTTTGCTGAAACCATACACATCAAAGTGAGGATGACTTTGATTAATTTTATTATAAAACGTACCTGAGCACAGAATGCAGCTTGAACTCTGGTGATGTAGAGATGTCAATAGGTCACTTGAGTCAAGTCTCAAGTACGTCTCAAGTCTTTGAGGGTAAGTCTCAAGTCACCATAGTATTACATCAACTTGTGTGAAGTCACACATTTACTAAAAAACCTTGGAGTACAAGCTATCAGGGAGTAAAATGAACACAGGGATTCATTTATTGCAATGTATGTTCTGAATGCTTTTTAACTCAAGTTTTTATTTGTCAATTTCATGAAGTCGACATTTTTACCTATGATATATTGCAGATCTACAAGAGCTTTGCGTTGCTGTTGTTGTTGTTGTTGGGGGTTGATTTTTGAAATGTGCACCCATTGGTCAGACAGCTGCCGGAGCACGTTGTGATATGGTATGGCTGCCATATCACGAAATGATATGGCTGCCATCTTGGTTTTCTGGTGGGCCTACACATGAGGCCAGTAGGCCTCTGCTGACACGTTTGTTGCATCAGATTTCCACTGCATTTGTTTCGGTCGAGTGTTATTCATGATGAATGATCCCGAAAAATCTAATGATATGCTGAATAATAATGTTTAATCAAGCCAGTCAGAATGCAAAGTACATCAGAACGCATGCTAATAAGGTGTTGCATTATGTAATCAAGCATTATGTTATGCAAATTACCAAAAAAATATATGCGTTGTGTTATTTTTGAACGGTCCCATATTGGGTTTAAGCAATCCGTGACCATTTGACAAATTGTCTCATTCTGATATAACCGTGGGGCGGGTGACATTGATGAGAGGTGTCGAGTTAATTTTTTTTAGTAGCGCATTAAATGCGTGTTTCCGAATCGGCCCTTTACTGGATTTTGTCGAAGGTTGTGACCACAGTGCAGTCATTCTTGTTTGCTTTTAAATATTAACAATTCTTAGTCTTGTGGATGTATTTTTCTATGATTTTCAGATATACACACCCACAGCAAATTTCCTTATTTAATACAGTACAGTATTAAATCTTCTTGCAACTTGCAAGACTAATTGTGTCACAATCTTGCAACTAATTGTGTCACAATCCTGGACAAAAGAGTTTTCACATGTTCTTCAAGTGGTCAGTCGTTTGCTTGTCCTGTTCACACTTTCGAGTGTAGACGAGGCAAGTTGAGGTGGGCCTTCTTATCATGCCTTCATTTTAACAAGAATGGAAAGATAAACTTATTTCTCTGGGTGGATTGCAAGTATTGGATGAAATTTGATGCCATTGAAAGCCATCAGCTATTTTGTGCCACATTTTAGGTACCCAGCCTTTCTTTTTCTGGCCAAATTCTCGAAGTTGTTATATCCGGATGAGACCACTCTGGAAACATTTGATGCCATTACCAATAAATTAAAACACACAAGTGCAGCCTATGAGATCTGACAATAAACTTCCAGGACTGATGTTTTTTTCTTGACAGGTGGCTGCAGTGACGTGGGTTTCGTAATTGGATGTGCATCATAATCTTCCCGTCAGTACTTTGTTAGCCATTGTATCGATTGGTTGTGTTTTGTTGCTGCACTGGATTTTTGTTAAAATTATAAGTGTTCTGAAGGTGATCGACAAATTTATGGAACAGAGAATGATCATCAAGTTTTTGATAAAACTAAACAAAAGTGGCATGGACATTTTTGTAAAGTTGAAGCTGGTGTACGGGGAAGACGCAATATCAAGATCATGTGTGTTTGAGTGGGCCAAAAGGTTTGTGGAACGGAGAATGGCTGGGAATGATGACACGCAGTAGGGACACCCATAAACTGCCAAAACTGATGAAATTGTCAAAAGGGTGAGAATGTTGGCATGATCTCATAAATATCCAAATCTCCAATGAAATGAATTTATTTTGCATCAATAGAAGACATTCAGAGAGCCGTGATCAATGAGCTAAATGACCTTTCAGGGAACTTCCAAGTGTGCTCTGAAGCATGGCAGTGATGTTGGCAAGCATGTAAAACTTCCAGGGAGATTATTTGAAGCACACGAAACATAATTAGTACTTTTAGAAAGTAATTACCTGCGCCACCGAAGGCGGATGGAGGTTATGTTTTTACCCCTGTCTGTTTGTCTGTTTGTCTGTATTCCCTGTCTGGATCTCAAAAAGTTGTCGACAGATTCAGACAAAATTTGGCAGAGAGGTAGTGCATGTGACAAGGATGAAATGATTACATTTTGGTGAAGATCTGGATTTGGATCCGGCTAGTAGATTTTTTAAAAGTGATTCTTCACCTTTGGGAGATAGGACCAAAAGCGACATACAGCATGATATCTCTAAAAGTTATGGACAGATATGGACAAAACTCGGTGGAGAGGTTGGGTGTGTGACAGCAACGAAGCGATTCGATTTTGGTGAAGATCTGAATTTGGATTCGGATAAGAGAATTCTTTAATGTCTCAGTGATTCTTCACCATCGAGAGATCAGGCGAAAAGCGATATACAACAAAAACAGCAAGACGCATTTTAAGGCCATTTTCCCTGCGAGAGTGGGGGTTAGCCTTGCGGCCCCCATGACAATCTTCTCCATTTTGCCATATTTTCTACATCTCCCCTTGTTACCCCGTTGCTCGCATTTCTTCTTCCACCACCTTCAGCGAAGTCTTTCTTGGTCTTCCCTGTCCTCGACTTCCTTCTACATTTATTTCCATCACTCTTCGCAACCAGTCACTTTCATCCTTCCTCAACACATGACCAAACCATCTCAACCTGTTTATCTTCACAGCATCCATCACAGGCTCTATTCCCATCATCTTTCGCAATTCATCATTTGTCTTCCTCTCTCTCAACGATACTCCACACATCTACCAAACCATTCGCATTTCCACCCTTTCCAGCCTTCTTTGCTGCTCTACGTTTATTACCCATGTCTCACTCCCATAAATCATAACACTTCTCACACATGCAGCATACACCTTTCCCTTCAAATTCAACGACACTCCCCTCCTCGTCAGCACACCACTCAGATCCCGAAACTTCTTCCATGCATATCTCACTCGAGCAACCGTCACCGAATCTGATCCACATTCTCCATTCAGCATGTCTCCGAGGTAGCAAAATGTTTTCACACGTTCCAGCTTCGTGCCATCTCCAAGATACAACTCAACATTTCCTCCATCTGCAGCACCCTCTGTGCACACCTGACACTTGAATGTAGCTGCCACACTGGTTAATGACCCTAACAGACCATTACATTTTGATGAACCCACTCAGCGCACATTGTACATTGAATGTAGTTCACTCTGACACCCTTCCTGCACACAGCACATGGCCACTTCCCAGTTCTTTCCACCTCAACACATGCTTTACAACTTGCCATCACCTTCGTCTTTCCGATATTCACCTTCATACCTTTTCCCTCCATACATTCATCTCACTTGTTCGTCTTCTCCTTCAGTCCATCCATACTCTACCCAATCAACACCAAATCATCTGCATACAACAACTCCCACGGTAAACCTTCCTTTACGTTCTGAGCCAGCACGTCCATCACAGCTGCAAATTGGAGTGGACGTAGTACTGACCCCTGATGCACTCCTACCTTCACCTCAAACTCACCACTGTTCCCGTCCTTCGTCCTTACAGCTGTGCGCGCTCTTTCGTACATTGCCATCACGACTCTGTTCAACCATTCCTCCACTCCTAACTTCCTCAATGTTCATGTCACAACTTCATGTGGAACCCTATCGAATGCTTTCTCCAGATCAACAAACCCAAGAAACAACTTCTTTCCCTTCTCGATGTACTTCTCCTGCAACTGCACACAATAAAAAGCGCGTCTGTCGTTCCTCTTCCTGGCATAAATCCAAACTGCATTTCGTCGATCTTCACTTCCTTCCTTAGCCTCTTATCCAACACTCTTTCCAATTTCTTCATTCCATGCTCTAACAAGTTTATTGCTCTATACGAGCCACAGTCCAGAGGGTCACCTTTCCCCTTGTATAGAGGGACGAGGGTGCTCAGTTCCCAATCAACTGGAATGTGGCCCTGTTTCACCACCAGATTACAGATCTCTGTCATCCTCTTCACACCCCAACTTCCCGCTGCCCTCAACATATCTCCGACAACTCCCGTCGGCCCTCCCGCATTTCTACACTTCATTGCTTTTATCGCTTCCTCAACTTCCTTCTCAGTTATCTTCTCTGCCGGTCCTAAAACTGGGCTACTCTCTATGTTACTGTCCCATTCATTCTCTGCATTCAACAGCATTTCCATATATCTCTTCCATCTTCCTTTAATTTCATCTGGGTCCACAACGATTTGTCCCACTTCATCCTTCAAGCATCTCACCCCCATCACATAGCACCTCTCTTTCGCTATCTGATTTGCAATCCTCAATTCCGCTCTCTGACCCTCTTCCAAATCCAAGCGTTCTCCGAACATTTTCCTATATGCCTCCTGCGCCTTTGCTACCTCATTCTTTGCAGCCTTCTTAGCTGCCTTATAACTTCCATGCTCTGCCTCTTCTGCCCCCGTACCTTTCGCCTTCTGCCACACCTTGAACTTCTTCCTCTTCTCGTCCATCCTCTTTCCAACTTCATCATCCCACCACCATGTTTCCAAGTGCCTCAGTGGTTCTTTTGTCCATCCACATACCTCATCAACGGCTCCCAACTGACGATCTTTCATTGAGATCCAACCACTTTCAAGCTCAACCACATCATCCTCTGCCATACTCAGCCTCTCTTTTAATGCCTCCCTCACTATCACCTCTTTCAACCAACATACCTTCATTCTCGATTGGTATTACACCCACCTGATCTGCTTAACAGAAACTTTCCTCCTTCAAGATGTCTCTGATTCCTTAATATCTCTTCCTGGTTACTCCCCCCTCCAGTATGATAGACTCCTCGTATGTATGATAGTATGATATCCGGCCTCGTATCCAGATACGAGCCTCGTATCCAGATCCAGATAGTATGATATCCAGATAGTATGATAGATATCCAGCCTCGTCCTGGTGGTGGGGTGGCTATCTTTATCTAAAACTCTCTTCCTCACTCCACTTGCACTGCCCTCTCTCCACCCCACCCCCAGGAGTACCTCTGGCTATGGCTTCCTCTCCGCTCCCACCTTTTGTTCATATGTGTTCTGTACCGTCCTCCAAACAGTGATGACTCCATTTACATTTCGCTGTCGGACAACATGGACCAACTTCTATCAACTCATCCAAACTCTCTCTTCCTCATACAGTCACGTGAAAAAGTAAGTACACCCCATGCAAAGTTTTGACTTTTTCAACATATTTCAACATACACCTATTTGATCTTTGTTGTGGAAATCATTCAAGACCACAACTTTAGTCCATCTGTTGGTTTAATTCCATTAAGACCTTTGACATCATTCTGCAAATACAGGGATGCAATAGAAATAAGGTTTGGTATCACATAGGTCAATCCACAATATCATTCAATGAAAGCAAGCGTAAGCAAGCATTCTATGCGGTACGTACCGTTATCGAGTCTACTAGTCAATGTAACATGTCACAGGAGAAGACGCCTAGAGCAGCGGCCGTTTCGGGTCTTATAGCCGCGCCCCCCTAGCGGTGTCAGCGAGCAGCGAGCATCACCTGGGTTCAGCATTAATACGATTTCACTACATTCTCCCCACCGTTAGAATTACACTGCCGTGCGGCTAGAATCGAGCGAGGCGTCAGCATTAACAGGGTGCGGAATATGGTATCAGTCGGCCCAGCCGTACCGGTCCGGGCGGCGAATTTCCCTGCTAGCATGTGACCGAAATTCCCCGGGTACGGCATCACGTAACCCAGAGACCCCGGCGTCGGAGTAGCTGCCGGAGTCAGGTGACGAAGGGGGTACCGCCAAGCCTTCAGGCAAGGGAGGCTGTGGCGAAGGGAGGGTCGGCAGACGTTCAGTGACGGAAGTGTCGGAAGAGTCCATAGTCTCATAGATTGGCTCGTCCGATTCCTTATAAGGGTCGGTGACCCCGCATGGGGCAAGATGGCGTATGGAGACAGTGGACTCACGCCCATCTGCCGTCATCACACGTGCATGCTCGGGATTAGCCTGGAGCACCTGCACTTTGTCCACTAAGGGGTCGTATTTGCTTGTGCGGACCGCCCGTTTGAGATAGGCCGGCCCGGGCTCAGCGAGCCAACTAGGTAAAGACTGGATACACCCCGAGCTCCTCGGGTGGTGGAAGAGTGTCTCATGGGGAGTCTGGTTGGTGGCCGTACATAGGAGAGCCCTAATCGAGTTCAGCGCCGCAGGTAGCGACCAAGCCCATTTATCGAGGCCCCGGCCGAGGGTCCGGAGATTGAGCACGACGGCCCTCCATATAATCCCGTTGAAGCGTTCGATCTGCCCATTCGCTTGGGGTCTGTATGGCGTGGTATAACTAGAAGCGACGTTATTTTGGAGCAAGTAGCCTCGCACTTCCTGAGACAAAAAGACCACACCCCGATCTGTATGCACGTAGGCCGGGTACCCAAACATAGAGAACAAATTTTGCAGGTATCGCATTACCGTTGCAGCCGTCATATCCACGCACGTATAAGCAAAAGGAAATCGCGAGTACTCATCGACGATAGTGAGCAGATAGCGAGAGTTACTCGACACCGGCAATGGGCCCTTGAAATCCATCGCCAATCTTTCCCACGGTTTCGTAGCCCTAACCAGTGTCCCCATGGGAGGGTTATAGAAACGTGGTTTGATTTCTGCACATATAGGGCAGTCGCGACAGATACGGCGGATATCGTCAATCGAGTACGGCAGATTACCACTACGCACAAAATGAGTGAAACGCGTCACGCCCGGATGCCCTGCAGTTGCGTGCAAAACGCATAGGCCCTCCAGAGTGACGATACCTGCGCACGTAACCGGCCTCGATAAGGCATCGGCGACCTGGTTATCCTTCCCCGGGCGGTATTTGATAGTGTAGCAGAAGTCGGCAAGCTCGATATGCCAGCGAGTGATTTTCTCATTCTTAATGCGCTGGGCGTGTAAGGTGTCGTACATGAACGCAACACTTTGTTGGTCCGTGATGATTTGGAAGCACCGCCCGAGTAAGTACGGGCGCCATCGCCGAATCGACTCGACGATCGCGTACGCTTCCTTTTCGACAGACGAATGTCGCCGCTCAGCGGAGGTAAGAGTCCGTGAAAAGAAAGCCACCGGGCGCCCTCCTTGGTAGAGGGTCGCCGCTATGGCATGATCCGAGGCATCACTTTCTAGGACGAAAGATCCGCTCTCGTCGATCATCGCCACAGCGGCACTGGCGATGTCGGCCTTAAGGCCCCCAAAGGCCGCTAAAGCGGACGGACGCAGAGGGAATGCGTCGCAGGTCACAAGAGGGCGAAGTTTCACAGAGAAATTTTGGACCCATTTAGAGTAATGGGCGAATAGCCCGAGAGCGCGCTTCAGGGACGCCCGATCGCTGGGAGGGGCCATGTCGAGCAGAGGTCGCAGACGCTCCTTATCCGGAGCGACAGAGCCATGGGTCACGGTGTACCCCAGAAGATCTATCTTTCGTAGGGAGTATTGACACTTAGCCTCGTTCATGGTTAAGCGATACCTCTGCGCGACCTCGAGGAAGCGCTTCAAATTAGTATCATGGTGCCCTTGGTCATACCCACAAACCGTAAGATTGTCTAGATAGACGAAAACATCGGTCAAGTTCTCCCTCGCAATGAGGTCATCCATGGCCCTCTGGAAACAGGTGACCCCGTTCGTCACCCCAAAAAGCAATCGAGTAAACTGGTACAACCGTTGCCCCGACTCAAAGGCGGTATAGATACGATCTGCCCTAGAGATAGGGATCTGATGATATGCACTACGGAGATCGAGAGTGCTGTAGACCGAGTATTGGGCCACCTGTCGCACCAGCGTGTCCATCCCCGGAAGGGGGTAGGCATCCAGCTGTGTAAAACGGTTAATCGTTTGGGAATAGTCGATTACCATGCGTCTGCGGTGTGCTTCGCTTCGCACCACTAAGACCTGGGCCCGCCACGGCGACCGGCTGGGTTCTATGATGCCGTCTTTCCAGAGCTGAGCCGTCTCTCCCACAATGAATTGCATGTCCGCTCGAGAGTAACGCCGTGATTTTACCGCTACAGGTGTACAGTCGGAGGTTAAATTGGGGAACAGCGAAAGTGGCTGAATTTCCTTTTTCGCTCGGGCACACACAGCAAGCGTGTCAGTCCCACCAACAGCAAGCGTGTCTGGCCCACCATACTCCATTTCCAGTCGTCCATGTCGCTTAAGGAAATTGTGTCCTAACAGAATGTCAGCACATAATGCAGGTAAGACCATGAGGTGTACATCTGGGAAAACCCATCCCTTTATCACGAGTTTCAATTGACATTCCCCCTTCGTGCTGAGCCGAAGTCCCTGGGAAGCCATGAAGATCCGTCTCGTAGTCCCCAAGACCCGCCAACCATGCCTGTGCACTAGTCGCTGATCGATAAAACTATCCGTAGACCCTGTATCCACCAAGGCATGCACACAATGGCCCTCGACCATGAGGGGAATAACGGCTTGAGCCAGGCCGGACGAGCCTGCTGGGAGTGGGACCGAACCTCCCGAGTGAGGCAGTCGCGCCTCTCGGGTGGGTCCTATGCCAGCCGCAGTTTTCCGGGTGTCAGAGGGTGCCCATGGAGTTTCGTGTAAGTTGTCAGGGAGCGTTCCCATGCAATCTGCAGTGTTGCGGTCGTTGCTGGAGTTTTCGTTGTTCATGGGGCATTCGTTAAAGCTGTCAGAGAGCCTCCCCATGCATTCCGCAGTTTTGCCATTCAAAATCGCCGTTTGATGAGTATGGGCCTCCGTAGTCTTGCCATTCAAAATCGCCGTTTGACGAGTATGGGCCTCCGTAGTCATGCCATTCGAAATCGCCGTTTGACGAGTATGGGCCTCCGTAGTTTGTACCAAACGCATGTCGCCGCCAGAGGACGCCGTACGCTCTTGAGAGACGTAGCGTGTACGTACCGCCGGGGTTGGGCGAGGCTCCAAAGTCCCTCGCGTTGCCCGGAGTGTAGTCAAGGACGCGCGTTTCGTGTCCGATTGAGGATGAGACTGTTGTGGCTGTTCGGTGTCTCTCGCCAAGGTCGATTGGGCGACCAGGGGCCCGCGAGGAGGGACACTGCCCATCAAAGCCGGGTAAGGCACCGTGTTCCGTGCTCAGCCCGTAGGCTCCGCAATAAGCCCATTCAAGGTCGCGCGCGGCCGCGAACCGCGCGCGGTTTTCCAGCACACTTTTGCATAGTGCCCCTTCTGCGAGCACAAATGGCATATCGCGTCCCGAGCCGGACACACTGACCGGAGATGTCGTTGACCCCCACAGAAGTAGCATGTGGCTCCACGTAAGGCCTTGGGTCTGGCCATAGCGGCAGCCATCAGGATCCCCGGATCCTCCGCCGGGGCAACCTGGAGTTCCGCGAGCGGGTCCGCTCCCGGTTCATCGGCGGTAGCACTCTCCGGCCGTGCCTGTAGCGAGGTCCCTGCCAAGAGGCGCGTGCGATCATAGTCGTTCGACTGCAGCCGCGCTTCGGTATATATTTTTCCTTGTTCCAGAGCCGCCGTGAAGGTCAGGTCGGTCTTCTCCAAGAGCTTGAGCCTGAGGTCCTGAGAGGAGACCCCGGAGACGAAGGCGTCTAGGAGAAGGTCATCTTGAACCTGCTCGTGAGTCCGTGGCTCCCGGGTGCTGTCTAGCAGGAGTTGCCGGAGCTCCTGGGCATAGTGATCCATCGGCTCGTTTGGTTGCTGGCGTCGCGATAACAGCAAATGTCGAGCATATATCACGCTCTTTTGCTTTATGTACAATCGCTTGAGCTCCGCAACAGCGAGGTCGTACGTCGCACATCGCGCAATACTGTTGTACACCTTGTAGTCGACTCTGGACTGGAGCGCTGCTAGCTTCGCGGCAGCTGTCGGCTCGGTGTCCTGGTCAGCGAACTGATTCTCCAAAGTTTTCAACCAGTGAGTCAGTTGCAAACCAGCATCCGGGGCTTGCGGGTCGGCGCAGAATTGCGTAACCGCCAGCATCTTGCTTCCCGCCATGTCCGTAGATTTTAATGGAATTAAGTGTTGTGGAAATCTTTCAAGACCACAACTTTAGTCCATCTGTTGGTTTAATTCCATTAAGACCTTTGACATCATTCTGCAAATACAAGGATGCAATAGAAATAAGGTTTGGTATCACATAGGTCAATCCACAATATCATTCAATGAAAGCAAGCGTAAGCAAGCATTCTATGCGGTACGTACCGTTATCGAGTCTACTCGTCAATGTAACATGTCACAGGAGAAGACGCCTAGAGCAGCGGCCGTTTCGGGTCTTATAGCCGCGCCCCCCCCCTAGCGGTGTCAGCGAGCAGCGAGCATCACCTGGGTTCAGCATTAATACGATTTTACTACAATCTTCATTTCAACAATATTGATATACAAAGGTGATATAATATAACAAATATCATGAAACATTTACATTTTGAAATCCATTGTATAATTTAAATAAACATAAATGCAAATTTCGCATGTGGAAAAAGTAAGTACACCTTTTTTTTTTTTTTTTTTTTTTTTTTTTTTTTGTATACAAGATCGAGGCTCGTGAAAGAGCGAACATTAATCACACAGAAAGACAAACCGACACATGAAACATATAACATCGGGAGCGGTAGACAAGATGGGGAGAGAGGGGGAAGGACACAAACACAACATTTGAGAGCAGGGACCGAGAGACATGGAGACATCGAGAGATCCGAGAGAGGGCGAGGGCTTTGGGGGGGGGGGGCATGGGAAGGGGGCGGTGGGAGAGGTATAAAACATATGGACACTGCCAGGACTTCCAGGAAAGAGGTTGGAATTTCAAACAAGGTGGATCTGGGGTGAATTAGCGGGGGTAGAAAAGATCAAGGTTTTGGATGGGGGAAGATAAGAGATGGTGGTGAACAGCTGTTTTAAAGACCTGGAGGGAGGAGTGGGATTGAAGGGAGTGAGGGAGTTTGTTCCAGAGGCGGGAGAAAAGAGGAATGAAAGAGTGAAGGTGAGCAGAGAGCCGAGATTTCGGCAGTTTAACCATCAGAGGGTTGCTGGCAGATCTTGTGCGACCTGTAGGAATATTTGGGGGACAGAGCACAGAGAGAGCTGGGGGTGCAAGGCCGGAGAGGAGTCGGTAGAAGACAGAAAGACCACCTACCTGCCTGCCGTGAGTGAGTGAAAGGCCCTCAGAGATAGCTTCATCGCGGGAGATTCCAATAATTCTGAAAGCTTTGGTTTCAACAGCGTGAAGCCGAGCTAGGTGTGAGGCAGGAGCACCGGCCCATAGGGGAGAACAGTATTCCATTGAGCTGCGGATGAAAGCCTTGTATGTGGTGAGGAGCTCAGGTGTGCCGAGGAAGGACTTGGCACGACGGAGGATGCCCAGTCGGCGACTGGCTTTGGAGGCCAGCTTGGAAATGTGGTTTTCCCAATAAAGATCATGGCAGATAGTGAGACCCAAAATCTTGAGCGACAGAACTTCTTGGAGAGGATTGTTGAGAAAGTAGATGGGAGGGTTGTCCAGTCGATCTTTTCGGAGAGACATAGTAAGAGTGTGAGATTTGTCAGGATTGAAAGACATGTTCCACTTGTTTGACCAGTCTGTGATTTTGTCCAGGTCTTCAGAGAGTGAGGAGGCAGCAGACTGCCGATCTGAGGGAAGAGGAATGGAGCGGCAGAGAGTGGAGTCATCAGCAAAGAGATAGAGAGGATTTTCGAGAGAGTCAGAGAGATCATTGATGAAGACCAGAAAAAGCACGGGGCCCAGAACACTGCCTTGGGGAACTCCAGCCTGAACAGGAAGAGGAGATGAGAGAAACCCATTCAGGGCCACACGTTGACGACGACTAGAGAGGAAGTCCGCCAGCCATGCGTGGAGATTTCCATGGATACCAAAGGAGGAGAGTTTGGTGAGCAGAGCGGGGTGCCAGACCGTGTCGAAGGCACGTGATATGTCGAGGGAGACAGCTCTAATTTCCTGTTTGGCATTGAGGACCTCCATCCATTGTTGAGACAGCAGAAGCAGCATGTCCAGAGTAGAGTGACCTGGTCTGAAACCAAATTGATGATCAGAGATCAAGCCATTGGAGAAGAGGAAAGATTTCATATCCGAAGCAATGATGGATTCCATGACTTTGCTGATAATTGGGAGAAGGCTGATTGGTCTGTAGTTGCTAGGATCTGTTTTTGCACCTTTTTTGTGCAAAGCGGTGATGTTGGCTGATTTCCAAGCAGATGGCAGTTGACCTTGAGCAAAAGAGAGGGTGAAGAGAACAGAGAGAGGGTGAGATAGAGCAGCAGAGCAAGATTTTAGGACCCGTGGGCTGATGCCGTCGGGTCCAGTTGCAGAATCAGAGTCGAGGGTTGACAGAAACTTTTCCACCTTGTCAGGAGGAAAGGACACGGAGTCCAGGAGCAGCAGGGTACGACTGGGTATGGTGGGTACAGAGAGGGATGGGTTTGGGACACAAGATTTAGAGGCAAACACAGAGTTGAGGCATTCAGCTTTTTCACGTGCGGAGTCAGCTGTGTAGCCGTTTGAGGTAAGGGAGGGGATGGAGGGGGAACAAACACCAGAAACGGATTTGACCAGACGCCACCAGGATTTGGAAGAGGGAGACAGATAAGAGAGTTCGGTATTGAGAACGGAGAGATATTGTTTCCTGGCTCTCCTGAGGGTGGACACACACTTGTTTCGGGCTTTGTGAAAGGAAATGAGATTTCCTTCCGTTGGATTTGCTTTCCAGGAGACGAAGGCAAGTTGTTTCTGGGCAACAGCCTCACCACAAGATTCCGTGTACCATGGACGGGAGGAAGGGTATGACAACTGAAGACGAGATGGGATAAATCTGTGCATGAGAGAGAGCAATTTACTTTGGAAGAATTCCCAGGATGAGTTGATGTCAGAGGTGGTAGAGATGGGAGACCAGTCCAGATGATTGATGGCTGCTTGAAGACCGTGCCAGTTGGCCTGAGTGAAATGCCAGACTCGTCGACGCTGAGCAGGCTCCCTGAGGATGGTCAGAGAGATGTCCACTTTAACAAGGACATGATCAGATGATCCGATCGGAGCAGAAGAAGAGCAGCAGACATTTTCAGGGAAGTTAGTCATAACCAAGTCCAGAAGAGAAGATGTTCCGTTGACTGAGATCCGGGTCGGGAAATTGACAGATTGTGTCAGTCCCAGTGAGTCGCAGAAGTCCTTTGCTGAGGAGCCATGGCTGGTGAGAGAGGTACCCACACCCAGCCAACTGGCATGATGACAGTTGAAATCACCACATATGAGGAAGAGAGAGTTGGGATGAGTAGATAGAAGTTGGTCCATATCATCAGACAGCGAGATGTAGATGGAGTCATCACTGTTTGGTGGACGGTACAACACACATATGAACAACAGGTGGGAGCGAAGGGGAAGCCGTAGCCAGAGGTATTCCTGGGGGTGAGGTGGAGAGAGTGCAGTGCAGGGCGAGTGAGGAAGAGAGTTTTTGATAAAGATAGCAACCCCGCCTCCAGGACGAGGCTCAGGTCTATCATACCGGAGGAGGGAGTAGCCCGGGAGAGATACTATGGAATCAGAGACATCATAAAGGAGGAAAGTTTCTGTTAAGCAGATCACGTCTGGTTTGACAGAAGCAACCTGTATGGAGAGATCAGTTAAGTTTGAACGAAGGCCCCGGATGTTTGAGGTCCATACCGTTAATGAAGAGGAAGGGGGAGCATCAGATACAGAACAGGGGGGAGGAGGGGTGGGTTAAGATGTGGAAGAGGTGGAAGAGGTAGGGAGAGCTGTTGAAGGTGTGTCAGAGATTTCAGAATAGCTCGGAGAAAGGGAAGAATGGGGCGGACAAAAGGTTTGATGGTGATTGGGTGAGCCACAATGAGGTGTTATTTGAGGAGGGGGAAGAGCGAGGCAGAAGGTTGGGGGAGATGGAGGTGAGAGTTTGAAGGGGGAAGAAGCGGAGAGGACGCTTTGAGGAGGGGGAGTGAGAGGGGGGAAATTGAGAAGCAATGAGGATGGGGAGATTTGAAGGGGAGGGGTGAGGGGGGAGTTTGGGAGGGAAGGGACAAGGGGAGGGATTTGAAAGGGATGGGATATGGGGGAGATTTGGAGGGGAGGGGTGATGGGGAAGATTTGGAGGGGAGGGGTTATGGGGAAGATTTGGAGGGGAGGGGTGAGATTGGATTTTTGAAAGTGTACGATTTATGGGAAACGAACATTTATTGCAAAATGAGTTTCTTGTGACCTTCGAGTTAAAAATACGTTTAAGGACGCTGGATGGAGGATGGAGTGCAGGAGAGTTTAGGGAATGTAGAAAAAAGGCACTATAGGAGATGGATATTTTTTTTGGGATGAATTGATTTGGTGAGCAAGTCGAAAGCAGCCTTTTAAAGAAGAAGAAGAAAAAGGTGTTATAAAATATGACGGAATACATAACTTGAGGGGAAAGTGTAAACATTGAAGGTTAATGAGTGAAAACTATCTGGGGAAATGGGGGAGAAACACGTGGTCGAAGAACGAACGAACGAATAAGAATGAATAAACGAATGAGAACAGAGAAGGAAATGTTTTTTTTTTTTTTTTTTTTTTTTTTTTTTGTTGAGATTTACACAAGGAAGTAGGCTATGGGTGAAAAGGCTGGGAATACAGAGAACGAAAGTTATTGGATCACAAACGACGGACCGCTGAGAGAAAAACAAAGCCTCAAGGTTGTACAGTGCACACTGTACAAGGCCTCAAGACACGACACGGCAAACAGACGATCAATTTATGAAAGATAAACACCGAGAAACAACCAAAGTTGCACACAATAACTTCACACACCGAAAGATAAATACAGTTTCGACAAAATACAATTGTGAACAGACTTAACTTCGAAAAACGTGGAGACCGTGTGGAGCTTCGAAAATCCCTGCCGCCGTCTCCAAGATCTCGCGAGATCTCATCAAAGGTTTTGAATTGCAAAATACTGTCTTTATATTCGCGATAAGTTCGAAAAACTCGTTAACTAAACTAAACACTCATTAACTGAACTATTAGACCCTTGGCTCTAATAGGTGGTATTGTGCCTTTGTCAGAAACAACCTCAAGAAGGCGTTTCTTATAACTGTCGACCAGTCTCTGACATCGACTGGGAGAAATTTTTGCCCACTCCTCCATGCAGAATTCTTTCAACTGTGTGATGTTTGAGGGGTTTCTTGCATGCACAGCTCGTTTCAAATCCCCCCACAACATCTCGATGGGATTTAGATCCGGGCTTTGACTTGGCCATTCCAGAACCCTCCATTTCTTTCTTTTCAGTCATTCCTTGGTGGATTTACTGGTATGTTTATGGTCATTGTCATGTTGCAAGGTCCACCTTCGGTTGAGCTTCAACTCTCTGACAGATGGCCTCACATTATCCTCAAGCACCCTCTGGTACAATGAATAATTCATAGTGGATTATATGATGGTGAACTGCCCAAGCCCCGATGCAGCAAAGCTGCCCTTAACCATAATATTTCCATCACCATGCTTTACAGTTGGTATCAGGTTCTTGTGGTCAAATGCTGTCTTTGGTTTTCGCCAAACATGTCTTCTGGTACGGTGGCCAAATAGCTCTACCTTTGACTCATCTGTCCAGAGCACATTGTTCCCGAAGTGCAGGTCTTTGCCGAGGTGTTCATTGGCAAACTTTAGTCTTGTATTCAGGTTCACCATGTTTTTTCGTTCAAAATCATGGTAGATTAGCAAACCTATACATTTTTGGAAACGTTATTACATGGAAAATCTGAAAATCAATGTTTACATTTGCCAATTCTGACCAATTCGATTCGACCAATTCGACCAATTCGACCAATCGACCAATTCCATTCGACCAATTCGACCATTCGACCAATCGCTTCGATCGACCATTCGACCATTCGACCAATTCGATCGATTCGATTCGATTCGATTCATCAAATTCGATTCTATCGACCATTCGACCAATTCGATTTGCCAATCAATTTGACCGACCTTTGCTTGTGTGGAACGGACTGTGAAAACGATGCGGACTATATTGTCGGATACGACACACAGGACAGTGATGACGAACTCTAAATGGCATATTCTGTAATCGTGTATGTTTGATGCCATTGACTGCCTGTGTATATTTTGTCATTGACTGCCTGTGTAGATGTGAAGTTATACTGACTGCATGTGTATGTATGATTTTGCTGACTGCCTGTGTATGTTTGGTGATATGAATTATTGTGACACATTTTGATGTTATTAACTGCCTGTACAAAATGATAACATGTATTTGATTATGCAACTTATCGCGAATATAAAGACAGTATTTTGCAATTCAAAACCTTTGATGATTCGTGTCTTACCATTCCCCATAGCACTAATTTGATACTTTCATTGGATTCCTTGTCCCTGAAAATATAGGTTTAGCATATTTTAAAAAGTTTTTAGGGTAATTAGAGGCAGAAATAGAACAAAATATGTATTTTACAGTGGACATTTTGAAAATCCAAAATGGCCGCCATACAGGTATCTCTCCAAATGTAAACATTGATTTTTAGTTTCCTTATGCTATAACCTTTCCAAAAATGTATAGGTTTGCTAATCGACCATGATTTTGAACGAAATATAATTTATTGACATAGTGAACCTGACTATTGCCCTGATGTTCTTTTTGGACAGCAAAGGTTTCCTACTGGCACACTTCCCATGTAGATCAAATTTGTGCAGCCTCTTTCTAATGGTAGACTCGTGCACTTTGACATCAATAGTGGCAAGAGCTACCTGGAGGTCCCGTGATGACATTCTGGTGTTCTTGGAGACTTCTTTCAGCATCTTGCAGTCTGCTCTCGGGCTGAACTTGCTGGGGCGGCCTGGCCTGAACAAGTTGGCAGTTGTTTGGAATCTTCTCCACTTGCAGATGATCTTCCGGACAGTCGAATGATTGATTTCAAATTGTTTGGAGATCTTTTTAAATCCCTTCCCAGACTCGTAGGCATCTATAACCTTCTTTCTGAAGGCCTCAGAGAGATCTTTCGATCTCGCCATGGTGACGCCTCACACTTCAACATCAAAGAGCAAACCAAACGAAATGTCTGAGGTTTAAATAAGACAGGTTCCTCCAAGATCCTCTTTAACGATGTTCTAATCATTTGCACTTGAGCTGGTGCACCTGATTCTAATTTTAAGTCTTTGAAGTAGTGATAAATGTAGGGGTGTACTTACTTTTTCCACATGCAAAATTTGCATTTATGTTTATTTAAATTATACAAAGGACTACAAAATGTAACTGTTTCATGATATTTGTTATATTATATCACCTTTATCTGTCAATATTGTTGAAATGAAGATCAAATAGCTGTATGTTGAAATATGTTGAAAAAGTCAAAACTTTACATGGGGTGTACTTACTTTTTCACGTGACTGTATGTGGCGACTTCAACTGTCATCATGCCAGCTGGCTGGGTGTGGGTTCCTCTCTCACCAGCCATGGCACCTCAGCAAAGGACTTCTGCGACTCATTGGGACTGACACAATCTGTCAATTTCCCGACCTGGATCTCAGTCAATGGAGTATCTTCTCTTCTGGACTTGGTTATGACTAACTTCCCTGCAAATGTCTGCTGCTCTTATTCTGCTCCAATCGGTTCCTCTGATCATGTGCTTGTTAAAGTGGACATCTCTCTGGCAATTCTCAGAGAGCCTCCTCAGTGCCGACGAGTCTGGCATTTCACTCAGGCTGCCTGGCACGGTCTGCAAGCAGCCATCAATCAGCTGGACTGGTCTCCCATCTCTACTGCCTCTGATATCAATTCTTCCTGGGAATTATTCCAAAGCAAACTGCTCTCTCTCATGCACAGATTTATTCCAACTCGCCTTCAGTTGTCTTACCCTTCCTCCCGTCCACGGTACACTGAATCTTGTGGTGAGGCAGTTGCCCTGAAACAACTTGCCTTTGCCTCTTGGAAGGCAAATCCAACTGAAGGCAATCTCAGTTCCTTCCACCAAGCTCGGAACAAGTGTGTGTCTACCCTCAGGAATGCCAGGAAGCACTATCTCTCCACACTCAAGATTGAACTCTCAAACCTGTCTCCTTCCTCCAAATCCTGGTGGCGTCTGTTCAAATCCGTTTCTGGTGTTTGTTCCCCCTCCATCCCCTCCCTTACCTCAAATGGCTACACAGTTAACACCGCACGTGACAAAGCCGAATGCCTCAACTCTGTGTTTGCCTCAAAATCTTGTGTCCCAAACCCATCTCTCTCTGTTCCCACCTTTCCCAGTCGAATCCAACTGCTCATGGACTCTGTGTCCTTCTCTCCTGACAAGGTGGAGAAGTTTTTGTCAAACCTCGACTCTGATTCTGCAACTGGACCAGACGGCATAAGCCCACGGGTCCTAAAAGCCTGCTCTGCTGCTCTATCTCACCCTCTCTCTGTTCTTTTAATAATAATAATAATGCATTTATTTTATATAGCGCTTTTCAGGAAGCCCAAAGACGCTTTGACAGAGTGCAAAACATAATGCATAGCAAAACATAAAAACAATTGCAAAAAAAGAAGAATCAATAGGGAAATATTCAAAGCACAAAGGAGGGAGAAGGAGAGGAGATAGTCAGGGGTTAGATGCTGTGGGTTAAATGTTGAATGCAGTGTTGAACAGGTGGGTCTTGAGTGATGTTTTGAATGTGGTGAGTGAGGAGGAGTCTCTGATGGTGTGAGGTAGCGAGTTCCAGAGGGTCGGAGCAGCGATGGAGAAGGCCCTGTCCCCCCAGGATCTAAATTTGGTCCGGATGGGGGGGGGGGGGGGGGTCAGGAGGTTGGTACCAGCAGAGTGGAGGTTGCGGGTGGGAGTGTGTCTGGAGAGGAGGTCAGCCAGGTAGGATGGGGCCAGGTTATGGAGGGCTTTGTAGGTCAAGAGGAGGATTTTGTACTGGATTCTCTGGGAGATGGGGAGCCAGTGAAGCTTGTAAAGGACGGGGGTGATGTGGTCACGGGTCCGGGAATGGGTGAGTAGACAGGCAGCGGAGTTCTGAATGTATTGGAGTTTATTGGTGATTGTTGAGGGTGAACCATAAAGGAGGCTATTGCAGTAGTCCAGACGGGAAGTGATGAAAGCGTGGTTGAGGGTTTCTGCAGCCACGGAGGAGAGGGATGGACGGAGACGGGCGATGTTTTTCAGGTGAAAGAAGGCTGTCTTTGTGATCTGTTTAGTGTATTTGTCGAAGGAGAGGGTTTGGTCAAAGATGATGCCAAGATTCCGGATGTGAGGGGAGGTGGATACTGGGAAACCGTCGATGTTGAGGGCAAAGTTATGGGTGGACTTGGTGAGCGTTTTTGGGCCAATGATGATTATTTCAGATTTATCACAGTTAAGTTTGAGGAAGTTGATTTGAAGCCAGGATTTTATTTCAGTGATGCAGTTTGTCAGGATAGAGTGGGTGGCGGTGGAGATGGACTTGGTGGAGATGAAAAGCTGGATGTCATCAGCGAAGCAGTGGAATTGCAGACCATGACGGCGGATTAAGTGACCGAGGGGGGACAGGTAAAGGATGAAGAGGAGGGGGCCAAGAACTGAACCTTGGGGGACACCTTGGGGGAGGGGAGCAGTGGGGGATTTGCAGTTATTGATGGAGATGAACTGACGTCTGTCAGAGAGGTATGATTTAATCCAAGAGAGGGCAGTGCCGGTAATGTTAAAGGTGGTTTCAAGTCGGGTGAGGAGGATGGTGTGATCGATGGTGTCAAAGGCGGCGCTGAGGTCGAGGAGGATGAGAATGTTGAGGTTGCCAGCATCAGAGGAGAGGAGAAGGTCGTTGGTGATTTTGAGGAGAACTTTTCACCCTCTCCTTTGCTCAAGGTCATCTGCCAGCATCTTGGAAATCAGCAAACATTCCTGCTTTACACAAAAAGGTGCAAAAAGAGATCCTTGCAACTACAGACCAATCAGCCTGCTTCCAATTATCAGCAAAGTCATGGAATCCATCATTGCTTCGGATAGCAAATCCTTCCTCTTCTCCAATGGCTTGATCTCTGATCATCAATTTGGATTCAGACCAGGTCATTCTCCTCTGGACATGTTGCTTCTGCTGTCTCAACAATGGATGGAGGTCCTCAATGCCAAACAGGAAATCAGAGCTGTCTCACTTGACATATCACGTGCCTTCGATATGGTCTGACACCCAGCTCTGCTCACCAAACTCTCCTCCTATGGTATCCATGGAAATCTCCACTTATGGCTTGCGGACTTCCTCTCTGGTCATAGGCAACGTGTGGCCCTGAATGGATTTCTCTCATCTCCCCTCCCTGTTCTGGCTGGAGTTCCCCAAGGTAGTGTTCTGGGCCCTGTGCTATTTCTGGTCTTCATCAATGATCTCTCCGACTCTCTGGAAAATCCTCTCTATCTCCTTGCTGATGACTCCACTATCTGCCGCTCCATTCCTCATCCCTCAGATCGGCAGTCTGCAGCTTCGTCACTCTCTGCAGACTTGGACAAAATCACAGACTGGTCAAACAAGTGGAACATGTCTTTCAATCCTGACAAATCTCACACTTTTACAATGTCTCTCCGAAAGGACCGACTGGAAAACCCTCCCATCTACTTTCTCAACAATCCTCTCCAAGATGTTCTGTCGCTCAAGCTTTTGCGTCTCACCCAAAATCATCTGCTATTATCTTTCTTGGGAAAACTACATTTCCAAGCTGGCCTCCAAAACCAGTCGCCGACTGGGCATCTTCCATCATACGAAGTCCTTCCTTGCCACACCTGAGCTCCTGACCACATACAAGGCTTTCATCCGCAGCTCAATGGAATACTGTTCCCCCCTCTGGGCTGGTGCTCCTGCCTCACACCTAGCTCGGCTTCACGCTGTTGAAACCAAAGCTTTGAGAATCATTGGAATCTCCTGCGATGAAGTGAACTTCAAGGGCCTTTCACTCACTCACTGCAGGCAGGTTGGTGGTCTTTCTGTCTTCTACCGACTCCTCTCCGGCATTGCTCCCCCAGCTCTGTGCTATGTCCCCATAATATTCCTTCAGGTCACACAAGATCTGCCTGCAACCCACTTATGGTTAAACTGCCAAATTCTAGGCTCTGTGCTCACCTTCACTCCTTCATTCCCCTTTCTTCCACCTCTGGAACAAACTCCCCCACTCCCTTCAATCCCACTCCTCCCTCCAGGTCTTTAAAACAGCTGTTCACCATCATCTCTTATCTTCCCCCATCCAAAACCTTGAACTTTTCTACCCCCGCTAATTCACACCAGATACACTTTTTTTTTGAAATTCCAACTTCTTTCCTGGAAGTCCTTGCAGTGTCCATATGTTTTATACCTCTCCCACCTCCCCCCAAGCCCTCCCACTCCCACATTTCTCCCGATGTACCTGCTCTCAAATGTTGTGTTTGTGTCCTTCCCCCTCTCTCCCCATCTTGTCTACCGCTCCCCTTATTTTTTGTATTTTATGTTTCGGTTTGACTTTTTGTGTGATTAATATTAGCTCTTTCACGAGCCTCGATCTTGCATACAAAAAACAAAAACAAAAAAACAAAAAAAAACTGAGGTCTCCTCGCACCTTTCACCCTTATGTCGCAGACAACCAAGTGGTTCTGTGAAACAGCCTCCTCCCATGGGATCACCTTTGTGTCCCGGAGGTGCTCCCTGTCTCGCCTACGCACCAACAGGTAATCAACGGTTGTCATCAACCCACCTGACGTGTATGTCACAAGCTTATTATCCGCTTTCTGGAACTGAGTATTACAAATCAACAAACCAGCTCCATCAGCAAACTACAAAATCCTTTCACCTTCTCCATTCCTCACACCATATCCGTAACCCCCATAAACTCCCTCAAAACCTTCTATACTCCTTCCCACATGTCCATTTAGGTCTACTCCTACCACAACAACTTCCTCATCTTTCACGTTTTCCATCAGCGTCTCTATTGCACACCAGAACTTGTCCTTCTCTTCATCGCTCCGACCAACCTGCGGAGCATATCCCGAGATGACGTTCACCAAGAGCTTTCCAATCATCATTTTCACCATCATCAACCTATCACTCACTCTAGTCACACTCACCACACTGTCTACAAACTCCTCAGAAAACAGGACACCAACACCATTCACGCCTTCCGGGCACCCTTGCCACACAAACTTGTATTTCTGTCCCTGACTACCCCTTCACCATTCTCACACCACTTCCCTTCCATCTCGTCTCCTTCCCACAACATATGTCCACTCTTCTTCTGACCAATACTTCCACCACTTCTCCTGATCTCCCTGTTATTGTCCCTACATTACATGTCCCAAACCTCAGAAACTGATCTCCACATGGGCATCAGACGTTTCGTCGTCATCAATGGAGTGTTTCCACCCTTGCTTCGATCGGGTTCCCCACCTTGATTTTTTATGAGAGGGGGTGAGGACCCCCACGGGGTACTTCGGGCTGTACCCTGCCCATATATAATTCTAATTTTCATGGTTCCCTTTTTGAGGCAATGTTTGTGGCCGGATGCCTTTGCTGACGCCATCCCTTTTAGTCGCCTCTTACGACATGCAGGGATACGGTGTACCTATTCTAAACCGGGGTACACACAGGGTAAAAATTAGCGCCCCAACAGGAACATGAACCCTGGACCCTCAGGTGAAAAGTCTGATGCTCCACCGACTGAGCTTTCCGGGCTAACCCCAACAACTTTTTCATTCAATGTGAAACACAAATATACCGATTGTTAAAATGACCATCAAATATCGAAAGCATCGGCGTTACGTCTCTTCCAACAATACGATCGGTACGTGAAGGCCTTCGGCGTTATGACTCATCTTCGGACCTGACTCTGACTAAGACATAAGACATAACTCTGACTCAGAAAAGCGATATATATAACATGATATTAAAAAAAGTTATGGACGAGTTGGATAGGTGACAAGAACAAGCCGATTTGATTTTGGTTCGGGTCCGAATCCAGATCCGGCCTACCATTGCGATACAAAACAAACTGTTCAGCCTGGTGGAGGTATGCGCTCTACCGAGTGATGTTGTAGTTTTATATTGCTCTCATCCTGATACTTTGTCAGATTTCGTTTCAGCCAGCCTGGTGATTGGCTATCAGTGCATGCATACAAGTAAGGAACGGGTAAGAGGACTTTAAAATTCAGTGGAGGAAGGTTGTGTTTTCACACCTGGATGTTTATCTGTCTGTTTGTCTGTGAGCAGGATATCTCAAAAAGTTATGGATGGATTCAGACGAAACTTGGTAGACAGGTTGGGTATGTTCTACGGACAAATCAATTAGATTTTGGGGAAGATCAGGATCTGGATCGTTTTTTTTTTTTGAAACTGACGAGACTTGGCTCAACTCAAAAAAATGTATTCTTCATAACTGCTAAATTGGGCCAAAAACAAATCCCCCCAAAACCTTAAGACCCCCTGCCACCCCCTACGACACCAAAAAACCCCTTAGACCCCCCAATACCCCCAAATTCCCCACAAGACCCCCTCAGGTCTTTAAAACCCCAAAGGCCCCTTTTACCTTTAAGACCCTTTAAACACTAAATAGACCCATTCATCCTTTAGACCTTGCATACCCTTTACACCCCTAGAACCTCCAGACCCCACTAACCCATTTAGATCTTTACACTCCTTAAGTCCCTTGACTCCCTTTAGGCCCCTTAAAACGTAACCCCATTTAAACTCTTTAAACCCTTCACACATGTTAGACACCTTAGGGCTTAGACCCTTGACTAGTTAGAGGTTTAGACCACTTTTTACATGCTTGAGAGATTAGACCCTTTCAACCCCTTCTAGTCTGGTCAAACTATGGTTTGACCCAAAATAAATTGCAACTTAATTATTTTGCCTGGTATTTAGTTCAGAGAAGTCTCCTATACATCCTATTAAAAATCTACCAAGATCCGTCTGGTGGAAAGCCCACAAAAATGCATAAATATGCAAATCAGCTTCCTCCGTTACCGAAAAACAGATATTTTGAAGTCTCCAACTAAGCATCCACAGATGGCCAAAAAAGTGGCTATATCCATCTTACTATAAATTCACCAAATGCCCGTCCGTCTGTCTGTCTGTCCGAAGGTATTGTAAAAACTGCTGAACTGATCTCAACGATATTTTGGGTGGATAATCCTGGGAACTCCAGGAGTTAAATAGGCTATTTAGTTTTCCCAATTTCAGCTTTAGTCTCCAGCATTCTCAAGTTTGGACCCACACATAACATTCGTGTTTGCATAATGTTCATTGTTCTCATTGTGATGATGTTGTTTTCCCGGGTGCCGCACAAATGGCTGCGCCGATCGCTGCACGGCTGCACTGATCGAACTTGGTGACCTCGGACAAAGACCTTTTATAAGGACAGGGGTTGATTCCCTGCTTGAGAGAATTCTAACCCATTTCAACTGAAGGAAACACGTATCGGGAGTACATACGACATAGCGATTGTGAACACGATTAGGTTAATCTCCACATGAGAGAATTCCACATGGCTATTTTGGCGGTGAATACGCTAACAGATCGCTGTCTCCATCGATCTTGCAAAGGCGGTAACAGCTATCGGCTCAAAATCCTTTTAACTGTTGATTTGGAAGTTTTTACAATGAAGGAAACATGTATCAGGAGTACATACGACATCAGGAGTACTAACTGCACGCGTCTTCAGTGTCAAGCTTAAATCTCTCATGGCGGATCTGAAGAGCGGAATGCTTGGAGAAGTGGTGGGCTGCTTCGGCATGAAGGAGGATCAGAAAGGTGGACTCCCACACTGCCACATCCTGCTGATACTTGCTCCCGCATGACGTTATTTTTCCGGGTGCCGCAGAAACGGCTGCACCGATCGAGATTTAACTGATGTTTATATAAATCGTTTAAAAGAAAAAAAGCCTTCAATTTCTGATATTTGGGCCTCCCAATTGAAGCCCCACCCATAGGGCGGGTACCGTTGCTAGTAATGTGAAATATGCAAATTAGCTCTGCCATGACCAAAACACATTTTCACATAACTCTGTAACCAATTACCCAAACTTGCTAAAATATGTGGCTAGACCTATATTTTCAGTATCAGGCGTCACAATTAACACATTTCTAGCGTAAATCTATAATGTGAAATAGGCATATCACCAATCAGCTTTTTGCGGTAATTCTGTTCCTGGAAATGTCAAAATTCAGACCGTATGAGTTACACAACAATTATTGACCAAACACACCTACACTTTATGAACCAACACGGATTCAGGTTTATGCCAGTAGTCCCTCGTACATCACTCTTTAAATTCATCGTGCTTCTGTGGTTTTGGGGAATTCATACAACTGAGTCCTTTGCATTCACCACACACATAAGTGCAGTCCAAGCCTACAGTGCAAGAGGTTGTATCGCAGCCAAGTATGGCATGCACAATCAACTAATTTGAACAAATATGCGATCATAGGCCGTCCTTTGTCTTTTTGATATCCCATACTCGTATTTTCTTGGTGTTTTTCTTTGACTCGGGCTTTAGATATACCTTATGTCTGGCCATGTCCACATGGTAGATGAGTCGTACCAATAAGTCTATCATCTCCAACAAGGGTAGTGCCCATTGACTTCGCAGTCACAACTTCTGTTTGGACAATCAAAACTTCATCGGTCTCCCTTTGCCTGAATAAATGGAACAACCAACTTTCTCCAGTGAGGAGCTGAGGACAGAGATGAATCTCTGCTTATTTGCATTATTCCCGAGAAAATCCTTTTTCTTTAGCATGCCGACTGTTTGAGGAGTGACCATGACAGTTGGTCCCTATCCATGTTCACATCTCTGATGTGTGGCATCTTTGACAGTTTGACCACTTTCATATCCATGAGACAATTATGGCTTTTCCATATTTGCTGGTAACATAGTCTACATACATGTTACAAACACTTTCAAACGTGTACCCACGCGGCCACAGCAAATGGTGCAGGAGATCACCTCTCGCTGTCAAGTATGTACTGGACATCACCAATGGATCTGATTGTTCGTTATGGCTCTGGATAAGATTCCAAAGTGCATTAGCAAGTGCTGGTTTGTATGGCTGCCATGGAAGAGCTGAGCAATCAAAGAGTGCTGTTGGGTGAGAGCACAGTTCATACTTGAACACAGATGCAGAGTCTTCTTGTGATCTAACCATATAGACTATAGGGCATGTAGTCAAAATCCCTTCAGAAAGTGCTTTTGTGGTCTCCACATTGGAACTACATATATTATGTCTTAAAATATAGGTATTGCATGTCTTATCAATATCCCCTTTGTTCCCACGCTCAAAAGTGGAGCATTAATTAGTAATTCCCACCTAAAAATAATGCGTCAAACAAGTAATGTTTTTTAAGGGGGTACTATGGGTCAAAAAGACCTGACTACATTCAAGAGGTATTATCTTGCCAATGTTTTGACAAATGATGCCATGTTTGGTATCAACATAATCATATAAGTGTCTAGTTTTAAGAAATACATTAATTAGCGCAAGTCAAGGTCAATCTTGTTAGTGACCCGAGGTCAAATGTCAATGACCTTAAATTTGGGCTAAGGTAAAATTAAAAATTTGCTCATAATTTTGTACACATTTACAAATATCAGATCATGCTGTAACATCACCAAGTTGTTTATAGGTTAGCAAGCTGTGATCTAATGGAGAGGTTTTTGAAAAAATATTTTGCATGTTGCCATGGCAACGGTTTGCCAAATTTTGTGATTTTTTCTTGCTGATGAACTATTCGGAGTACCATAAATTCTGAACTAAAGATATTTTCCAAAAATGCTCTCATTCGATCACAGTACATAAAACAATCAACAATTGTGCCAATTTTCAAGGACGTAGCCCACTCACAACCTAAAAAAAATTACGATCAAATCATTAATGGTCAATTCAATTATAAAATAGGTTAAATTGGGAAAAATATAAGTTTGTGCAGCACTATAAAGGATTTAAAAAGAAACTAATTTTCTAAAGCAAATGGCTCCTTGGAAGATTTTTTCCTCTGTATTTTTAAAATGAAATAACTAGATTTTCAAACCCCAAAATGCTGTACTTTCCTTTAAAAACTAATCAAAAAGTGTATGTGGCAACCTACTGAAATATATTTCTTCTCTAAATAGAACTTTCTCTTTGGTATTAGTATCTCTACTGTTGAGATTTTTTTTTAATTGTCAAGTTTTGCTGCAGTTATAATTACTGCACTAACATGGACTACCAGATAAATACAGTGCACATGTTAGGCAAAAACAAAAAAACAAAAAAATTCAAAACATTTGCTTGCCCTCCCCCAACTGACTCTTATTTTTATGTAAAGGAATACCAACCTAAATTTCAACATTCAAAACTGCACACATTTTTTTTTTTTTCTGTTAGAAATTGCACATTCTAAATTACATCAAAACTGATGAATTTTAAACAATCATTCACAAGGGAGGAAAAAATGATTATGATTAATGATTAAGTTGGTAGAATATATTTGGAAAGGTCTTCTATCAAGTCATGTAGCAAACATTTTGCGGGGTCTTGCAGGGTGCAGGTTGGCTCCCTAGACTCCCGTGTTATAAATCCTCCAACAGGGATATCTATGGTAGGCATCTACCTTTTGTAGGGCAGGGTTATGTCAGAATATTGAAAAAGCCCGAAGATATATGGAATCGATCTACTACATGTAAAAACAAAAGTCCCACATTTTACGATTCATGTAGACTACACAAATCACAACATTTGGGACTGACCTGACCCAATTTCATAGGCCTCCCTACGCGATTGTACATGCAATTTTCTCATTCGTGATGTATTTGTAGGCTACTTTTAAACTTACCGGATGATTGGGTGACATTCTGATGCTTCTGTTTAGCAGTTTGGGCACGTTTTTGCTTGGTAGAATCGGTGAAATACCGGTAACACACTGCGTGGCAACCCCCAGTTTCAGGGACCGGCAATGCACTTTCACATGCGCTGCGGTGTAGACCATGATCGCGGACGAAAGACCTCGCTAAATCGGCCTGGTTTCCCACCAAATCGCTCCAAATATCTACAGCACTCAAGAATGTTCTCCACCTTTTTTCGGTAAATGGCACAATATCACCACCGGCACCTGGAACATGTGCATAAGACCTATTTTTTACACCAAATTTGACACCAACTGATGCCATTTTCACCGATACTTTTCACCAAACAGCATCTGTTTACACCCGCTATTCGCCGTACCGCAGCACTCTCGTACGATGTTGCTGATTGGCTCCTTTTGCTATATGAGGCCCATGTTGATATTTTCCGGACCAATCGCATAAATGAAAAATCGCAGCAACGTTGATAAATGAAACGTACAATTTGATTGGATAAATATCGAGATCGTGATAATTATTTTACCGACGAAATATTAGTTATTCTAACCTAAAATTCGACAAAATGCTCCAACCGATGACGTGGGAATATGAACGATAATTCATAAAAAATATTTAACTTAATTATAAAATAAGTTTTATTTAGTCGGGTGATGGAGACCACAAGACAAGCTCTTAGGACCACATGCCCTATCGTCTAATAGCTATTAAACAATCGAACTGTTCCAGACCGTTACCTCATTCCACATTTAGGATTTTACCGCTACAATCCATGGTGCAACAATATTCTCCAAGGTCGACCTTATTCGTGCGTAGCATAAGATTCCTGGGGAGTCAGAAGACAACATAAAGACAGCAGTCACCACGCCTTTTGGCCTGTTTGAGTTCCTTCGGATGCTGTTCGGATGACGCAATGCTGCACAAACATTTCAACATTTTATTGAACAGTTGCTCCGGTGATTAAACTTTGTCATGTGTATATAGAGCAATGTTACGTTACGCCAGTGCAACGCCAGAAGAACATCAGAGACACCTACCGTACGTCTCCTGTCTCCTTTTCACCTGTTTACAGGATATCAGCATTGTCATAAAGCCCACAAAGTGCATATTCGGTGTTAGTATAGGCTCTGGGGGGTTGCTTGTGTACATCTCTCTTCTACGGCAAAACTTTTGATTTTCCTGTTCTATATGTTGAGACCCTTGGAAAAAATCTGGGTAACACTCCCAGATCAAGTACGTTTTTTCTGCACACCCCAATACGTGATTATGACTTGAGGCCAATTAGCCGAAATAGCAAAATTCAGTTTTCATGGAATAATTCAAGAGTAGGCAGCTTTAGATTCAAATGTAACATTTATTTATCATGTTTAGACATAACTAACACATTTTTAGCATGGTTCAATACTATAAACTGTCTTTTTTAGGAAAAAAACACGTCATTTAGCTTCTTTTTCTCCAAAAATCACTTTCAGTTTGAAAGGCGCTCAAAATCCGATCACCTCTCATACACCCAATTATGTAGATAAAGCAACCAAAATTTGTCAGAAGCTTCCTTATGAAGCCCTTTAATAATTCCATGCATCATATTTATGATTCATTATATTGTATAGTGACAGTGGGGTCAAATGTTTACAAAGGTTACCCCTACCCCAAAAAGCGGTATAAACCAAAATTGGTTAAATTGGTCTAACTTTAGAAGTAAGTGTGATATTCGGCTGATTTTGGTGTCTATGTATGGGTTTTTGATAGCAAGCTATTCATTGGAACCATAATCAACCCCTTTTGAATATACCTAATTTGCATAATTTCAAAATGGCCGCCAAACACCTCCTGGCAATGATGTTGACTAAATTTCGCTCAAAATTCAGCTTAAGCAAAACTATTACACTTACATAGCTTAAGGATTCATGAATTAAAATCATAACATGTCCACAAACCCAATATAACTGTCATAACAAGGAAGCGCGTGCTGTCAATTACCACCATTTACCACCCGTGCAACTTCAATACATGTACTCTTTATCAAGCGACAGGATTCTTGCAGGCATCAGGGGAAGCCTTTTTGCAATGACAAAAATTTACACATTTGACTATGGCGGTCCTACAGGGGCATGTTGACCTGGCACACTTAGTGCATGAACAGACAACTGTCCAATGTGATTCTAGAGTTTTCCACGTTGTCTCAGGTATCAGCTGTTCCTTGTCATGCGTATAACCACAATCCTCTGGCTTAAGTGCGATCACATTTTCAGAATCTTGATGAAGCTCCAAAGCATGCATGATATTGTAGGCATTGAAAAAGCTACGCTTCATATGTGGCAGGAGACCTTGGCTGGTTGGTGGCAGGTTGTGATGAGAACTCCCTTTGACATGATGGAAGATCTCCGCACGCAAGTTCGAAAATTTCTTCGCATCGCTTTTTGGTTTCAGTACTTTGACCAAGTAGGATTCTGCATTCTTGATCAAAGGCTGAGAAAGGGTCGGCAACCCTCCAAAGTGCTTCAATAACTTTTCTGGCTCGGCATTCAAGGCGGCTTTCTTGGTCCCAACTTTGCTAGTGATATCACATCCTGTAAGACTGTGTACGGCAGGAAGAACAGCACAGAGTTGACATCCGATGCGCTCGAACAAGGTATGAAGGGGCACATACCGAGTGCTATCTCCAACTCCAGCTCGTACCCACAGCTCCTCTAGGTCATGTTGGAGAAAGACAGGCATGTGGTGGAGCAAAGCAACAACTACATCAGTATCATTGGAGATGACAACACATATTTTGTGTCCTTCTTTGAGCGCGTCCAAAACATGAAGGAGTATGTGAAGATCCACCTCTTCAAATGTGGATTGAAGGTGTACCAGTGCGCTCTCATCTCCGTTGTGCATTTTCATACATTTCCAATCCTCGTTCTCTCTGGTCACCTGTCCGAGTACAGTTGGGTACTGACCGGTATTTGCAATATTTGAACGAACATGGCTGTAGATCAGTTTTTCAAGGAGAAGTTTGTTGTGGTTGGAAGGCCAGAATGTGTTCATATCCTTAGGTAGTGGTGTTGATGGCTCTATTGAAGTATATTCGATGGGTAGAGTGTCACTTCGCCTTTTCCTCTCGCTGTCCTTCACTGATGGGTCATCAGAATACATGTCAAAGACATAGTCAGTCTGCCCAAACCGATGATATATGGCCGAAAATGACATGAAATTTGATAGAAGGTCATTGAATTTGGAGAGTTTCGTAACATTAACCTTTCGGATTGTGGCCATGATGTCAACTACAAATGATGCGTCTTTCCGATGACTATATGTAAATTCTTCTGGTTTTAGGTGCGTCTCCAACTCCTTCAGTAGCTGGCTCTTTGCTGGTTTAGTCATCATTCCTGCATCATCAAACAACACTGGGGAGGGAACAACATCGTACTTTAAGAGATCATCAGTGGTGAGGCCATGCTCCCGAGCTATTTCTATGTTTCTCTCAGCGATGTTCATCTCCTTCACTGTCGTCTTGGTAGTCTTCTGTGGCTTCTTTCGAAGAGTTTTCATCGTCTTCAAGTTTGTGCGGTGAATGGTACTGCTTATTCGTTCAGTCTTGGTGACAAACCTTTCCTTTCTGAATTTCAGGTACTTCTCTTTTCCTTTTGAAAAGGCATTGAGCATGTCAGTTTTTATATCATCGGACATAACCTCTTTTGTCACAAAGTTTTGTCGTGTTTTGGAAGCGTCTAGAGACAGAGGGGACCCCTTCTCTTCAATGAATCTCATCATCTCCTGAATATGTCCTTCTTTGCGGTTCGTTGTAGCTTGAGATGATTCGTGGTGGCTGTAAGTCTCATGTGTCCTGTCAATCACATCACTGTATTGCCGATGTAGGTTCTTCACTGCCATCATTTCATGGTATATTAGGTCCCACTGGGCGACATACTGTTTTTGCTTTGCATGTCCAATGACTCCATCGCTGCACTTAGATGAAAGGTTAATGCTTTGCTCTAATTTCTGGTCTCCTCCAACAGCGGTGAATCGGCCGGGTATCTCTCTGATTGAAAAATTGCCTTTGGCAAATTGTTCATGAACTGATGGTGCAGTCTCAGGTAGACGTCGCATGTCTTCAAGGTAGAGAGAACACCATCGCAAGTAGTTGGTCGAATCGAATGCCGCAAACAGGTTCAATGCACGCTGGACAGCGTCAAGATGCAGTTCCCAAATCCCTTCACGATCAGCTCTCAACAGATCACGGACAATATCCATCATTTGCAAGAACTGAGTCCAGAACTTGAAGTTTTCATTGGTATCAGACCGTGTTTGGATGAATCTGTTCAAATCTTCGACCAACGTTTTTGATGCATCAGCAAACTGAACCATATACTTCTGACTATCTGTGATGCATTTCTCCTTGACACTAGACTGGAGGTTCGTCAGGATGGCAAGCTCATGTGTATATTGGTCGATGCCTTTCTCGGAGAAGAATTCTTTGTACTGGAGGCGTTCAAAGGCTTCAGCAAGGAGCTGCATACCCTCAAGACAGCGGCTGTAGTGACCTCCATGTAGAACAGAATTCTCGATGACAGTTGGACCAAAAACACCAGCCTGCAACCATGTGATGTCCGCGCCACTTCCATCCAGGAGTTTGCCAATACATTTCAAAACAGTTTTCACTAAGTGAAACGTTCCCAGGCATGGAACCAGGGTCCTGAATTCCTCTGGTCTCAGCAGTTGTATATCACGGACGATGCAATAAACACCTTCATCACAATACATTGGTATCTCATTTTGAGTCAGCTGAGAACCAATGTCCATAAAGTTCTTCATAGCCGTATAAACTGTCGCGTACTCTGTAACTGGATGCGGCAGAACAGGCACAAATGCAAGATTCTTTAATGGGATGGCCTCCTCCGTCCAAATAGAGTTGCTAGCACTCCAAGATGGCATTGTTTGTGACTCGGGGTAGATGGACACTTCATCATGCATGACGTTCAAGCGTGCGAGGGACCAGAGAAATATCCTTCAGTTTTGCTGCATCGGCTTCGGAGGAAGTGTAAGGCAGTTCGGCCACTTTGTAAGTTGCTGGGATGTCACACGGCGTGCAGGCTTGTGAAAGTCGGACAGTACCTGGCATTTTAATATTAAACTGAATGACTGTGGACCATGTGTGACCTGCGTGTCAGAAATCTTTGGTTTACTGGTCGACGACGGGGGTTTGTCTTGGTAGAGAACAGTCACAGTGTCATGTTCAGATACATTTGCCCCCTCATGGTCCCAGTTGTCAATTGCACCGGAGGTGAATTGCCCAGGATCAAAGTGTGACGGCAGTGAAACGCGATCGTTGTTGTGCTGTGCTGTAAACGTGGCAAGGTCATGTTGGTACCTATGCAGCTCCGGGTAGCTGATTGCTAGTCCTCCGTGGTTTAGAACTGTAGTTACAATTTTGCCACCATGCCCAAGACCATGAACTGATTCCGCATTCATAATATGCATTGGAGTTCTCTTTCTACCGCAGTGATGGATATAGTACATGACTTGGAAGACAGATTGTATCTTTCTGCAACGCTGTGTGGAGAGGCTGTTACCTGATGGCTTGCTACCGGTATCGTAGTCATCATCATCTTCTTCATCCTCATCAACTGGTTCATCACTTTCTGTCATGACAGCTTCGGCTGCTTTTGCATATGTGTCAGGATTGAAATTGTACAAATGACTGAAAAAACGTAGTACAGGTTCAGGGATATTCATCTCGCTCAAGGAATGCTTTAGATCATGCGCATCACAAAAGCTATCGTCAAGGCCAAAATCATACTCATCTAGAGCCTTCCTAATCACACCAGCGCATACCTGAACAGGATCAAGGGAACGAATGCGCTCAGCTAACACTTTCTTTGGAACACTGAATACCATCATTGATTTTTTGAACGAACTGGGATATGTAAAATCAATCTCATTACCAAAAGTGTTCAACAAGAAAACTTTTACATCTCTATTACGAAAGTTACATTTGTCATCAATATTGTTCAAAGAGTCTCTGATAGCACTAAGTTCATAACCCCTCCCTTCTTTTAGGCCTTGCTCTAACTCTTTAACAACCTGATTCCAAGCAAGCTGTTTCTCAGACACTTTTGGTATGGAAGCTTTATCACGAGAGTCATACTTATACAAGTATTTAGTCATGCAGTCCCTGTGGTAGTACAGGTCTGCTCCAAACACAGAATGCGCATCTTGAAGGTCGCACGTTCGGGTGAACACATCATCTTGAAAGAAGTTTGTCGCAGCCAGAAAGGCTGAAGCACGGCCTGATTCACTAATGCGATATTTCGTGTACTGTTGTTTGTGTGATTTACTGTCACAGATAATACACTTCACTTGACGTAAGGCTGTTGTGGACGTCTCTGTATTCGGTGGATGTCGGACGGCCTTAGAACGAGTACTTCTATCTTCTTCCTGCTCAGAACGGGACAGGTCTTGGCATACAGCGAGACTCTTCCTTTTCCTATTGAGAACTGAAGTCATGGTGTATTTTTTGTAACAGTCATTGGTCACATGATAAACAAACCCATCTCCTTTAACCAGCTTAAGCCGTTTGGAAACTTGATCATTGTGGATGTAACTTGCTTCTCGTATCCTTTTGCAACCATTAGTTGTGCTCACAGTTTTATCCCCCGCGCTTTTCTGGCAGATGAAGCAGTTAGTCGCATCAAACGAACTGTCTTCGGGCGGTCCTGAGAGAGTAACAGACTCCATCGTCAGCGGCCACGCCTGAAAAACAAAAAATGGATATTAGTTACGTTTGTACGGCTGTAAAAATCGGCAAGGTCGGACCATATGCTGAAAATATAAAATGTGAAAGACTGATAAGCCACAAAGAAACCCATGTTTATCCCTATTAAAGGGCTTCATAAGGAAGCTTCTGACAAATTTTGGTTGCTTTATCTACATAATTGGGTGTATGAGAGGTGATCGGATTTTGAGCGCCTTTCAAACTGAAAGTGATTTTTGGAGAAAAAGAAGCTAAATGACGGGTTTTTTTTCTAAAAAAGACAGTTTATAGTATTGAACCATGCTAAAAATGTGTTAGTTATGTCTAAACATGATAAATAAATGTTACATTTGAATCTAAAGCTGCCTACTCTTGAATTATTCCATGAAAACTGAATTTTGCTATTTCGGCTAATTGGCCTCAAGTCATAATCACGTATTGGGGTGTGCAGAAAAAACGTACTTGATCTGGGAGTGTTACCCAGATTTTTTCCAAGGGTCTCAACATATAGAACAGGAAAATCAAAAGTTTGGCCGTAGAAGAGAGATGTACACAAGCAACCCCCCAGAGCCAGGAGTATGTCCCGAAGTTGAATTTCCTCAGCCATCGTGTTAACCACTCAAGCAGCTGTCCACTCGAGGAGAAGGTGCAGCCTATTTGGGATTTCCTGATACCATCATCTTAATGCAAACGTGAAGAGCTTTTAGGGCTCTTCGACTTTTTTATGCAAAGGGGAGTGATAAGGGAGAGAGAGGGAAGTGGCAGAGATGGATAGGAGAGAGAGAGAGTGGGGTGTGGAAGAGAGAGTGGGGTGTGGAAGAGAGAGTGGGCTGTGGAAGAGAGAGTGGGGTGTGGAAGATAGAGTGGGGTGTGGAAGATAGAGTGGGGTGTGGAAGAGAGAGTGGGGTGTGGAAGAGAGAGTGGGGTGTGGAAGAGAGAGTGGGGTGTGGAAGAGAGAGTGGGGTGTGGAAGAGAGAGTGGGGTGTGGAAGAGAGAGTGGGGTGTGGAAGAGAGAGTGGGGTGTGGATGAGAGAGAGTGGGGTGTCGAAGAGAGAGTGGGGTGTGGAAGAGAGAGTGGGGTGTGGAAGAAAGAGTGGGGTGTGGAAGAGAGAGTGGGGTGTGGAAGAGAGAGTGGGTGTGGAAGAGAGAGTGGGCTGTGGAAGAGAGAGTGGGGTGTGGAAGAGAGAGTGGGGTGTGGAAGAGAGAGTGGGGTGTGGAAGAGAGAGTGGGGTGTGGAAGAGAGAGTGGGGTGTGGAAGAGAGAGTGGGGTGTGGAAGAGAGAATGGGGTGTGGAAGAGAGAGTGGGGTGTGGAAGAGAGAGAGTGGGGTGTGGAAGAGAGAGTGGGGTGTGGAAGAGAGAGTGGGGTGTGGAAGAGAGAGTGGGCTGTGGAAGAGAGAGTGGGGTGTGGAAGATAGAGTGGGGTGTGGATGAGAGAGAGTGGGGGTGTGGAAGAGAGAGTGGGGTGTGGATGAGGGAGAGTGGGGTGTCGAAGAGAGAGTGGGGTGTGGAAGAGAGAGTGGGGTGTGGAAGAGAGAGTGGGGTGTGGAAGAGAGAGTGGGGTGTGGAAGAGAGAGTGGGGTGTGGAAGAGAGAGTGGGTGTGGAAGAGAGAGTGGGCTGTGGAAGAGAGAGTGGGGTGTGGAAGATAGAGTGGGGTGTGGAAGAGAGAGTGGGGTGTGGAAGAGAGACTGGGGTGTGGAAGAGAGAGTGGGGTGTGGAAGAGAGAGTGGGGTGTGGAAGAGAGAGTGGGGTGTGGAAGAGAGAGTGGGGTGTGGAAGAGAGAGTGGGGTGTGGAAGAGAGAGTGGGGTGTGGAAGAGAGAGTGGGGTGTGGAAGAGAGAGTGGGGTGTGGAAGAGAGAGTGGGGTGTGGAAGAGAGAGTGTGGTGTGGAAGAGAGAGTGGGCTGTGGAAGAGAGAGTGGGGTGTGGAAGATAGAGTGGGGTGTGGAAGAGAGAGTGGGGTGTGGAAGAGAGAGAGTGGGGTGTGGAAGAGAGAGTGGGGTGCGGAAGAGAGAGTGGGGTGTGGAAGAGAGAGTGGGGTGTGGAAGAGAGAGTGGGTTGTGGAAGAGAGAGTGGGGTGTGGAATAGAGAGTGGGGTGTGGAAGAGAGAGTGGGGTGTGGAAGAGAGAGTGGGGTGTGGAAGAGAGAGTGGAGTGTGGATTATCAAGTTTACAAAACCCACCCTTTACACACCATTTTTTCACAAATGTTTGTAAATCATCTTTCATTTGGCAAAAAGAAAAAAACAAGCGTAACCTTGCCATGACCAGAGCCTTAAACACAATTACGACATCACATAAAATATCAGCATTTGCCAGGAGCTTTGCTTTTCTTGTCTTGTAGATTGCTAATTTCCCAATAGAAATTAAGAAATTAACAAGAGCAGTCTCAGAGCGTTTTTTATAACTAAGTGGTATTCCAAAAATAAAAATCCGTGTAGAAAAAGAAAAGTTCATACGCTTACAAAAAGTTGATAAAAAAACCAAAGAAGGGAGAGAGTCTTGCACAATCTCCGTAAGCATGGAAAGGGTCTTCAGAAATCATACAAAAAGGGCATTCCACTGAATTATCCTCATTAGAACGATGTAATAAAACATTGGAGGGCAACACCATATGGGCGAGTCTCCAAGCAATATCACCAGTTCTTTTAACAATAGGTGAAACATACATTGCAGACCATTGCGGATGGGAGGGAGACCCAGAAGGCAGTTTCTCTTTCCATCGAGCCCCAAAGGAAATTGGCTGCAATGAGGGAAACCGGACTGAAATTATACACAAGCGATACAGTCTCTTTTTATCCTTGCTGGAAAGTGGCGATGAGGATAACAAGATAGATATTGTGGTTCTATCAGCCGGCAGGCTAGAGCTAGCACAGATCTGTGGTGGTGTATGGTGGTCACCAATGTTGGCGGTTAAGCTCAGGCCCAAGTGCCTAAAACACACACAAGATTTCCTGTAGGACCTTGGCGACACTCCTCAAAGATCTGATACCAGTTCTTACTTGGAGATGTCCTGCGGAGAACCAACTGTTCCTGTTCGAGTCACGAAGGTCCCAAGCCGTTTTCACGCCAGCACTCAAAAAACGTTGCACAAAAGCACGTGAGTGAGGAATAGCAGGAAAAAGGGCATTGTAGAAAAGGGGTTCCCGGAGGAACCTTTCACTGTTGTACATCCCCATTTGCCGAGTTACTGAAATGAACCGCCAGACGTGCAAGACATCTTGGTAAAAGTCAGGAAGCAGCGAAGCATCGACATGTTGCAGCTCAATGAAAAAGAGTTCACAATTGTAGCCTCGCATGCCGGCTTGTTTTAATATACAGTTTGCAGTAGATTTCCAGGGCAAGGCCTCCAGAAATATAAAACGACGAGCTGCAGAGACTCGGAAGGCCATCACCCGACAAAGAATGTCCATAAGTCCATGACCCCCTTCCGCCAGTGGGAGGCAAATAGTCTCTGGCTTTAGCCAGTGTTTGCCATCCCAAAATAAGTCAAGTAAGCATTTTTGGATTGACGGCACCAATGTTGCAGGTGGCTGCAAGGCAATCATTTTATGCCATAAGAGAGGGGCCACCAGGTTTGTTAATGAACAGGGCACGACCTCGAAAAGACAAGGTCGTCAAAATTCCTCTCCATCCGTTTAATTTATTGCTTATTTTGTGGAGCAAACCATCCCAATTCCTTTTGACAAAACCAGGGGTTCCAAGATAAACACCGAGGTATTTCACACCTTCTTTTCCCCATGTCAAATCCATAGGGAGAATTGGAAGGGCAGAAGGTGGCGTACCGCCGACTCAAACTGCTTTGCATTTCGACCAATTAACTTGCGTTGTACATGCTTGAGAGTATACCCGTAGACACTCAAATAGCAGAGCAATGTCATTACTGCTGCGAACAGCAACACATACATCATCAGCATAGGCCGAAATGATAACGGGATCTTCTGATGGAGTCACTGAAAAGCCCATAAGAGAAGATCGGAAACGAATCAAAAGGGGCTCAATACAAAGAGTACAAGATTCCTGATAAGGGACAACCTTGTGTTATGGATTTATGTGAATTTATGTGAATTACTATTCAGGTCATTGCTTATTAATGTTTATTCTATTAAAGGTTGTTGTGGTTAAATGGTTAGAGGCGCTCTGGATAACAGGAGACCGGAAACGGGACGGTGAACCGGAAGAAAAAGAAGAAGACAAGGTCCGGGAGAAGCGGCCATCTTCTTCTCGTCGCCCAGCTCCGACGCGAGCGGTGTCGATATTGAGCAGCGGGGGGAACGCTGCGTTTGAAAGCCCGTCTGGCGAGAGGAGTTACCTGTGCGGGGTAATTACCGGTTACACCTCAAGTTGCCGTGGGTTCGTGCACGGAACCAAGCGTCTGGCACAGTTAGCCTCCACGTCTACAAGGACGCGTACGGGTCGCACCTTGGGCCTCGCGTGCTTTGCGAGCCGCGCTTTGCTTTGCCCGCTTTGCTTTGCAAGGAGGTGTGCGCTGCAGCAGCTGTTCCCGGTACGCGACGTACACGTTTGGAGCATGTCAGCCAGGGGTTCGTTCAACCGCCCGTGTGCAGAGAAGTCGACCTTCACCTTGGTCTGGAGGGGCCCAGAGACATTGTGAGGGACAGTGACCATTGAGCGGTCGTGAGTGGGGAAAGGGGGGAAATATATGAGATGGCCATCTTAGTAATATTGGTGATTGATTGTTGATGGTTGTTGATTGATTGGGGAATATATTATTGAGTAAGCCGGATCCTTGGTGTGGGGTTTCTTATTGACTTGAATTATTGTGTCTTTCATATTGATTGCGCTACGAAAGCGTATAAATCAGAGATCTTTCTGGCGGGGTCCTCCCACGGTCCGGGGGTCACCAAGACCAGGTAGTTACCGGGAGGACCACGTAACACTTGCCGAATTCCCTTCCCAATTTAGTCTAGTAGGAAGACTAGGTCCCCCTGCACCCCCCGGAGATATACTTCTAATCAGTGTTTCTAGATTGGACAAAATGTGTAGAAAATGACTAGCTATGGCCCCAAGCTGAAAAAATGTCCCACATACCATTTTTATGCAAATTACTGCTGCCATTATCAAAAAAACGATTTTTGACATATCTCAGCCAATATTGCAGATAATTGAAAAATGAAGGTGTCTAGACCCATGTTTTGAAGGGCATAGATCATGATAGAACTATTCATAACATGATTACATGTGTCTATGGTATACTAGTATGCATATTAATGCTGTAATTACAAAATAATCAGTTTTACAAATGATAAGGATACGTTAATACTGCAGATAACTTAACATGGTACATAAGGGGTCTAAACCCAGGTATTTTCAAGGTTAAATGTCAACAAGATGCTCCTGAGTCTTGCATAGGGGCGGGACATTGGCAGTAACATTGGTACCACTCAACTTTTCTTCCCACCATTGACTTTGTATTGCGAGAGATTTTCACTTGCTTATTTAAAGGTTTCTCACCCAGCCCACGTAAAATCTACCAACTCCTGCTGTTAACTCCCAAACATATTTTTTTATGTTATCCAATCACAGTGCAGAAATGACAGACTAGAGATCCAAATTAGTGCTGCTATAGCTGCCATTTTACATTTCCATCCATGTAACATGCGCGCTCGCGCGCTCGTATCAATTGGTAATGTCGCGCGCTCGTATCAATTGGTAACGTTGATGTTATTGAATACCTCAGTTGAAAGTTCAGTCTTCCATTCCATCTGTGTGTTGTTCTTGGTATTCATCCTCCAATCTAGCCAGGTAAGATGCTAACTATAATGTTACTCACACTCTTGACTTCAGTTTCTGCATGAAATCATAAACAGGCAGAATAACAGCTGAGCCAGCTAGCACCATGTTAGCTAACGTTAAAGCTAGCCTCATCTATGTACAGTATGTTCCTAATGTCGGTGTAACTTAAACTTTTGTTAATGCCAAACATGAGACATATCTGTTGACTTCTGTATATGAATTGAACCAGAAAGAGGCACGACAGCTGAGCTAGCTACAGTAACTTAGCACAATGTTTCATTGGCCTAGATAGCTAACGTTAGTGTGGAAGAATTTAGATGTTTTAGCTATTAGCACTTTTGATGCCACTAAACATGGTTTAGTCAGCTAAAAAGTACCCTAGTGTAGAACATGACTCAGAACCTCTGTTACCTCACTGAAAACTCAGAGCCTCCTTTCACAGGCACTTTTAACATCATTCGTGATTTCTTATTTGTCATTTAACAGTGATGGTAGACATCGACAGCAAGCATGCCCAAAAGAAAACGGAGTGTAGAACCTGCAGCCCAAAGCTCTCCTCCTACATGCATCCTTCATGTACCATCCATGTCTGATCATGGGGATTTCACGCCCCTCCGTAAAATTAAAGGATCTGCTTCAGAAAAACTGCAACTGCTTCAAAAGATCCGGGATAGACGTCTCAACCAACCGCATGACTCCCCATGTCGTATGCAATCAGTATGTGATCAGATCCCGGCAACTCTTCCTGATGACCTAGAAAGAGTAGGATATCACAGCAAGTGTTATAAGCACTTTGTCCGCCACTTTCATCGTCTGGGAGATGATACAGAACCAGGGCCATCAACCTCATCATGGCATCACTCTCCTCGTAAACCAGGAGGTTCTGCTGAACCCATCTTCCCGCCAGAGTGTATATTTTGTGAGAAAGTTGAGACCAAAGATGCTCATCGCAATACTGAGAGGCCTACAACCTTCCCATCCTTTAAAAACAAAGAAAATGCATGGGAGCAAATCGAAACACGGGCTGAGAAAATGGGTCTCTATCGACTCCATCGAAAGGTGAAAAACAAAGACCTCTTTGCATGTGAGGCCAAACACCATCCGTCATGTTTTAAAGCTTTCCGCACAGCATTCTACAACTATGAGCGTGCGATTCACAGAGCCGAAGCACCAAAGGAGCAGGCTTGCATGTCAGCCGCCCATGAAAAGGCATTCAACTCAGTACTGGAACACATTCAAACCCAGGTCATCCAGCAGAATAAAGTTCTACAGCTTTCTTCCTTGCGCTTGCTCTATGTCGAGGAACTGAAACTGAATGGATATGAGAACTCAAATTATCGGTCAGAGAAACTACTGAAACGCCTACAGAATGACCCAATCAAGGAGCATATCCACTTCACGAAGGTTGATCATGACAAATGTGATGTCATTTCTTTCTGGCTTGTGCACAGCTCAAACATAACAGTTTCCAATGCTCTCGCACGAGCATTCACACTCGGAAGCACAAACAAGAACCAAAATGTTGCCCTCCAACTTCGCCAGGGTATTCTACAGGCTTTCAGAGAGTGTAAAGACCAACCATGGCCACCAACAGCTGAAGACATGGAGCTCAATCCTGAAGACATCCTACCTCCAGACCTTGTCCGCTTTCTCAGCGTGCTAATGACTGGCAAGGAGGGCATCGAGACAGAAAAGGTGAAGCGTCTGGTCTTCTCCATTGGACAAGATCTGTGCCGTGCAGTGTCAGATGGAAAATGGAAGTTACCAAAGCACATTCTCCTCTGTGTGACTGTAAGGCACCTGTTCCGAAGCAAACAGCTCACCACAATACTACACAGGCTTGGACACTCTGAGAGCTACGATTTCGCCTTGGAGTTGGAAACTGCTCTCGCCAAGGTCCTGGATGAAGTCTCAACTTATCGTACACCACAAATTGTGACAGGAGAGGGCAACCTTGTATTCCACTGTGAGTGGGACAACTTGAATAAAACCACTACCAGTGTGCACGGCAGCAACATTGTAAACAGTGCTGGAGGAATCATGGTGCAGGAGGTCAAGCCCGGGTTCGAGAGCAGCAAGGACCGAATGCTACCTACCATCAATAGGTCACAACAGCGTAGCCTGAAGGTCGACACACCAAAAACTCTCCCACCCTTGCACTTTACTCGCGTTGGCCCGAAGTTCCCTGAAGGCTCATCATTCACACCGCCAGCAGAGAATGACACAGTCTATGCCACTACGATGCAAGAGTACTACATCTGGCTCTTCATCAGATACATCGGAAGCTGTGGCCTGCAGCCTGTGCCTGGGCTAGGGGGTTTCACCTCTGCAACTGGTTCTCCCCCACCCAGCAAATCAACAGTCGACTACTGCACGCCTATCCACCAACCGATCACAGACAACGCAGTTGTTCGTGAGCTACTGAAGCGTTCCGAGGCAGCAACTGCTGAGGTGGGTCAGAGATGGGTCCTGAATACATTTGATCTGGGTGTCTGCATGAAAGCCCTTCCCATCATCTGGCGCTGGCCAAATGAATTTGCTGGTCATGTAGTAACGATTGGACCCTTCCACACATCCATGAACTACATCGGGATGCTCACTGGACACAAGATGCGTGGTTCTGGATATGCAGAGATTCTCTTTGAGGCACAACTAGTAACAAGTGGATCTCTCAAAGGTGTTCTCAGTGGAAAGGCCTACGCAAAGTCCCTCTTTTGCCTCAAAACAGTGTGTGAGGCAATGGAGAGGCTGTTGATGGAGAGATTCACTGAGGAGGAGAACATCATGATCTCTGACCCTGCTGTGCTTCTCAGAATGACCCAGTCTTGCAACCGAGAGCACCTCGATGAAGCCCTCAAAGACCCCTCAACTCTACTCCTCATCAAAAAGTACCATGCCTTTGAGGAAAAGGTGCGCAAGGGCCACCTGGGGAAGACAGCTGCCTTCTGGATGTCGTTCATTACCCACTGCCATCTTGTCTTCATGCTCCTCCACTCTGTGGCAAGAGAAGCAAGAGAAGAGTGGTCACATTGAGTGCTAGGACTATTTTGACAGTTGTAATATTTAGAAAAATAAAACTTTGTGTTAACGTCTGTGTAGACGGACCTTAATATGAGTCTATTATTTCGTAAAACTGTGATTATTTTGTAAATAAAGCACTAATTAGCATACTAGTATACCATAGACACATGTAATCATGTTATGAATAGTTCTATCATGATCTATGCCCTTCAAAACATGGGTCTAGACACCTTCATTTTTCAATTATCTGCAATATTGGCTGAGATATGTCAAAAATCGTTTTTTTGATAATGGCAGCAGTAATTTGCATAAAAATGGTATGTGGGACATTTTTTCAGCTTGGGGCCATAGCTAGTCATTTTCTACACATTATTTCCAATCTAGAAACACTGATTAGAAGTATATCTCCGGGGGGTGCAGGGGGACCTAGTCTTCCTACTAGACTAATTAGTCCGTGGGCTGAGTAGGGTTTACATGCACCCCCCCCCCCCCCCCACAACTTAACTTCCCGGGTATGTCCATGTACCCCCCACCCTAGGGGTTAGGAAAAACCATGTTAACAGAAAAACAACTCATTCCCTCATTGTTTGATCTCTGGTGAACTCATTAGTGACCTCATTTGCATATAACACATATCATTGTAAAGAGTGTCCCAGGACAAACATGTTGAGGGGTCATATGCAACCATAGGATGACTAGGTAAAAGGTTATGGCCATTTGAATTTCGCCTACCCCTAATTTTCGGAAATCACTGACACAGGGGGGGTAACATCAAAATATGCGTGGGAGGTACCTTTGGAATGAGTTTTTTTTCTGTTAACATGGTTTTTCCTAACCCCTAGAGTGGGGGGGTACATGGACATACCCGGGAAGTTAAGTTGTGGGGGGGGGGGGGGCATGTAAACCCTACTCAGCCCATGGACTAAATCCGTAAAGGTGAACAAAGACCATCATTGATTTTGATCAAGCTAAAAATGTGATTATACAATAAGGATACATAAGAAATATATGAGGCCCCAAAACCAAATTGCTTTAAAATGTGAAACAAATACTCATGATTAACAGAGTCAAAAGCCTTTTCTTGGTCAACAAGCATTATGCCTCGGTCCCCCGTCGGTGAAGTGATGTGAGTTGACAAAGTGGAAGACGCAAGGCTGCCATCTTGTATTTTGACGTGGCGACCCAATTTTCAATAGCGTTCTCCCTTATGCGTAGATACACCCACACACCAGATTAGAAGTTAGTAGTTCGTTTATTTTTCAAGATATTTCGCTCACAAGGTTCAGACATATATATGGTGGCGGCCATCTTGGATTTTGACGCGGCGACCCAATTTTCAATAGCATTCTTCCTTATGCCTAGATACACCCACACACCAGATTAGAGGTTGGTACTTCGCCTATTTTTCAAGATATTCCACTCACAAGGTTCAGACTTACATGGTGGCGGCCATCTTTGATTTTGACGTGGCGACCCCATTTTCAAAGGCGTTCTTCCTTATCCGTAGATACACCCACACACCAGATTAGAAGTTAGTAGTTCGTTTATTTTTCAAGATGTTTCGCTCACAAGGTTCAGACATATATATGGTGGCGGCCATCTTGGATTTTGCCGTGGCGACCTAATTTTCTATAGCGTTCTTCCTTTTGCCGAGATACACCCACACCAGATTAGAAGTTGGTACTTCGCTCATTTTTAAAGATATTCCGCTCACAAGGTTCAGACATACATGGCGGTGGCCATCTTGGATTTTGACGTGGGTTGCACCCACACACCAAATTAGAATTCTGTCCTTCGCTTACGCACGCACGCATGCACGTTCGCACATACGCCCGCACGGACGCACGCACGGACGGAGGGGAAAACCATAGTCCGCCTTTCGCTCCGCGGTGCGACGGGGGACAATAAAAAAGAGACCGGTATGTTGTTGTTGAAATGCACACACATCCCACAGGTCTCGTACCAAAAAAATGTTATCGTGCATAGATCTGTGCATAACACAGTACGATTGATCCTGATGTATAACTGTGCTTAAAACAGTCTTTACACGGTTAGCTAGCGTTTTGGCAAAAATCTTGTAATCTGTGCAGAGAAGAGAGATTGGACGCCAGTTCTGTATCAATTGCAGGTCGTTTTTCTTAGGGATAAGGCAAACAACTGCACGTCGACAACTAAAGGGTAACAATCCCTCACGCAGACTGTATAAAAACACTGAGTGCAAAGCAGGACCAAGCATGTCCCAAAAGGTTTTATAAAATTCAGCTGGTAGCCCATGAAAACCAGGAGCCTTATGATCAGCAAGGTCATCTAGTGCAGTTTTAAGTTCACCGAGAGTAATGTTCTCATCCAAGACATGCCGCTGATGCTCATCTATCTGCGGTAAATTGGTCGTAATATTCTGCATTGCAGGCACATCATTGGGCTTAAGGGAAAACACATTCTCAAAATAAGACCGAACAAAATGAACAATCTCCGTATTATCACTAAGAATATGCCCATCACTAGCCCGAAGACTAAGCATTTGCTGGCTCGCCTTCGTCGTCTTCTCAAACTTAAAGAAATCTTTACAACATGTGTCTGACGACAGTAAACCATTCACTCTCAGCCTGACTAAGGCACCAATACCATTTTCTTGAATTAATTCCTTAAGCAGAGTTTGTTTTTCAAAGAGGAGTTGCCACCGTCTTTCATCACTGAGAACCTCAGCACCTTCCTGCAATCGTAGAATTTCTTGTTTCAAGGCATCAATACATAATTGTTTACTTTGAGAGCAATTGGTTTTGTATTGCTGACAGAAAACACGGATCTGCGCTTTAGCATAGTCCCACCACTGACAGAGATTTAGGAAACGATGTTGGAAATACACAACCTTGTCCCAAAAAACCACAAAGGATGATTTAAAGAAAGGATCGCTCAGAAGTGAGGTGTTAAAGGACCAATACAGGGTGCGGCGTTTGAAACGAGGAAAAGAAAAGCACAGTTTTACCAAAGAATGGTCAGAGAAACCTGAAGGGACAATAGCCGTATATGTCAGAAGATTGACAGCAGAGTTAGGAATATAAAATTTATCAAGACGAGCAAGTGAAAGATGATTTAGTAAAACCCGACACCTGCTAAATTGCTGCAGGTTTGGGTGTTGTTGCCACCATACATCGTTGAGGTCATGCCGCGAAATTATACTGGAAAGAAGCCTACTTGAAGCTGGATGTGGCTCTGCACTGTTCCTATCTAAAGTTGGGTTTAAGGTACAGTTAAAGTCACCCCCTAAGCACAACAACGTATCAGAAGAGAGGTGTCTCAGGAAATTAAAGGACTGATTTTAAAAAGTTCCTCTATCTGTGCTATCGCTTGGAGCATAGACGTTAACAAACATAAATCGTTGCTGATTGTATTCAAGCTCTACAGAGGCTAGATAGCCTGGTATGATTTCCTTAAAGATGGGGGGGGAGACAGACAAACGTGAACTGACAAAAAAAGCAATACCCGCACTCACAGAATCTGTATTACAAAAAAACCAAGTGCCAATCAGCTGTTGCTGCCAATCAGCCATGCAGTCTGCAGTGGCACGGGTTTCTTGCAATAAAAGTACATCAATCTTTTCCCTCCTGGCTAATTGCACAGTTTGGGACTGACGCAGCTGACTGCGCCCACCATTAATGTTCAAACTTGCTATGTTCATAAAAACATAGGCAGCAACACAGCCATTACAGGTTTAATTCTTTCCTTGCTGTGACAAGGTACCTCTTCAGTCTTTTCAGTGATTGATCAGAAATATGAAGGGCCGCAGATTGTTGTACAACTTCCTGAGCCCCACTAATGAAGGCGTGAGTATCAACGAAGAAATCGCAGATTTTCACGCGCTTTTTATGGTAAGTTTTTTGTAGGAAATCCACGATTTCAGCAGGAGGGACAGAGTCTCCAGAGACATGCTCGGATGAGAAGTCAGCCTCACCATCACTCAGTGAGGCAACGGAACAACCCCCATCAGAGTCACAATCATTGCATTGAGAGTCCATTGCCGAAGCAACGGGCTCATCAACGCGACAATCTGAGACTTCAACACTATCACCCTCCTGACCATGACCTTGACAAGGCTCAGCTGCCTCAATGGAGGATTCGATCACAGACGGATCACTAGTTCCCACACACTCACCACTCCCCACAGAGGGAGGGGTGGCACAATCATCGACAACAAACTCAGTAGAGCCCTGCTGTTCATCACCATTCAGGCTAGTGACTCTGTCCGTGGACTTTTTCAGGCACGAGTCTTTTAAATGACCATATTGACCACACTCAAAACAAACTAGAGACTCTGTGGAGACAAAGACCCGATAAGTGTGACCTTCGACCTTGAAGGGCAATACCGCATTTAAAGAGGTTACACCACGTGGTAAAATCATATAAACAAAACGACGAAAGGACATGACGTGTTTTAAACGGTTATTTTTTCCCTCGTACAGGAACTGAAGAGACGACAGAACCAAGTTTGTTTAGTTCAGTAACCAGGTCTTTGTTCTTAAGGAACGGAGGAGCGTTAGAGAGAGAAACCCGAACTGCCGGCGTGTCGAGTGGACATACCTGAACAAACACGTCGGGAGCAAAGAAAAGCCCGTGCTCGACTATTTGAGCAACCATGGGCACTGTGGAAACAAAGGTTACCACACGTTTATTCATGCGAGAAGCCGCTTTTACATTATCCAAACCGATTATCTCTCCGACGGCAAGGATAATGGCCTCGACGTCGATTTTTTTTTTTTTTTTTGTATACAAGATCGAGGCTCGTGAAAGAGCGAACATTTATCACACAGAAAGACAAACCGACACATAACCGACAAACCGACACATAAAACAAATAACATCGGGAGCGGTAGACAAGATGGGGAGGGAGGGGGAAGGACACAAACACAACATTTGAGAGCAGGAACCGAGAGACATGGAGACATCGAGAGATCTGTGGGAGGGAGAGGGCTTTGGGGGGGAGGCATGGGAAAGGGGGTGGGAGAGGCATAAAACATATGGACACTGCCAGGACTACCAGGAAAGAAGTTGGAATTACAAACAAGGTGGATCTGGGGTGAATTAGTGGGGGTAGAAAAGATCAAGGTTTTGGATGGGGGAAGATAAGAGATGGTGGTGAACAGCTGTTTTAAAGACCTGGAGGGAGGAGTGGGATTGAAGGGAGTGTGGGAGTTTGTTCCAGAGGCGGGAGAAAAGAGGAATTAAGGAGTGAAGGTGAGCAGAGAGCCGAGATTTCGGCAGTTTAACCATCAGAGGCTTGCTGGCAGATCTTGTGCGACCTGTAGGAATATTTGGGGGACAGAGCACAGAGAGAGCTGGGGGAGCAAGGCCGGAGAGGAGTCGGTAGAAGACAGAAAGACCACCTACCTGCCTGCGGTGAGTGAGTGAAAGGCCCTCAGAGATAGCTTCATCGCGGGAGATTCCAATGATTCTGAAAGCTTTGGTTTCAACAGCGTGAAGCCGAGCTAGGTGTGAGGCAGGAGCACCAGCCCATAGGGGAGAACAGTATTCCATTGAGCTGCGGATGAAAGCCTTGTATGTGGTGAGGAGCTCAGGTGTGCCTAGGAAGGACTTCGCACGACGGAGGATGCCCAGCCGGCGACTGGCTTTGCAGGCCAGCTTGGAAATGTGGTTTTCCCAAGAAAGATCATGGCAGATAGTGAGACCCAAAAGCTTGAGCAACAGAACTTCTTGGAGAGGATTGTTGAGAAAGTAGATGGGAGGGTTGTCCAGTCGATCTTTTCGGAGAGACATAGTAAGAGTGTGAGATTTGTCAGGATTGAAAGACATGTTCCACTTGTTTGACCAGTCTGTGATTTTGTCCAGGTCTTCAGAGAGTGAGGAGGCTGCAGACTGCCGATCTGAGGGAAGAGGAATGGAGCGGCAAAGAGTGGAGTCATCAGCAAAGAGATAGAGAGGATTTTCCAGAGAGTCGGAGAGATCATTGATAAAGACCAGAAAAAGCACAGGGCCCAGCACACTGCCTTGGGGAACTCCAGCCTGAACAGGAAGGGGAGATGAGAGAAATCCATTCAGGGCCACACGTTGACTACGACCAGAGAGGAAGTCCGCAAGCCATGCATGGAGATTTCCATGGATACCATAGGAGTAGAGTTTGGTGAGCAGAGCTGGGTGCCAGACCGTATCGAAGGCATGTGATATGTCAAGGGAGACAGCTCTGATTTCCTGTTTGGCATTGAGGACCTCCATCCATTGTTGAGACAGGAGAAGCAGCATGTCCAGAGTAGAGTGACCTGGTCTGAATCCAAATTGATGATCAGAGATCAAGCCATTGGAGAAGAGGAAAGATTTCATATCCGAAGCAATGATGGATTCCATGACTTTGCTGATAATTGGGAGCAGGCTGATTGGTCTGTAGTTAGAAGGATCTGTTTTTGCACCTTTTTTGTGTAAAGCGGTAATGTTTGCTGATTTCCAGGATGCTGGCAGATGACCTTGAGCAAAAGATAGGGTGAAAAGAACAGAGAGAGGGTGAGATAGAGCGGCAGAGCAGGATTTAAGGACCCGTGGGCTGATGCCGTGTGGTCCAGTTGCAGAATCAGAGTCGAGGTTAGACAAAAACTCCTCCACCTTGTCAGGAGAGAAGGACACAGAGTCCAGGAGCAGTTGGGTTCGACTGGGAAAGGTGGGAACAGATAGAGATTGGTTTGGGACTAAAGATTTTGAGGCAAACACAGAGTTGAGGCATTCGGCTTTGTCACGTGCGATGTCAACTGTGTGGCCATTTGAGGTAAGGGAGGGGATGGAGGGGGAACAAACACCAGAAACGGATTTGACCAGACGCCACCAGGATTTGGAGGAAGGAGACAGGTTTGAGAGTTCGTTCTTGAGTGAGGAGAGATAGTGCTTCCTGGCACTCCTGAGGGTAGACACACACTTGTTCCGAGCTTGGTGGAAGGAACTGAGATTGCCTTCAGTTGGATTAGCCTTCCAAGAGGCAAAGGCAAGTTGTTTCAGGGCAACTGCCTCACCACAAGATTCGGTGTACCATGGACGGGAGGAAGGGTAAGACAACTGAAGACGAGATGGGATAAATCTGTGCATGAGAGAGATCAGTTTGCTTTGGAAGAATTCCCAGGAAGAATTGATGTCAGAGGCAGTGGAGATGGGAGACCAATCCAGACGATTGATGGCTGCTTGAAGCCCGTCCCAGTCGGCCTGAGTGAAATGCCAGACTCTTCGACGCTGAGGAGGCTCTCTGAGAATGGCCAGAGAGATGTCCACTTTGACAAGCACATGATCAGAAGAACCGATTGGAGCAGAAGAAGAGCAGCAGACATTAGCAGGGAATTTGTCATAACCAAGTCTAGAAGAGAAGAAACTCCATTGGCTGAGATCCGGGTCGGGAAATTGACAGATTGTGTCAATCCCAGTGAGTCACAGAAGTCCTTTGCTGAGGTGCCATGACTGGTGAGAGAGGAACCCACACCCAACCAGGTGGCATGATGACAGTTGAAGTCACCACATATGAGGAAGAGAGAGTTGGGATAAGTGGATAGAAGTTGGTCCATGTTGTCAGAGAGTGAAATGTAAATTGAGTCATCACTGTTTGGGGGACGGTACAGAACACATATGAACAAAAGGTGGGAGCGGAGAGGAAGCCGTAGCCAGAGGTACTCCTGGGGGTGAGGAGGAGAGAGGGCAGTGCAAGGAGACTGAGGAAGAGAGTTTTTGATAAAGATAGCCACCCCACCACCAGGACGAGGCTCAGGTCTATCATACCGGAAGAGGGAGTAACCAGGAAGAGATATTGAGGAATCAGAGACATCTTGAAGGAGGAAAGTCTCTGTTAAGCAGATCAAGTCTGGATTGTCAGAAGCAACCTGTATGGAGAGATCAGTCAGGTTTGAGCGAAGGCCCCGGATGTTTGAGGTCCATACCGTTAAAGAAGAGAGAGGGGGAGCATCGGGTACAGGACAGGGGAGGGGAGGAGTAGGGTAAGATGAAGGATGAGAGGGGGAGGTAGGGAGAGCAGTTGATAGTGTGTCAGAGATTACAGAAGAGTTCCAAGAAAGGGAAGGATGAGGAGGATGAAAGGTTTGGTGGTGAAGGGATGAGGCAGAGTGAGGGGTTGTTTGAGGGGGGGCATGGGACAGTAGAAGGTTGGGGGGGGGTGGAGGCATGAGATAGAAGGGAGACGAGGTGGGGAGGAGGCAACTTTGAGGAGGGGGGAGGAGGGAAAATTTGAGAGGAATGGTATGGGGGGAGATTTGAATGGGATGAGTTGGGGGGGAGTTTTGAAGGGGAGGAGTGAGGCGGGAGTTTAGGAGGGGAGGGGCAAGGGGGGAGTTTAGGAGGGGAGGGGCAAGGGGGGAGTCTAGTAGTGGAGGGGCAAGGGGGGAGTTTAGGAGTGTAGGGGCAAGGGGGGGGATTTGGGGGGAGGGGCAAGGGAGGAGTTTATGAGGGGAAGGGCAAGGGGGGAGTTCAGGAGACGGAGGGGCAAGGGGGGGGGATTTGGAGGGGAGGGGCAAGGGGGGACTTTAGGAGGGGAAGGGCAGGGGGGGAGTTCAGGAGTGGAGGGGCAAGGGGGGAGTTTAAGAGTGGAGGGGAAAGGGGGGAGTTTAGGAGTGTAGGTGCAAGGGGGGGGATTTGGAGGGGAGGGGCAAGAGGGGAGTTTAGAAAGTGGATGATTAATGAAAGACGAACATTGATAACAAATTGGGTTTGTTGTGATTTTCAAGTTAGCAATCCGATTCAGAACGATGGAGGAGGGATGGAATGAATGTGAATTTAGACCATGTAGTGAGGGAGACGTATAAGATATTGAATTTCTTTTTTTTGACGTGGAATGAGTTGGAGAGGAAATTGAGAAAAGCCTTTTAAATAGGAAGAAAAACAGCGTGTTGTAATATACCACTGAATAAACCACTGAAGGGGAAAGGTTAAACATATTTAAAATAATATTTAAACAGAACCGTGAACAATCTTATCTGCACAAAATACCAACGGGGGATTCCCAATGGAGGTGAACAAACTAACCCGTGCTTCCGGGTTAGCGCTTCAAGAGACGTGTAATGAAAGCTATCCACCATCGTTTCCACGTTTAAACAAAGGATAAATGTATAAAGGGTTAAATGAAGCCAAAAAGCTCCAGTAAACAAACGAAAAATAAAAATATTTACGAAAAAAGAAATGGAAAAAATTATTATGATTTGTAACACGAAGCGAAAAAAACCGAAGAGGGAACTGCCCTAAGGGGGAACCTTTACCTGTCTCACCACATGTGCTCCCTCACTCTCTCACTCTCAAGAGGGGGGAAGGGATGATAACGTGGAAAGCGGGATACACAAAGACGGCACAAAGGTGAGAAGAGGTAAGGGGAGTGTAAAGATACAAACCACGAGCACGGAGCTACAAGGCCAAAACACGAGCAGACGCCATGACACCGCACCCAACGCACCGACAGCCAACAGGTGGAGGGAGGGAGAGAGAGGGAGAGAGGGAGAGAGGGAGAGAGAGAGACTTTTGTATCTTTTTATTATAAAAATAGAAAAGAAAACCCCCAAATAGGGGTCACATTCTCATTTCAAGGAGAAAAACAGAGACAAAAAAATTAATACAGTAAAATTATGTACAAAACATTTCACAAAACAATAAACGTTTTTCCAGGATTTTACAAATGACTTCTTTCACACACCATTTGGCCTCAAACTGTGGCAGCCTTCCTGTTATTGAAAAAAAAGCTAAGTCCAACTTTACATGGCTCGTCACAAGATTTTTAATCAAGAACAAGGCATTTTCCTCATTAGCTCCAAGATCATCAACTTTTCTTTTTCTCGATTTATACACTGCCATTTTTGCCTGTGCAAGCAGGAAATTACCAAACACATCATTCGAATTCTTGTGTGAAATGTCTCAGCCATAAATGAAAACACAAGTGTTGAAAACCAAACCAATCCTGACAAAACAATTCTTAAGAAAAATAAATAAAGGAGCCAACCGTTGACATTCACCATAAATATTAAAGAGGTTTTCAGGCCTTTTACAAAAAGGACATTCATCGGCCAGGAGATTTGAGAAGCGGTGCAGCAAGTGGTTAGAAGGGAGGATCCAGTGTGCAAGTCTCCATTGGAGGTCGCCATGTCGTGGCGGCACAGGAGGATGATAGAATATTTTCCAATTAGGAAAATATGGGGGGGGGGGGGGGGAACAAGGTAAGAGGTCTCTCCATCGAACCCTCCGCTGTGTCATCTGCCCTTGTAGAAGAAAACTTACGCAACCCAAATAGAGGTTTTTTTGTTGAGGAAAACCATTGAATCCTATGCTAAAGGTGGTTAAAGGAGGAGAGCTGGCAAGAGAAAACTTGCAAATGAGTTCAGGAAAGGTAGCAGGAGAAGCATCTTGTTCATTGTCTGCTTGGACTTGCTCCCAATTAGGTGCAAGCTGTGCATAGGTATGAAGCACACAGCGTAACATGCATGCCACAACTCTGGAGGATCGCATGCCAACCAGGCTTGCCAGTGCATCAGCTCCAATCCAACTGCCATTTGGGCTTAAAAGATCGGCGACCAATTTTATGTTCTTCAACGAGAACATTGAACGAGACACCTATCAGCAGGCATATCGTGGAAAATGGAATTGTAAAACAAAGGCCCTATCAGGAACATTTGCTTTGTGTACGAATGGGTGGCTCTTGTTGTCGTTAGGGCTTGCCATGCGTTTCAGTACACTCTGATAAAACCTAGAGAGGGGAGACATATCAATATGCGAAAGATCCATCAAGAATATAGCGTGGTCATAGCCTAGTCTCCCCACCTGCTGCAAAAGGCGACGAGAAACATTAACCCAAGGTGGAGAGGGGTGCATGTACAGCATGCGTAGAGCAACCGAAAGTCGAAAGGCCATTAACCGGCTCTTTATGTCAACCAGGCCTTGGCCTCCATCGGTCAGTGGCAAACTGAGGACCTCGGGTCACAACCAGTGCTTTCCATCCCAGAAGAAAGACACAAAGCACTTCTGGAGCTGTTGAAGCGACACTACCGGAGGGTGCAGCCCAAAGAACCTGTGCCATAGGGTAGAGGCCACCAAACTGTTGATCACCAAGACCCTTCCACGATAAGACAGTTGTGTGATCAGATTTCTCCATTTTTGCAGTTTTCCTTCAACAAAATCCGACAGACCACCCCATTCCTTTGCTACTGTGGCGTCATTACCCATTACCTTCATTACCCATTACCCATCAGTGGCCCATGCAAGAGGAGCAGGAATTCTTGGTGCCAAGTGACATGACGGACCAAGCCAAAAGGCACTCGTTTTCTCCCAATTCACTTTGGCTGCAGAAGCCTTTTCAAACACGGATAGACAATAACGGACAACGTTAATGTCATTGAGGTTCCGCACAAAGACACACACATCATCGGCATATGCCAACACCTTAATGGGACGTTCAAGATGAGAAAACCCAACCCTGGTTAGTCGAGCACGCAAATAAACCAGTAAGGGTTCGATGGAGAGAGCATAGAGCAAGACAGAGAGGGGGCAACCTTGTCGAATTCCCCTGTTAACAGGCAAGGGTGTAACAAGTTCATTGTTTATCTTAAGCACACTATATTGTTGTACAGCATCTTAATATAAGAAATGAAGGTCGGACCAAGTCCAAACCGTTCAAGCACTTTGAAGAGGTACCGATGATCGACGCGGTCAAAGGCCTTCTCCTGACCAAGGAGAAGTCCCAAATCTGTGGGGTTTTCTTTGCACAGTTCAATTATGTCTCTTACGAGGGAGATGTTGTCATAGATGGAGCGTTTGGGTACACAATAGCATTGGTCTTCTTTCAACAATGAGGAGAGATGAGGAGTAAGTCACGATGCCAGGGCTTTCGAGAATAACTTATAGTCTGTGCATAACAAAGAGATTGGGCGCCAGTTTTTAATATAGAGCAAGTCTCCTTTCTTTGGAATGAGGGTGAGAATAGCCCATCGGCAACACTGAGGGAGCTCTCCAAGCTGGCAGCTTGCGTTCAAGGTGTTGAGGAGTTCGGGACCCAATAGATGCCAGAATTTCTTATAAAATTCAGTTGTAAGTCCGTCCAATCCAGGCACTTTCCCAACAGCAAGGCTGTGCAGAGCGGCGCCAAGTTCGGCGGGTGGGAACGTCCACCTTCACACAACACTGGCAGGCCTACGGAGATAGAGGCGACACTGACAGGATTTATTTGCTCCATCGAATATATTTTAGAGAAATATTCCTTTGTGAAAAGTTTGATAACTGATTGGTTGAAAGTGATGGATGTGTCTGCCAAACGCAGTTGAGAGAGCTGTTTGTTCGGAAGGCGCTTCTCCAAAGAAAGAAAAAGAAAAAAAGAAAAAAAAAACTTAGTTGGTATGTCTGTCTCGTTAAGGTGCTGCACCCTCATCCGAACTAAGGCACAACGTGCATTCCTCTCAGTTATTTCTTTCTATAAAGACTGTTTTTTGGCGAAGGCTCTTTGCACATTATTATTTTGTCCTGTGACCCTCTGAAGATGTAAAATCTTCGATTGCAATAATTTCCTCGCTTCATAATCAGCCCTTTTTGAGAAGCTCTGGTATTGTTGGCAGAAACCTTTGATTTGGGTTTTTACTAAATCCCACCACACCAGTGGGTTAACAGAACAGCTTAACTTCCGTTCCAAGAGATCTGTCCAGAAAGATTCAAAAGCCTGAATAAAATTGAAGTCTTCTATTAAACTATTGTTGAATTTCCAGTGAGAACTCCCTGGACACTGTTTAGAGAGTTGAACGAATGCTCGAGCTAGGGAGTGATCGGAGAAACCAGAAGGCACGATATCAGATTTGAAAACTCCATGTAACAGGTGAGAATTTACATAAATGCGATCAAGCCTCGCAAGTAAGATGTGGTTGTTGGAACAACGACACCATATGTAGGATTGTTCAGAAGGGTGCTGCAAGCGCCAGACATCATGGAGATTATATTTTGCAATGATAGTCGCAAACCAACACATCCGCCAAACCAACATATCTGCCAAACCAAACACGTCCACCAAACCAACACATTCGCCAAACCAACACATTCGCCAAACCAACACATCCACCAAACCAACATCCACCAAACCAATGCATTCGCCAAACCAACACACTCGCAAAACCCACACATCCGCCAAACCAACACATCCGCCAAACCAACACATCCGCCAAACCAACACATCCGCCAAACCAACACATCCGCCAAACCAACACATCCACCAAACCAACACATCCGCCAAACCAACGCATGCACCAAACCAACGCATGCACCAAACCAACGCATGCTCCAAACCAACACATTCGCCAAACCAACACATCCGCCAAACCAACACATCCGCAAAACCAACACATCCGCCAAACCAACACATCCGCCAAACCAACACATCCGCCAAACCAACACATCCGCCAAACCAACACATCCGCCAAACCAACACATCCGCCAAACCAACACATCCACCAAACCAACGCATGCACCAAACCAACACAACCACCAAACCAACGCATTTGCCAAACCAACACATCCGCCAAACCAACACATCCACCAAACCAACACATGCACCAAACCAACACAACCACCAAACCAACACATTCGCCAAACCAACGCGTTCACCAAACCAACACATGTACCAAACCGACGCATCCACAAAACCAACACATCCGCCAAACAAACACATCCGCCAAACCAACCCATCCGCCAAAACAACACATCGCCAAACCAACACATCCGTCAAACAAACGCATGCACCAAACCAACACATCCGCCAAACCAACACATCCGCCAAACCAATACATCCGCCAAAGCAACACATTCGCCAAAGCAACACATTCGGCAAACCATCACATTCGCCAAACCAACACATTTGCCAAACCAACACGTCCCCCAAACCAACACATTCGCCAAACCAACACATTCGCCAAACCAACACATCCGCCAAACCAACACATCCACAAAACCAACACATCCGCCAAACCAACACATCCGCCAAACCAACAAATCCGCCAAACCAACACATCCGCCAAACCAACACATCCGCCAAACCAACACATCCGCCAAACCAACACATCCGCCAAACCAACAAATCCGCCAAACCAACACATCCGCCAAACCAACACATCCGCCAAACCAACACATCCGCCAAACCAACACATCCGCCAAACCAACACATCCGCCAAACCAACACATCCGCCAAACCAACAAATCCGCCAAACCAACAAATCCGCCAAACCAACACATCCGCCAAACCAACACATCCGCCAAACCAACACATCCGCCAAACCAACACATCCGCCAAACCAACACATCCGCCAAACCAACACATCCGCCAAACCAACAAATCCGCCAAACCAACACATCCGCCAAACCAACACATCCGCCAAACCAACACATCCGCCAAACCAACACATCCGCCAAATCAACAAATACGCCAAACCAACACATCCACCAAACCAACACATCCGCCAAACCAACACATCCGCCAAACCAACACATCCGCCAAACCAATACATTCGCCAAGCCAACACATCCACCAAACAAACGCATGTACCAACAAACACGTGCACCAAACCAACGCATCTGCCAAACCAACACATCCGCCAAACCAACGCATGCACCAAACCAACGCATGCACCAAACCAACGCATGCTCCAAACCAACATATTCGCCAAAGCAACACATTCGCCAAACCAACACATCCGCCAAACCAACACATCCGCAAAACCAACACATCCGCCAAACCAACACATCCGCCAAACCAACACATCCGCCAAACCAACACATCCACCAAACCAACACATCCGCCAAACCAACACATCCGCCAAACCAACACATCCACCAAACCAACGCATGCACCAAACCAACACAACCACCAAACCAACGCATTTGCCAAACCAACACATCCACCAAACCAACACATTCGCCAAACCAACGCGTTCACCAAACCAACACATGTACCAAACCGACGCATCCGCCAAACCAACACATCCGCCAAACAAACACATCCGCCAAACCAACCCATCCGCCAAACCAACACATCCGCCAAACCAACACATCCGCCAAACAAACGCATGCACCAAACCAACACATCCGCCAAACCAACACATCCACCAAACCAATACATCCGCCAAACAAACACATCCGCCAAACCAACACATCCGCCAAACCAACACATTCGCCAAACCAACACATTCGCCCAACCAACACATTCGCCAAATCAACACATTCGCCAAACCAACGCGTTCACCAAACCAACACATTCGCCAAACCAACGCGTTCGCCAAACCAACACATTCGCCAAACCAACACATTCGCCAAACCAACGCGTTCGCCAAACCAACACATCCGCCAAACCAACCAATTCGCCAAACCAATACATTCGCCAAACCAACACGTTCGCCAAACCAACACATGCACCAAACCAACACATGCACTAAACCAAAACATTCACCAAACTAACACATGTGCCAACCCAACACATTCGCCAAACCAACACATCCACCAAACCAACGCATGCACAACACCAACATATGTACCAAACCAACGCATCCACAAAACCAACTCATGTACAAAGCCAAAGCATCCACCAAATCAACACATCCGCCAAACAAACACATCTGCCAAACCAACACATTCGCCAAACCAACACGTTCGCCAAACCAACACGTCCACCAAACTAACACATTCGCCAAACCAACACATGCACCAAACCAACGCAATCGCCAAACCAACGCGTTCGCCAAACCAACACATGCACCAAACCAACACATGTACCAAACCAACGCATGTACCAAACCAACACATCCGCCAAACCAACACATCCGCCAAACCAACATGTGCCAAACCAACCCATCCGCCAAACCAACACATCCGCCAAACCAACACATGCACCAAACCAACGCATGCTCCAAACCAACACATCCGCCAAAGCAACACATCCGCCAAAGCAACACATCCGCCAAACCAGTACATCCGCCAAACCAACACATCCGCCAAACCAACACATCCGCCAAACCAACACATCCGCCAAACCAGCACATCCGCCAAACCAACACATCCGCCAAACCAACACATCCGCCAAACCAACACAACCACCAAACCAACGCATTTGCCAAACCAACACATTCGCCAAACCAACACATCCACCAAACCAACACATCCGCCAAACCAACACATCCGCCAAACCAACACATCCGCCAAACCAACACATCCGCCAAACCAACACATCCGCCAAACCAACACATCCACCAAACCAACGCGTGCACCAAACCAACACAACCACAAACCAATGCATTTGCCAAACCAACACATTCGCCAAACCAACACATCCGCCAAACCAACACATCCGCCAAACCAACACATTCGCCAAACCAACACATCCGCCAAACCAACACATTCGCCAAACCAACACATCCGCCAAACCAACACATCCGCCAAACCAACACATCCGCCAAACCAACACATCCGCCAAACCAACACATCCGCCAAACCAACACATCCGCCAAACCAACACATCCGCCAAACCAACACATCCACCAAACCAACGCGTGCACCAAACCAACACAACCACCAAACCAAGACATCCACCAAACAAACACATCCGCCAAACAAACACATCCGCCAAACCAACCCATCCGCCAAACCAACACATCCGCCAAACCAACACATCCGCCAAACCAACACATCCGCCAAACAAACGCATGCACCAAACCAACACATCCGCCAAACCAACACATCCGCCAAACCAACACATCCGCCAAACCAATACATCCGCCAAACAAACATATCCGCCAAACCAACTCATCCGCCAAACCAACGCATGCACCAAACCAACACATCCGCCAAACCAACACATCCGCCAAACCAACACATCCACAAAACCAACACATCCGCCAAACCAACACATCCGCCAAACCAACACATCCGCCAAACCAACACATCCACAAAACCAACACATCCGCCAAACCAACACATCCGCCAAACCAACAAATCCGCCAAACCAACACATCCGCCAAACCAACACATCCGCCAAACCAACACATCCGCCAAACCAACACATTCGCCAAACCAACACATCCGCCAAACCAACACATCCGCCAAACCAACACATCCGCCAAACCAACACATCCGCCAAACCAACACATCCGCCAAACCAACACATCCGCCAAACCAACAAATCCGCCAAACCAACACATCCACCAAACCAACACATCCGCCAAACCAACACATCTGCCAAAAAAACACATCCGCCAACCAACACATCCAACAAACCCACACCTCCGCCAAACCAACACATCTGACAAACCAACACATTCGCCAAACCAACACATCCGCCAAACCAACACATTCGTCAAGCCAACACATTCACCAAACAACACATCCGCCAAACCAACACATCCGCCAAACCAATACATTCGCCAAGCCAACACATCCACCAAACAAACGCATGTACCAACAAACACGTGCACCAAACCAACGCATCTGCCAAACCAACACATCCGCCAAACCAACGCATGCACCAAACCAACGCATGCACCAAACCAACGCATGCACCAAACCAACGCATGCTCCAAACCAACATATTCGCCAAACCAACACATTCGCCAAACCAACACATCCGCCAAACCAACACATCCGCAAAACCAACACATCCGCCAAACCAACACATCCGCCAAACCAACACATCCACCAAACCAACACATCCGCCAAACCAACACATCCGCCAAACCAACACATCCACCAAACCAACGCATGCACCAAACCAACACAACCACCAAACCAACGCATTTGCCAAACCAACACATCCACCAAACCAACACATTCGCCAAACCAACGCGTTCACCAAACCAACACATGTACCAAACCGACGCATCCGCCAAACAAACACATCCGCCAAACCAACCCATCCGCCAAACCAACACATCCGCCAAACCAACACATCCGCCAAACAAACGCATGCACCAAACCAACACATCCGCCAAACCAACACATCCACCAAACCAATACATCCGCCAAACAAACACATCCGCCAAACCAACACATCCGCCAAACCAACACATTCGCCAAACCAACACATTCGCCCAACCAACACATTCGCCAAATCAACACATTCGCCAAACCAACGCGTTCACCAAACCAACACATTCGCCAAACCAACGCGTTCGCCAAACCAACACATTCGCCAAACCAACACATTCGCCAAACCAACGCGTTCGCCAAACCAACACATCCGCCAAACCAACCAATTCGCCAAACCAATACATTCGCCAAACCAACACGTTCGCCAAACCAACACATGCACCAAACCAAAACATGCACTAAACCAAAACATTCACCAAACTAACACATGTGCCAACCCAACACATTCGCCAAACCAACACATCCACCAAACCAACGCATGCACAACACCAACATATGTACCAAACCAACGCATCCACAAAACCAACTCATGTACAAAGCCAAAGCATCCACCAAATCAACACATCCGCCAAACAAACACATCTGCCAAACCAACACATTCGCCAAACCAACACGTTCGCCAAACCAACACGTCCACCAAACTAACACATTCGCCAAACCAACACATGCACCAAACCAACGCAATCGCCAAACCAACGCGTTCGCCAATCCAACACATGCACCAAACCAACACATGTACCAAACCAACGCATGTACCAAACCAACACATCCGCCAAACCAACACATCCGCCAAACCAACATGTGCCAAACCAACCCATCCACCAAACCAACACATCCGCCAAACCAACGCATGCACCAAACCAACGCATGCTCCAAACCAACACATCCGCCAAAGCAACACATCCGCCAAAGCAACACATCCGCCAAACCAACACATCCGCCAAACCAACACATCCGCCAAACCAACACATCCGCCAAACCAACACAACCACCAAACCAACGCATTTGCCAAACCAACACATTCGCCAAACCAACACATCCACCAAACCAACACATCCGCCAAACCAACACATCCGCCAAACCAACACATCCGCCAAACCAACACATCCGCCAAACCAACACATCCGCCAAACCAACACATCCACCAAACCAACGCGTGCACCAAACCAACACAACCACAAACCAATGCATTTGCCAAACCAACACATTCGCCAAACCAACACATCCGCCAAACCAACACATCCGCCAAACCAACACATTCGCCAAACCAACACATCCGCCAAACCAACACATTCGCCAAACCAACACATCCGCCAAACCAACACATCCGCCAAACCAACACATCCGCCAAACCAACACATCCGCCAAACCAACACATCCGCCAAACCAACACATCCGCCAAACCAACACATCCGCCAAACCAACACATCCACCAAACCAACGCGTGCACCAAACCAACACAACCACCAAACCAAGACATCCACCAAACAAACACATCCGCCAAACAAACACATCCGCCAAACCAACCCATCCGCCAAACCAACACATCCGCCAAACCAACACATCCGCCAAACCAACACATCCGCAAACAAACGCATGCACCAAACCAACACATCCGCCAAACCAACACATCCGCCAAACCAACACATCCGCCAAACCAATACATCCGCCAAACAAACACATCCGCCAAACCAACTCATCCGCCAAACCAACGCATGCACCAAACCAACACATCCGCCAAACCAACACATCCGCCAAACCAACACATCCGCCAAACCAACACATCCGCCAAACCAACACATCCGCCAAACCAACACATCCACAAAACCAACACATCCGCCAAACCAACACATCCGCCAAACCAACAAATCCGCCAAACCAACACATCCGCCAAACCAACACATCCGCCAAACCAACACATCCGCCAAACCAACACATTCGCCAAACCAACACATCCGCCAAACCAACACATCCGCCAAACCAACACATCCGCCAAACCAACACATCCGCCAAACCAACACATCCGCCAAACCAACACATCCGCCAAACCAACAAATCCGCCAAACCAACACATCCACCAAACCAACACATCCGCCAAACCAACACATCTGCCAAAAAAACACATCCGCCATCCAACACATCCAACAAACCCACACCTCCGCCAAACCAACACATCTGACAAACCAACACATTCGCCAAACCAACACATCTGCCAAACCAACATATTCGTCAAGCCAACACATTCACCAAACAACACATCCGCCAAACCAACACATCCACCAAACCAACACATCCACCAAACCAACGCATCCATCAAACCAACGCATGCACCAAACCAACACAACCACCAAACCAACGTATTTGCCAAACCAACACATTCGCCAAACCAACACATCCACCACACCAACGCATGCACCAAACCAACACATTTGCCAAAGCAACACATTCGCCAAAGCAACACATTCGCCAAAGCAACACATTCGGCAAACCATCACATTCGCCAAACCAACACATTTGCCAAACCAACACGTCCCCCAAACCAACACATCCGCCAAACCCACACATCCGCCAAACCAACACATCCGCCAAACCCACACATCCCCCAAACCAACACATCCGCCAAACCAACACATCCGCCAAACCAACACGTTCGCCAAACCAACACGTCCGCCAAACCAACACGTCCGCCAAACCAACACATCCGCCAAATCAACAAGCACGCCAAACAAACATCCGCCAAACCAACACATCCGCCAAACCAACACATCCGCCAAAGCAACACATCCGCCAAACCAACACATCCACCAAACCAACACAGCCGCCAAACCAACACATTCGCCAAAAAAACACATCCGCCAACCAACACATCCGCCAAACCAACACATCCCCCAAACCAACACATCCACCAAACCAACACATCCGCCAAAAAAACACATCCGCCAAACCAACACATCCGCCAAACCAACACATCCACCAAACCAACACATCCGCCAAACCAACACATCCGCCAAAAAAACACATCCGCCAACCAACACATCCGCCAAACCAACACATCCGCCAAATCAAAACATCCGCCAAGCCAACACATCCGACAAACCCACACCTCCGCCAAACCAACACATCTGACAAACCAACACATCCGCCAAACCAACACATACGCCAAACCAACACATTCGTCAAGCCAACACATTCACCAAACAACACATCCGCCAAAAAAACACATCCGCCAAACCAACACATCCGCCAAACCAACACATCCACCAAACCAACACATCCGCCAAACCAACACATCCGCCAAAAAAACACATCCGCCAACCAACACATCCGCCAAACCAACACATCCGCCAAATCAAAACATCCGCCAAGCCAACACATCCGACAAACCCACACCTCCGCCAAACCAACACATCTGACAAACCAACACATCCGCCAAACCAACACATACGCCAAACCAATACATTCGCCAAACCAACACGTTCGCCAAACCAACACATGCACCAAACCAACACATGCACTAAACCAAAACATTCACCAAACTAACACATGTGCCAACCCAACACATTCGCCAAACCAACACATCCACCAAACCAACGCATCCACAAAACCAACTCATGTACAAAGCCAAAGCATCCACCAAATCAACACATCCGCCAAACAAACACATCTGCCAAACCAACACATTCGCCAAACCAACACGTTCGCCAAACCAACACGTCCACCAAACTAACACATTCGCCAAACCAACACATGCACCAAACCAACGCAATCGCCAAACCAACGCGTTCGCCAAACCAACACATGCACCAAACCAACACATGTACCAAACCAACGCATGTACCAAACCAACACATCCGCCAAACCAACACATCCGCCAAACCAACATGTGCCAAACCAACCCATCCGCCAAACCAACACATCCGCCAAACCAACGCATGCACCAAACCAACGCATGCTCCAAACCAACACATCCGCCAAAGCAACACATCCGCCAAAGCAACACATCCGCCAAACCAGTACATCCACAAAACCAACACATCCGCCAAACCAACACATCCGCCAAACCAACACATCCGCCAAACCAACACATCCACAAAACCAACACATCCGCCAAACCAACACATCCGCCAAACCAACAAATCCGCCAAACCAACACATCCGCCAAACCAACACATCCGCCAAACCAACACATCCGCCAAACCAACACATTCGCCAAACCAACACATCCGCCAAACCAACACATCCGCCAAACCAACACATCCGCCAAACCAACACATCCGCCAAACCAACACATCCGCCAAACCAACACATCCGCCAAACCAACAAATCCGCCAAACCAACACATCCACCAAACCAACACATCCGCCAAACCAACACATCTGCCAAAAAAACACATCCGCCAACCAACACATCCAACAAACCCACACCTCCGCCAAACCAACACATCTGACAAACCAACACATTCGCCAAACCAACACATCCGCCAAACCAACACATTCGTCAAGCCAACACATTCACCAAACAACACATCCGCCAAACCAACACATCCGCCAAACCAATACATTCGCCAAGCCAACACATCCACCAAACAAACGCATGTACCAACAAACACGTGCACCAAACCAACGCATCTGCCAAACCAACACATCCGCCAAACCAACGCATGCACCAAACCAACGCATGCACCAAACCAACGCATGCACCAAACCAACGCATGCTCCAAACCAACATATTCGCCAAACCAACACATTCGCCAAACCAACACATCCGCCAAACCAACACATCCGCAAAACCAACACATCCGCCAAACCAACACATCCGCCAAACCAACACATCCACCAAACCAACACATCCGCCAAACCAACACATCCGCCAAACCAACACATCCACCAAACCAACGCATGCACCAAACCAACACAACCACCAAACCAACGCATTTGCCAAACCAACACATCCACCAAACCAACACATTCGCCAAACCAACGCGTTCACCAAACCAACACATGTACCAAACCGACGCATCCGCCAAACAAACACATCCGCCAAACCAACCCATCCGCCAAACCAACACATCCGCCAAACCAACACATCCGCCAAACAAACGCATGCACCAAACCAACACATCCGCCAAACCAACACATCCACCAAACCAATACATCCGCCAAACAAACACATCCGCCAAACCAACACATCCGCCAAACCAACACATTCGCCAAACCAACACATTCGCCCAACCAACACATTCGCCAAATCAACACATTCGCCAAACCAACGCGTTCACCAAACCAACACATTCGCCAAACCAACGCGTTCGCCAAACCAACACATTCGCCAAACCAACACATTCGCCAAACCAACGCGTTCGCCAAACCAACACATCCGCCAAACCAACCAATTCGCCAAACCAATACATTCGCCAAACCAACACGTTCGCCAAACCAACACATGCACCAAACCAAAACATGCACTAAACCAAAACATTCACCAAACTAACACATGTGCCAACCCAACACATTCGCCAAACCAACACATCCACCAAACCAACGCATGCACAACACCAACATATGTACCAAACCAACGCATCCACAAAACCAACTCATGTACAAAGCCAAAGCATCCACCAAATCAACACATCCGCCAAACAAACACATCTGCCAAACCAACACATTCGCCAAACCAACACGTTCGCCAAACCAACACGTCCACCAAACTAACACATTCGCCAAACCAACACATGCACCAAACCAACGCAATCGCCAAACCAACGCGTTCGCCAAACCAACACATGCACCAAACCAACACATGTACCAAACCAACGCATGTACCAAACCAACACATCCGCCAAACCAACACATCCGCCAAACCAACATGTGCCAAACCAACCCATCCACCAAACCAACACATCCGCCAAACCAACGCATGCACCAAACCAACGCATGCTCCAAACCAACACATCCGCCAAAGCAACACATCCGCCAAAGCAACACATCCGCCAAACCAACACATCCGCCAAACCAACACATCCGCCAAACCAACACATCCGCCAAACCAACACAACCACCAAACCAACGCATTTGCAAAACCAACACATTCGCCAAACCAACACATCCACCAAACCAACACATCCGCCAAACCAACACATCCGCCAAACCAACACATCCGCCAAACCAACACATCCGCCAAACCAACACATCCGCCAAACCAACACATCCACCAAACCAACGCGTGCACCAAACCAACACAACCACAAACCAATGCATTTGCCAAACCAACACATTCGCCAAACCAACACATCCGCCAAACCAACACATCCGCCAAACCAACACATTCGCCAAACCAACACATCCGCCAAACCAACACATTCGCCAAACCAACACATCCGCCAAACCAACACATCCGCCAAACCAACACATCCGCCAAACCAACACATCCGCCAAACCAACACATCCGCCAAACCAACACATCCGCCAAACCAACACATCCGCCAAACCAACACATCCACCAAACCAACGCGTGCACCAAACCAACACAACCACCAAACCAAGACATCCACCAAACAAACACATCCGCCAAACAAACACATCCGCCAAACCAACCCATCCGCCAAACCAACACATCCGCCAAACCAACACATCCGCCAAACCAACACATCCGCAAACAAACGCATGCACCAAACCAACACATCCGCCAAACCAACACATCCGCCAAACCAACACATCCGCCAAACCAATACATCCGCCAAACAAACACATCCGCCAAACCAACTCATCCGCCAAACCAACGCATGCACCAAACCAACACATCCGCCAAACCAACACATCCGCCAAACCAACACATCCGCCAAACCAACACATCCGCCAAACCAACACATCCGCCAAACCAACACATCCACAAAACCAACACATCCGCCAAACCAACACATCCGCCAAACCAACAAATCCGCCAAACCAACACATCCGCCAAACCAACACATCCGCCAAACCAACACATCCGCCAAACCAACACATTCGCCAAACCAACACATCCGCCAAACCAACACATCCGCCAAACCAACACATCCGCCAAACCAACACATCCGCCAAACCAACACATCCGCCAAACCAACACATCCGCCAAACCAACAAATCCGCCAAACCAACACATCCACCAAACCAACACATCCGCCAAACCAACACATCTGCCAAAAAAACACATCCGCCAACCAACACATCCAACAAACCCACACCTCCGCCAAACCAACACATCTGACAAACCAACACATTCGCCAAACCAACACATCTGCCAAACCAACATATTCGTCAAGCCAACACATTCACCAAACAACACATCCGCCAAACCAACACATCCACCAAACCAACACATCCACCAAACCAACGCATCCATCAAACCAACGCATGCACCAAACCAACACAACCACCAAACCAACGTATTTGCCAAACCAACACATTCGCCAAACCAACACATCCACCACACCAACGCATGCACCAAACCAACACATTTGCCAAAGCAACACATTCGCCAAAGCAACACATTCGCCAAAGCAACACATTCGGCAAACCATCACATTCGCCAAACCAACACATTTGCCAAACCAACACGTCCCCCAAACCAACACATCCGCCAAACCCACACATCCGCCAAACCAACACATCCGCCAAACCCACACATCCCCCAAACCAACACATCCGCCAAACCAACACATCCGCCAAACCAACACGTTCGCCAAACCAACACGTCCGCCAAACCAACACGTCCGCCAAACCAACACATCCGCCAAATCAACAAGCACGCCAAACAAACATCCGCCAAACCAACACATCCGCCAAACCAACACATCCGCCAAAGCAACACATCCGCCAAACCAACACATCCACCAAACCAACACAGCCGCCAAACCAACACATTCGCCAAAAAAACACATCCGCCAACCAACACATCCGCCAAACCAACACATCCCCCAAACCAACACATCCACCAAACCAACACATCCGCCAAAAAAACACATCCGCCAAACCAACACATCCGCCAAACCAACACATCCACCAAACCAACACATCCGCCAAACCAACACATCCGCCAAAAAAACACATCCGCCAACCAACACATCCGCCAAACCAACACATCCGCCAAATCAAAACATCCGCCAAGCCAACACATCCGACAAACCCACACCTCCGCCAAACCAACACATCTGACAAACCAACACATCCGCCAAACCAACACATACGCCAAACCAACACATTCGTCAAGCCAACACATTCACCAAACAACACATCCGCCAAAAAAACACATCCGCCAAACCAACACATCCGCCAAACCAACACATCCACCAAACCAACACATCCGCCAAACCAACACATCCGCCAAAAAAACACATCCGCCAACCAACACATCCGCCAAACCAACACATCCGCCAAATCAAAACATCCGCCAAGCCAACACATCCGACAAACCCACACCTCCGCCAAACCAACACATCTGACAAACCAACACATCCGCCAAACCAACACATACGCCAAACCAATACATTCGCCAAACCAACACGTTCGCCAAACCAACACATGCACCAAACCAACACATGCACTAAACCAAAACATTCACCAAACTAACACATGTGCCAACCCAACACATTCGCCAAACCAACACATCCACCAAACCAACGCATCCACAAAACCAACTCATGTACAAAGCCAAAGCATCCACCAAATCAACACATCCGCCAAACAAACACATCTGCCAAACCAACACATTCGCCAAACCAACACGTTCGCCAAACCAACACGTCCACCAAACTAACACATTCGCCAAACCAACACATGCACCAAACCAACGCAATCGCCAAACCAACGCGTTCGCCAAACCAACACATGCACCAAACCAACACATGTACCAAACCAACGCATGTACCAAACCAACACATCCGCCAAACCAACACATCCGCCAAACCAACATGTGCCAAACCAACCCATCCGCCAAACCAACACATCCGCCAAACCAACGCATGCACCAAACCAACGCATGCTCCAAACCAACACATCCGCCAAAGCAACACATCCGCCAAAGCAACACATCCGCCAAACCAGTACATCCGCCAAACCAACACATCCGCCAAACCAACACATCCGCCAAACCAACACATCCGCCAAACCAACACATCCGCCAAACCAGCACATCCGCCAAACCAACACATCCGCCAAACCAACACATCCGCCAAACCAACACATCCGCCAAACCAACACAACCACCAAACCAACGCATTTGCCAAACCAACACATTCGCCAAACCAACACATCCACCAAACCAACACATCCGCCAAACCAACACATCCGCCAAACCAACACATCCGCCAAACCAACACATCCGCCAAACCAACACATCCGCCAAACCAACACATCCGCCAAACCAACACATCCACCAAACCAACGCGTGCACCAAACCAACACAACCACAAACCAATGCATTTGCCAAACCAACACATTCGCCAAACCAACACATCCGCCAAACCAACACATCCGCCAAACCAACACATTCGCCAAACCAACACATCCGCCAAACCAACACATTCGCCAAACCAACACATCCGCCAAACCAACACATCCGCCAAACCAACACATCCGCCAAACCAACACATCCGCCAAACCAACACATCCGCCAAACCAACACATCCGCCAAACCAACACATCCGCCAAACCAACACATCCACCAAACCAACGCGTGCACCAAACCAACACAACCACCAAACCAAGACATCCACCAAACAAACACATCCGCCAAACAAACACATCCGCCAAACCAACCCATCCGCCAAACCAACACATCCGCCAAACCAACACATCCGCCAAACAAACGCATGCACCAAACCAACACATCCACCAAACCAACACATCCGCCAAACCAACACATCCGCCAAACCAATACATCCGCCAAACAAACATATCCGCCAAACCAACTCATCCGCCAAACCAACGCATGCACCAAACCAACACATCCGCCAAACCAACACATCCGCCAAACCAACACATCCGCCAAACCAACACATCCACAAAACCAACACATCCGCCAAACCAACACATCCGCCAAACCAACACATCCGCCAAACCAACACATCCACAAAACCAACACATCCGCCAAACCAACACATCCGCCAAACCAACAAATCCGCCAAACCAACACATCCGCCAAACCAACACATCCGCCAAACCAACACATCCGCCAAACCAACACATTCGCCAAACCAACACATCCGCCAAACCAACACATCCGCCAAACCAACACATCCGCCAAACCAACACATCCGCCAAACCAACACATCCGCCAAACCAACACATCCGCCAAACCAACAAATCCGTTAAACCAACACATCCACCAAACCAACACATCCGCCAAACCAACACATCTGCCAAAAAAACACATCCGCGAACCAACACATCCAACAAACCCACACCTCCGCCAAACCAACACATCTGACAAACCAACACATTCGCCAAACCAACACATCCGCCAAACCAACACATTCGTCAAGCCAACACATTCACCAAACAACACATCCGCCAAACCAACACATCTGCCAAAAAAACACATCCGCCAACCAACACATACAACAAACCCACACCTCCGCCAAACCAACACATCTGACAAACCAACACATTCGCCAAACCAACACATCCGCCAAACCAACACATTCGTCAAGCCAACACATTCACCAAACAACACATCCGCCAAACCAACACATCCGCCAAACCAACACATCCGCCAAACCAACACATCCGCCAAACCAACACATCCGCCAAACCAACACATCCACCAAACCAACGCGTGCACCAAACCAACACAACCACAAACCAATGCATTTGCCAAACCAACACATTCGCCAAACCAACACATCCGCCAAACCAACACATCCGCCAAACCAACACATTCGCCAAACCAACACATCCGCCAAACCAACACATTCGCCAAACCAACACATCCGCCAAACCAACACATCCGCCAAACCAACACATCCGCCAAACCAACACATCCGCCAAACCAACACATCCGCCAAACCAACACATCCGCCAAACCAACACATCCGCCAAACCAACACATCCACCAAACCAACGCGTGCACCAAACCAACACAACCACCAAACCAAGACATCCACCAAACAAACACATCCGCCAAACAAACACATCCGCCAAACCAACCCATCCGCCAAACCAACACATCCGCCAAACCAACACATCCGCCAAACCAACACATCCGCCAAACAAACGCATGCACCAAACCAACACATCCGCCAAACCAACACATCCGCCAAACCAACACATCCGCCAAACCAATACATCCGCCAAACAAACACATCCGCCAAACCAACTCATCCGCCAAACCAACGCATGCACCAAACCAACACATCCGCCAAACCAACACATCCGCCAAACCAACACATCCGCCAAACCAACACATCCACAAAACCAACACATCCGCCAAACCAACACATCCGCCAAACCAACACATCCGCCAAACCAACACATCCACAAAACCAACACATCCGCCAAACCAACACATCCGCCAAACCAACAAATCCGCCAAACCAACACATCCGCCAAACCAACACATCCGCCAAACCAACACATCCGCCAAACCAACACATTCGCCAAACCAACACATCCGCCAAACCAACACATCCGCCAAACCAACACATCCGCCAAACCAACACATCCGCCAAACCAACACATCCGCCAAACCAACACATCCGCCAAACCAACAAATCCGCCAAACCAACACATCCACCAAACCAACACATCCGCCAAACCAACACATCTGCCAAAAAAACACATCCGCCAACCAACACATCCAACAAACCCACACCTCCGCCAAACCAACACATCTGACAAACCAACACATTCGCCAAACCAACACATCTGCCAAACCAACATATTCGTCAAGCCAACACATTCACCAAACAACACATCCGCCAAACCAACACATCCACCAAACCAACACATCCACCAAACCAACGCATCCATCAAACCAACGCATGCACCAAACCAACACAACCACCAAACCAACGTATTTGCCAAACCAACACATTCGCCAAACCAACACATCCACCACACCAACGCATGCACCAAACCAACACATTTGCCAAAGCAACACATTCGCCAAAGCAACACATTCGCCAAAGCAACACATTCGGCAAACCATCACATTCGCCAAACCAACACATTTGCCAAACCAACACGTCCCCCAAACCAACACATCCGCCAAACCCACACATCCGCCAAACCAACACATCCGCCAAACCCACACATCCCCCAAACCAACACATCCGCCAAACCAACACATCCGCCAAACCAACACGTTCGCCAAACCAACACGTCCGCCAAACCAACACGTCCGCCAAACCAACACATCCGCCAAATCAACAAGCACGCCAAACAAACATCCGCCAAACCAACACATCCGCCAAACCAACACATCCGCCAAAGCAACACATCCGCCAAACCAACACATCCACCAAACCAACACAGTCGCCAAACCAACACATTCGCCAAAAAAACACATCCGCCAACCAACACATCCGCCAAACCAACACATCCCCCAAACCAACACATCCACCAAACCAACACATCCGCCAAAAAAACACATCCGCCAAACCAACACATCCGCCAAACCAACACATCCACCAAACCAACACATCCGCCAAACCAACACATCCGCCAAAAAAACACATCCGCCAACCAACACATCCGCCAAACCAACACATCCGCCAAATCAAAACATCCGCCAAGCCAACACATCCGACAAACCCACACCTCCGCCAAACCAACACATCTGACAAACCAACACATCCGCCAAACCAACACATACGCCAAACCAACACATTCGTCAAGCCAACACATTCACCAAACAACACATCCGCCAAAAAAACACATCCGCCAAACCAACACATCCGCCAAACCAACACATCCACCAAACCAACACATCCGCCAAACCAACACATCCGCCAAAAAAACACATCCGCCAACCAACACATCCGCCAAACCAACACATCCGCCAAATCAAAACATCCGCCAAGCCAACACATCCGACAAACCCACACCTCCGCCAAACCAACACATCTGACAAACCAACACATCCGCCAAACCAACACATACGCCAAACCAATACATTCGCCAAACCAACACGTTCGCCAAACCAACACATGCACCAAACCAACACATGCACTAAACCAAAACATTCACCAAACTAACACATGTGCCAACCCAACACATTCGCCAAACCAACACATCCACCAAACCAACGCATCCACAAAACCAACTCATGTACAAAGCCAAAGCATCCACCAAATCAACACATCCGCCAAACAAACACATCTGCCAAACCAACACATTCGCCAAACCAACACGTTCGCCAAACCAACACGTCCACCAAACTAACACATTCGCCAAACCAACACATGCACCAAACCAACGCAATCGCCAAACCAACGCGTTCGCCAAACCAACACATGCACCAAACCAACACATGTACCAAACCAACGCATGTACCAAACCAACACATCCGCCAAACCAACACATCCGCCAAACCAACATGTGCCAAACCAACCCATCCGCCAAACCAACACATCCACCAAACCAACGCATGCACCAAACCAACGCATGCTCCAAACCAACACATCCGCCAAAGCAACACATCCGCCAAACCAGTACATCCGCCAAACCAACACATCCGCCAAACCAACACATCCGCCAAACCAACACATCCGCCAAACCAACACATCCGCCAAACCAGCACATCCGCCAAACCAACACATCCGCCAAACCAACACATCCGCCAAACCAACACATCCGCCAAACCAACACAACCACCAAACCAACGCATTTGCCAAACCAACACATTCGCCAAACCAACACATCCACCAAACCAACACATCCGCCAAACCAACACATCCGCCAAACCAACACATCCGCCAAACCAACACATCCGCCAAACCAACACATCCGCCAAACCAACACATCCGCCAAACCAACACATCCACCAAACCAACGCGTGCACCAAACCAACACAACCACAAACCAATGCATTTGCCAAACCAACACATTCGCCAAACCAACACATCCGCCAAACCAACACATCCGCCAAACCAACACATTCGCCAAACCAACACATCCGCCAAACCAACACATTCGCCAAACCAACACATCCGCCAAACCAACACATCCGCCAAACCAACACATCCGCCAAACCAACACATCCGCCAAACCAACACATCCGCCAAACCAACACATCCGCCAAACCAAAACATGCACTAAACCAAAACATTCACCAAACTAACACATGTGCCAACCCAACACATTCGCCAAACCAACACATCCACCAAACCAACGCATGCACAACACCAACATATGTACCAAACCAACGCATCCACAAAACCAACTCATGTACAAAGCCAAAGCATCCACCAAATCAACACATCCGCCAAACAAACACATCTGCCAAACCAACACATTCGCCAAACCAACACGTTCGCCAAACCAACACGTCCACCAAACTAACACATTCGCCAAACCAACACATGCACCAAACCAACGCAATCGCCAAACCAACGCGTTCGCCAAACCAACACATGCACCAAACCAACACATGTACCAAACCAACGCATGTACCAAACCAACACATCCGCCAAACCAACACATCCGCCAAACCAACATGTGCCAAACCAACCCATCCACCAAACCAACACATCCGCCAAACCAACGCATGCACCAAACCAACGCATGCTCCAAACCAACACATCCGCCAAAGCAACACATCCGCCAAAGCAACACATCCGCCAAACCAACACATCCGCCAAACCAACACATCCGCCAAACCAACACATCCGCCAAACCAACACAACCACCAAACCAACGCATTTGCAAAACCAACACATTCGCCAAACCAACACATCCACCAAACCAACACATCCGCCAAACCAACACATCCGCCAAACCAACACATCCGCCAAACCAACACATCCGCCAAACCAACACATCCGCCAAACCAACACATCCACCAAACCAACGCGTGCACCAAACCAACACAACCACAAACCAATGCATTTGCCAAACCAACACATTCGCCAAACCAACACATCCGCCAAACCAACACATCCGCCAAACCAACACATTCGCCAAACCAACACATCCGCCAAACCAACACATTCGCCAAACCAACACATCCGCCAAACCAACACATCCGCCAAACCAACACATCCGCCAAACCAACACATCCGCCAAACCAACACATCCGCCAAACCAACACATCCGCCAAACCAACACATCCGCCAAACCAACACATCCACCAAACCAACGCGTGCACCAAACCAACACAACCACCAAACCAAGACATCCACCAAACAAACACATCCGCCAAACAAACACATCCGCCAAACCAACCCATCCGCCAAACCAACACATCCGCCAAACCAACACATCCGCCAAACCAACACATCCGCAAACAAACGCATGCACCAAACCAACACATCCGCCAAACCAACACATCCGCCAAACCAACACATCCGCCAAACCAATACATCCGCCAAACAAACACATCCGCCAAACCAACTCATCCGCCAAACCAACGCATGCACCAAACCAACACATCCGCCAAACCAACACATCCGCCAAACCAACACATCCGCCAAACCAACACATCCGCCAAACCAACACATCCGCCAAACCAACACATCCACAAAACCAACACATCCGCCAAACCAACACATCCGCCAAACCAACAAATCCGCCAAACCAACACATCCGCCAAACCAACACATCCGCCAAACCAACACATCCGCCAAACCAACACATTCGCCAAACCAACACATCCGCCAAACCAACACATCCGCCAAACCAACACATCCGCCAAACCAACACATCCGCCAAACCAACACATCCGCCAAACCAACACATCCGCCAAACCAACAAATCCGCCAAACCAACACATCCACCAAACCAACACATCCGCCAAACCAACACATCTGCCAAAAAAACACATCCGCCAACCAACACATCCAACAAACCCACACCTCCGCCAAACCAACACATCTGACAAACCAACACATTCGCCAAACCAACACATCTGCCAAACCAACATATTCGTCAAGCCAACACATTCACCAAACAACACATCCGCCAAACCAACACATCCACCAAACCAACACATCCACCAAACCAACGCATCCATCAAACCAACGCATGCACCAAACCAACACAACCACCAAACCAACGTATTTGCCAAACCAACACATTCGCCAAACCAACACATCCACCACACCAACGCATGCACCAAACCAACACATTTGCCAAAGCAACACATTCGCCAAAGCAACACATTCGCCAAAGCAACACATTCGGCAAACCATCACATTCGCCAAACCAACACATTTGCCAAACCAACACGTCCCCCAAACCAACACATCCGCCAAACCCACACATCCGCCAAACCAACACATCCGCCAAACCCACACATCCCCCAAACCAACACATCCGCCAAACCAACACATCCGCCAAACCAACACGTTCGCCAAACCAACACGTCCGCCAAACCAACACGTCCGCCAAACCAACACATCCGCCAAATCAACAAGCACGCCAAACAAACATCCGCCAAACCAACACATCCGCCAAACCAACACATCCGCCAAAGCAACACATCCGCCAAACCAACACATCCACCAAACCAACACAGCCGCCAAACCAACACATTCGCCAAAAAAACACATCCGCCAACCAACACATCCGCCAAACCAACACATCCCCCAAACCAACACATCCACCAAACCAACACATCCGCCAAAAAAACACATCCGCCAAACCAACACATCCGCCAAACCAACACATCCACCAAACCAACACATCCGCCAAACCAACACATCCGCCAAAAAAACACATCCGCCAACCAACACATCCGCCAAACCAACACATCCGCCAAATCAAAACATCCGCCAAGCCAACACATCCGACAAACCCACACCTCCGCCAAACCAACACATCTGACAAACCAACACATCCGCCAAACCAACACATACGCCAAACCAACACATTCGTCAAGCCAACACATTCACCAAACAACACATCCGCCAAAAAAACACATCCGCCAAACCAACACATCCGCCAAACCAACACATCCACCAAACCAACACATCCGCCAAACCAACACATCCGCCAAAAAAACACATCCGCCAACCAACACATCCGCCAAACCAACACATCCGCCAAATCAAAACATCCGCCAAGCCAACACATCCGACAAACCCACACCTCCGCCAAACCAACACATCTGACAAACCAACACATCCGCCAAACCAACACATACGCCAAACCAATACATTCGCCAAACCAACACGTTCGCCAAACCAACACATGCACCAAACCAACACATGCACTAAACCAAAACATTCACCAAACTAACACATGTGCCAACCCAACACATTCGCCAAACCAACACATCCACCAAACCAACGCATCCACAAAACCAACTCATGTACAAAGCCAAAGCATCCACCAAATCAACACATCCGCCAAACAAACACATCTGCCAAACCAACACATTCGCCAAACCAACACGTTCGCCAAACCAACACGTCCACCAAACTAACACATTCGCCAAACCAACACATGCACCAAACCAACGCAATCGCCAAACCAACGCGTTCGCCAAACCAACACATGCACCAAACCAACACATGTACCAAACCAACGCATGTACCAAACCAACACATCCGCCAAACCAACACATCCGCCAAACCAACATGTGCCAAACCAACCCATCCGCCAAACCAACACATCCGCCAAACCAACGCATGCACCAAACCAACGCATGCTCCAAACCAACACATCCGCCAAAGCAACACATCCGCCAAAGCAACACATCCGCCAAACCAGTACATCCGCCAAACCAACACATCCGCCAAACCAACACATCCGCCAAACCAACACATCCGCCAAACCAACACATCCGCCAAACCAGCACATCCGCCAAACCAACACATCCGCCAAACCAACACATCCGCCAAACCAACACATCCGCCAAACCAACACAACCACCAAACCAACGCATTTGCCAAACCAACACATTCGCCAAACCAACACATCCACCAAACCAACACATCCGCCAAACCAACACATCCGCCAAACCAACACATCCGCCAAACCAACACATCCGCCAAACCAACACATCCGCCAAACCAACACATCCGCCAAACCAACACATCCACCAAACCAACGCGTGCACCAAACCAACACAACCACAAACCAATGCATTTGCCAAACCAACACATTCGCCAAACCAACACATCCGCCAAACCAACACATCCGCCAAACCAACACATTCGCCAAACCAACACATCCGCCAAACCAACACATTCGCCAAACCAACACATCCGCCAAACCAACACATCCGCCAAACCAACACATCCGCCAAACCAACACATCCGCCAAACCAACACATCCGCCAAACCAACACATCCGCCAAACCAACACATCCGCCAAACCAACACATCCACCAAACCAACGCGTGCACCAAACCAACACAACCACCAAACCAAGACATCCACCAAACAAACACATCCGCCAAACAAACACATCCGCCAAACCAACCCATCCGCCAAACCAACACATCCGCCAAACCAACACATCCGCCAAACAAACGCATGCACCAAACCAACACATCCACCAAACCAACACATCCGCCAAACCAACACATCCGCCAAACCAATACATCCGCCAAACAAACATATCCGCCAAACCAACTCATCCGCCAAACCAACGCATGCACCAAACCAACACATCCGCCAAACCAACACATCCGCCAAACCAACACATCCGCCAAACCAACACATCCACAAAACCAACACATCCGCCAAACCAACACATCCGCCAAACCAACACATCCGCCAAACCAACACATCCACAAAACCAACACATCCGCCAAACCAACACATCCGCCAAACCAACAAATCCGCCAAACCAACACATCCGCCAAACCAACACATCCGCCAAACCAACACATCCGCCAAACCAACACATTCGCCAAACCAACACATCCGCCAAACCAACACATCCGCCAAACCAACACATCCGCCAAACCAACACATCCGCCAAACCAACACATCCGCCAAACCAACACATCCGCCAAACCAACAAATCCGTTAAACCAACACATCCACCAAACCAACACATCCGCCAAACCAACACATCTGCCAAAAAAACACATCCGCGAACCAACACATCCAACAAACCCACACCTCCGCCAAACCAACACATCTGACAAACCAACACATTCGCCAAACCAACACATCCGCCAAACCAACACATTCGTCAAGCCAACACATTCACCAAACAACACATCCGCCAAACCAACACATCTGCCAAAAAAACACATCCGCCAACCAACACATACAACAAACCCACACCTCCGCCAAACCAACACATCTGACAAACCAACACATTCGCCAAACCAACACATCCGCCAAACCAACACATTCGTCAAGCCAACACATTCACCAAACAACACATCCGCCAAACCAACACATCCGCCAAACCAACACATCCGCCAAACCAACACATCCGCCAAACCAACACATCCGCCAAACCAACACATCCACCAAACCAACGCGTGCACCAAACCAACACAACCACAAACCAATGCATTTGCCAAACCAACACATTCGCCAAACCAACACATCCGCCAAACCAACACATCCGCCAAACCAACACATTCGCCAAACCAACACATCCGCCAAACCAACACATTCGCCAAACCAACACATCCGCCAAACCAACACATCCGCCAAACCAACACATCCGCCAAACCAACACATCCGCCAAACCAACACATCCGCCAAACCAACACATCCGCCAAACCAACACATCCGCCAAACCAACACATCCACCAAACCAACGCGTGCACCAAACCAACACAACCACCAAACCAAGACATCCACCAAACAAACACATCCGCCAAACAAACACATCCGCCAAACCAACCCATCCGCCAAACCAACACATCCGCCAAACCAACACATCCGCCAAACCAACACATCCGCCAAACAAACGCATGCACCAAACCAACACATCCGCCAAACCAACACATCCGCCAAACCAACACATCCGCCAAACCAATACATCCGCCAAACAAACACATCCGCCAAACCAACTCATCCGCCAAACCAACGCATGCACCAAACCAACACATCCGCCAAACCAACACATCCGCCAAACCAACACATCCGCCAAACCAACACATCCACAAAACCAACACATCCGCCAAACCAACACATCCGCCAAACCAACACATCCGCCAAACCAACACATCCACAAAACCAACACATCCGCCAAACCAACACATCCGCCAAACCAACAAATCCGCCAAACCAACACATCCGCCAAACCAACACATCCGCCAAACCAACACATCCGCCAAACCAACACATTCGCCAAACCAACACATCCGCCAAACCAACACATCCGCCAAACCAACACATCCGCCAAACCAACACATCCGCCAAACCAACACATCCGCCAAACCAACACATCCGCCAAACCAACAAATCCGCCAAACCAACACATCCACCAAACCAACACATCCGCCAAACCAACACATCTGCCAAAAAAACACATCCGCCAACCAACACATCCAACAAACCCACACCTCCGCCAAACCAACACATCTGACAAACCAACACATTCGCCAAACCAACACATCTGCCAAACCAACATATTCGTCAAGCCAACACATTCACCAAACAACACATCCGCCAAACCAACACATCCACCAAACCAACACATCCACCAAACCAACGCATCCATCAAACCAACGCATGCACCAAACCAACACAACCACCAAACCAACGTATTTGCCAAACCAACACATTCGCCAAACCAACACATCCACCACACCAACGCATGCACCAAACCAACACATTTGCCAAAGCAACACATTCGCCAAAGCAACACATTCGCCAAAGCAACACATTCGGCAAACCATCACATTCGCCAAACCAACACATTTGCCAAACCAACACGTCCCCCAAACCAACACATCCGCCAAACCCACACATCCGCCAAACCAACACATCCGCCAAACCCACACATCCCCCAAACCAACACATCCGCCAAACCAACACATCCGCCAAACCAACACGTTCGCCAAACCAACACGTCCGCCAAACCAACACGTCCGCCAAACCAACACATCCGCCAAATCAACAAGCACGCCAAACAAACATCCGCCAAACCAACACATCCGCCAAACCAACACATCCGCCAAAGCAACACATCCGCCAAACCAACACATCCACCAAACCAACACAGTCGCCAAACCAACACATTCGCCAAAAAAACACATCCGCCAACCAACACATCCGCCAAACCAACACATCCCCCAAACCAACACATCCACCAAACCAACACATCCGCCAAAAAAACACATCCGCCAAACCAACACATCCGCCAAACCAACACATCCACCAAACCAACACATCCGCCAAACCAACACATCCGCCAAAAAAACACATCCGCCAACCAACACATCCGCCAAACCAACACATCCGCCAAATCAAAACATCCGCCAAGCCAACACATCCGACAAACCCACACCTCCGCCAAACCAACACATCTGACAAACCAACACATCCGCCAAACCAACACATACGCCAAACCAACACATTCGTCAAGCCAACACATTCACCAAACAACACATCCGCCAAAAAAACACATCCGCCAAACCAACACATCCGCCAAACCAACACATCCACCAAACCAACACATCCGCCAAACCAACACATCCGCCAAAAAAACACATCCGCCAACCAACACATCCGCCAAACCAACACATCCGCCAAATCAAAACATCCGCCAAGCCAACACATCCGACAAACCCACACCTCCGCCAAACCAACACATCTGACAAACCAACACATCCGCCAAACCAACACATACGCCAAACCAATACATTCGCCAAACCAACACGTTCGCCAAACCAACACATGCACCAAACCAACACATGCACTAAACCAAAACATTCACCAAACTAACACATGTGCCAACCCAACACATTCGCCAAACCAACACATCCACCAAACCAACGCATCCACAAAACCAACTCATGTACAAAGCCAAAGCATCCACCAAATCAACACATCCGCCAAACAAACACATCTGCCAAACCAACACATTCGCCAAACCAACACGTTCGCCAAACCAACACGTCCACCAAACTAACACATTCGCCAAACCAACACATGCACCAAACCAACGCAATCGCCAAACCAACGCGTTCGCCAAACCAACACATGCACCAAACCAACACATGTACCAAACCAACGCATGTACCAAACCAACACATCCGCCAAACCAACACATCCGCCAAACCAACATGTGCCAAACCAACCCATCCGCCAAACCAACACATCCGCCAAACCAACGCATGCACCAAACCAACGCATGCTCCAAACCAACACATCCGCCAAAGCAACACATCCGCCAAACCAGTACATCCGCCAAACCAACACATCCGCCAAACCAACACATCCGCCAAACCAACACATCCGCCAAACCAACACATCCGCCAAACCAGCACATCCGCCAAACCAACACATCCGCCAAACCAACACATCCGCCAAACCAACACATCCGCCAAACCAACACAACCACCAAACCAACGCATTTGCCAAACCAACACATTCGCCAAACCAACACATCCACCAAACCAACACATCCGCCAAACCAACACATCCGCCAAACCAACACATCCGCCAAACCAACACATCCGCCAAACCAACACATCCGCCAAACCAACACATCCGCCAAACCAACACATCCACCAAACCAACGCGTGCACCAAACCAACACAACCACAAACCAATGCATTTGCCAAACCAACACATTCGCCAAACCAACACATCCGCCAAACCAACACATCCGCCAAACCAACACATTCGCCAAACCAACACATCCGCCAAACCAACACATTCGCCAAACCAACACATCCGCCAAACCAACACATCCGCCAAACCAACACATCCGCCAAACCAACACATCCGCCAAACCAACACATCCGCCAAACCAACACATCCGCCAAACCAACACATCCGCCAAACCAACACATCCACCAAACCAACGCGTGCACCAAACCAACACAACCACCAAACCAAGACATCCACCAAACAAACACATCCGCCAAACAAACACATCCGCCAAACCAACCCATCCGCCAAACCAACACATCCGCCAAACCAACACATCCGCCAAACAAACGCATGCACCAAACCAACACATCCACCAAACCAACACATCCGCCAAACCAACACATCCGCCAAACCAATACATCCGCCAAACAAACATATCCGCCAAACCAACTCATCCGCCAAACCAACGCATGCACCAAACCAACACATCCGCCAAACCAACACATCCGCCAAACCAACACATCCGCCAAACCAACACATCCACAAAACCAACACATCCGCCAAACCAACACATCCGCCAAACCAACACATCCGCCAAACCAACACATCCACAAAACCAACACATCCGCCAAACCAACACATCCGCCAAACCAACAAATCCGCCAAACCAACACATCCGCCAAACCAACACATCCGCCAAACCAACACATCCGCCAAACCAACACATTCGCCAAACCAACACATCCGCCAAACCAACACATCCGCCAAACCAACACATCCGCCAAACCAACACATCCGCCAAACCAACACATCCGCCAAACCAACACATCCGCCAAACCAACAAATCCGTTAAACCAACACATCCACCAAACCAACACATCCGCCAAACCAACACATCTGCCAAAAAAACACATCCGCGAACCAACACATCCAACAAACCCACACCTCCGCCAAACCAACACATCTGACAAACCAACACATTCGCCAAACCAACACATCCGCCAAACCAACACATTCGTCAAGCCAACACATTCACCAAACAACACATCCGCCAAACCAACACATCTGCCAAAAAAACACATCCGCCAACCAACACATACAACAAACCCACACCTCCGCCAAACCAACACATCTGACAAACCAACACATTCGCCAAACCAACACATCCGCCAAACCAACACATTCGTCAAGCCAACACATTCACCAAACAACACATCCGCCAAACCAACACATCCGCCAAACCAACACATCCGCCAAACCAACACATCCGCCAAACCAACACATCCGCCAAACCAACACATCCACCAAACCAACGCGTGCACCAAACCAACACAACCACAAACCAATGCATTTGCCAACCCAACACATTCGCCAAACCAACACATCCGCCAAACCAACACATCCGCCAAACCAACACATTCGCCAAACCAACACATCCGCCAAACCAACACATTCGCCAAACCAACACATCCGCCAAACCAACACATCCGCCAAACCAACACATCCGCCAAACCAACACATCCGCCAAACCAACACATCCGCCAAACCAACACATCCGCCAAACCAACACATCCGCCAAACCAACACATCCGCCAAACCAACACATCCACCAAACCAACGCGTGCACCAAACCAACACAACCACCAAACCAAGACATCCACCAAACAAACACATCCGCCAAACAAACACATCCGCCAAACCAACCCATCCGCCAAACCAACACATCCGCCAAACCAACACATCCGCCAAACCAACACATCCGCCAAACAAACGCATGCACCAAACCAACACATCCGCCAAACCAACACATCCGCCAAACCAACACATCCGCCAAACCAATACATCCGCCAAAACAAACACATCCGCCAAACCAACTCATCCGCCAAACCAACGCATGCACCAAACCAACACATCCGCCAAACCAACACATCCGCCAAACCAACACATCCGCCAAACCAACACATCCACAAAACCAACACATCCGCCAAACCAACACATCCGCCAAACCAACACATCCGCCAAACCAACACATCCACAAAACCAACACATCCGCCAAACCAACACATCCGCCAAACCAACAAATCCGCCAAACCAACACATCCGCCAAACCAACACATCCGCCAAACCAACACATCCGCCAAACCAACACATTCGCCAAACCAACACATCCGCCAAACCAACACATCCGCCAAACCAACACATCCGCCAAACCAACACATCCGCCAAACCAACACATCCGCCAAACCAACACATCCGCCAAACCAACAAATCCGCCAAACCAACACATCCACCAAACCAACACATCCGCCAAACCAACACATCTGCCAAAAAAACACATCCGCCAACCAACACATCCAACAAACCCACACCTCCGCCAAACCAACACATCTGACAAACCAACACATTCGCCAAACCAACACATCTGCCAAACCAACATATTCGTCAAGCCAACACATTCACCAAACAACACATCCGCCAAACCACACATCCACCAAACCAACACATCCACCAAACCAACGCATCCATCAAACCAACGCATGCACCAAACCAACACAACCACCAAACCAACGTATTTGCCAAACCAACACATTCGCCAAACCAACACATCCACCACACCAACGCATGCACCAAACCAACACATTTGCCAAAGCAACACATTCGCCAAAGCAACACATTCGCCAAAGCAACACATTCGGCAAACCATCACATTCGCCAAACCAACACATTTGCCAAACCAACACGTCCCCCAAACCAACACATCCGCCAAACCCACACATCCGCCAAACCAACACATCCGCCAAACCCACACATCCCCCAAACCAACACATCCGCCAAACCAACACATCCGCCAAACCAACACGTTCGCCAAACCAACACGTCCGCCAAACCAACACGTCCGCCAAACCAACACATCCGCCAAATCAACAAGCACGCCAAACAAACATCCGCCAAACCAACACATCCGCCAAACCAACACATCCGCCAAAGCAACACATCCGCCAAACCAACACATCCACCAAACCAACACAGTCGCCAAACCAACACATTCGCCAAAAAAACACATCCGCCAACCAACACATCCGCCAAACCAACACATCCCCCAAACCAACACATCCACCAAACCAACACATCCGCCAAAAAAACACATCCGCCAAACCAACACATCCGCCAAACCAACACATCCACCAAACCAACACATCCGCCAAACCAACACATCCGCCAAAAAAACACATCCGCCAACCAACACATCCGCCAAACCAACACATCCGCCAAATCAAAACATCCGCCAAGCCAACACATCCGACAAACCCACACCTCCGCCAAACCAACACATCTGACAAACCAACACATCCGCCAAACCAACACATACGCCAAACCAACACATTCGTCAAGCCAACACATTCACCAAACAACACATCCGCCAAAAAAACACATCCGCCAAACCAACACATCCGCCAAACCAACACATCCACCAAACCAACACATCCGCCAAACCAACACATCCGCCAAAAAAACACATCCGCCAACCAACACATCCGCCAAACCAACACATCCGCCAAATCAAAACATCCGCCAAGCCAACACATCCGACAAACCCACACCTCCGCCAAACCAACACATCTGACAAACCAACACATCCGCCAAACCAACACATACGCCAAACCAATACATTCGCCAAACCAACACGTTCGCCAAACCAACACATGCACCAAACCAACACATGCACTAAACCAAAACATTCACCAAACCAACACATGTGCCAACCCAACACATTCGCCAAACCAACACATCCACCAAACCAACGCATCCACAAAACCAACTCATGTACAAAGCCAAAGCATCCACCAAATCAACACATCCGCCAAACAAACACATCTGCCAAACCAACACATTCGCCAAACCAACACGTTCGCCAAACCAACACGTCCACCAAACTAACACATTCGCCAAACCAACACATGCACCAAACCAACGCAATCGCCAAACCAACGCGTTCGCCAAACCAACACATGCACCAAACCAACACATGTACCAAACCAACGCATGTACCAAACCAACACATCCGCCAAACCAACACATCCGCCAAACCAACATGTGCCAAACCAACCCATCCGCCAAACCAACACATCCGCCAAACCAACGCATGCACCAAACCAACGCATGCTCCAAACCAACACATCCGCCAAAGCAACACATCCGCCAAAGCAACACATCCGCCAAACCAGTACATCCGCCAAACCAACACATCCGCCAAACCAACACATCCGCCAAACCAACACATCCGTCAAACCAGCACATCCGCCAAACCAACACATCCGCCAAACCAACACATCCGCCAAACCAACACATCCGCCAAACCAACACAACCACCAAACCAACGCATTTGCCAAACCAACACATTCGCCAAACCAACACATCCACCAAACCAACACATCCGCCAAACCAACACATCCGCCAAACCAACACATCCGCCAAACCAACACATCCGCCAAACCAACACATCCGCCAAACCAACACATCCGCCAAACCAACACATCCACCAAACCAACGCGTGCACCAAACCAACACAACCACAAACCAATGCATTTGCCAAACCAACACATTCGCCAAACCAACACATCCGCCAAACCAACACATCCGCCAAACCAACACATTCGCCAAACCAACACATCCGCCAAACCAACACATTCGCCAAACCAACACATCCGCCAAACCAACACATCCGCCAAACCAACACATCCGCCAAACCAACACATCCGCCAAACCAACACATCCGCCAAACCAACACATCCGCCAAACCAACACATCCGCCAAACCAACACATCCACCAAACCAACGCGTGCACCAAACCAACACAACCACCAAACCAAGACATCCACCAAACAAACACATCCGCCAAACAAACACATCCGCCAAACCAACCCATCCGCCAAACCAACACATCCGCCAAACCAACACATCCGCCAAACAAACGCATGCACCAAACCAACACATCCACCAAACCAACACATCCGCCAAACCAACACATCCGCCAAACCAATACATCCGCCAAACAAACATATCCGCCAAACCAACTCATCCGCCAAACCAACGCATGCACCAAACCAACACATCCGCCAAACCAACACATCCGCCAAACCAACACATCCGCCAAACCAACACATCCACAAAACCAACACATCCGCCAAACCAACACATCCGCCAAACCAACACATCCGCCAAACCAACACATCCACAAAACCAACACATCCGCCAAACCAACACATCCGCCAAACCAACAAATCCGCCAAACCAACACATCCGCCAAACCAACACATCCGCCAAACCAACACATCCAACAAACCCACACCTCCGCCAAACCAACACATCTGACAAACCAACACATTCGCCAAACCAACACATCCGCCAAACCAACACATTCGTCAAGCCAACACATTCACCAAACAACACATCCGCCAAACCAACACATCTGCCAAAAAAACACATCCGCCAACCAACACATCCAACAAACCCACACCTCCGCCAAACCAACACATCTGACAAACCAACACATTCGCCAAACCAACACATCCGCCAAACCAACACATTCGTCAAGCCAACACATTCACCAAACAACACATCCGCCAAACCAACACATCCGCCAAACCAATACATTCGCCAAGCCAACACATCCACCAAACAAACGCATGTACCAACAAACACGTGCACCAAACCAACGCATCTGCCAAACCAACACATCCGCCAAACCAACGCATGCACCAAACCAACGCATGCACCAAACCAACGCATGCACCAAACCAACGCATGCTCCAAACCAACATATTCGCCAAACCAACACATTCGCCAAACCAACACATCCGCCAAACCAACACATCCGCAAAACCAACACATCCGCCAAACCAACACATCTGCCAAACCAACACATCCGCCAAACCAACACATCCACCAAACCAACACATCCGCCAAACCAACACATCCGCCAAACCAACACATCCACCAAACCAACGCATGCACCAAACCAACACAACCACCAAACCAACGCATTTGCCAAACCAACACATCCACCAAACCAACACATTCGCCAAACCAACGCGTTCACCAAACCAACACATGTACCAAACCGACGCATCCGCCAAACCAACACATCCGCCAAACAAACACATCCGCCAAACCAACCCATCCGCCAAACCAACACATCCGCCAAACCAACACATCCGCCAAACAAACGCATGCACCAAACCAACACATCCGCCAAACCAACACATCCACCAAACCAATACATCCGCCAAACAAACACATCCGCCAAACCAACACATCCGCCAAACCAACACATTCGCCAAACCAACACATTCGCCCAACCAACACATTCGCCAAATCAACACATTCGCCAAACCAACGCGTTCACCAAACCAACACATTCGCCAAACCAACGCGTTCGCCAAACCAACACATTCGCCAAACCAACACATTCGCCAAACCAACGCGTTCGCCAAACCAACACATCCGCCAAACCAACCAATTCGCCAAACCAATACATTCGCCAAACCAACACGTTCGCCAAACCAACACATGCACCAAACCAACACATGCACTAAACCAAAACATTCACCAAACTAACACATGTGCCAACCCAACACATTCGCCAAACCAACACATCCACCAAACCAACGCATGCACAACACCAACATATGTACCAAACCAACGCATCCACAAAACCAACTCATGTACAAAGCCAAAGCATCCACCAAATCAACACATCCGCCAAACAAACACATCTGCCAAACCAACACATTCGCCAAACCAACACGTTCGCCAAACCAACACGTCCACCAAACTAACACATTCGCCAAACCAACACATGCACCAAACCAACGCAATCGCCAAACCAACGCGTTCGCCAAACCAACACATGCACCAAACCAACACATGTACCAAACCAACGCATGTACCAAACCAACACATCCGCCAAACCAACACATCCGCCAAACCAACATGTGCCAAACCAACCCATCCACCAAACCAACACATCCGCCAAACCAACGCATGCACCAAACCAACGCATGCTCCAAACCAACACATCCGCCAAAGCAACACATCCGCCAAAGCAACACATCCGCCAAACCAGTACATCCGCCAAACCAACACATCCGCCAAACCAACACATCCGCCAAACCAACACATCCGCCAAACCAACACATCCGCCAAACCAGCACATCCGCCAAACCAACACATCCGCCAAACCAACACATCCGCCAAACCAACACAACCACCAAACCAACGCATTTGCCAAACCAACACATTCGCCAAACCAACACATCCACCAAACCAACACATCCGCCAAACCAACACATCCGCCAAACCAACACATCCGCCAAACCAACACATCCGCCAAACCAACACATCCGCCAAACCAACACATCCACCAAACCAACGCGTGCACCAAACCAACACAACCACAAACCAATGCATTTGCCAAACCAACACATTCGCCAAACCAACACATCCGCCAAACCAACACATCCGCCAAACCAACACATTCGCCAAACCAACACATCCGCCAAACCAACACATTCGCCAAACCAACACATCCGCCAAACCAACACATCCGCCAAACCAACACATCCGCCAAACCAACACATCCGCCAAACCAACACATCCGCCAAACCAACACATCCGCCAAACCAACACATCCGCCAAACCAACACATCCACCAAACCAACGCGTGCACCAAACCAACACAACCACCAAACCAAGACATCCACCAAACAAACACATCCGCCAAACAAACACATCCGCCAAACCAACCCATCCGCCAAACCAACACATCCGCCAAACCAACACATCCGCCAAACCAACACATCCGCCAAACAAACGCATGCACCAAACCAACACATCCGCCAAACCAACACATCCGCCAAACCAACACATCCGCCAAACCAATACATCCGCCAAACAAACACATCCGCCAAACCAACTCATCCGCCAAACCAACGCATGCACCAAACCAACACATCCGCCAAACCAACACATCCGCCAAACCAACACATCCGCCAAACCAACACACCCACAAAACCAACACATCCGCCAAACCAACACATCCGCCAAACCAACACATCCGCCAAACCAACACATCCGCCAAACCAACACATCCGCCAAACCAACACATCCGCCAAACCAACAAATCCGCCAAACCAACACATCCACCAAACCAACACATCCGCCAAACCAACACATCTGCCAAAAAAACACATCCGCCAACCAACACATCCAACAAACCCACACCTCCGCCAAACCAACACATCTGACAAACCAACACATTCGCCAAACCAACACATCTGCCAAACCAACATATTCGTCAAGCCAACACATTCACCAAACAACACATCCGCCAAACCAACACATCCACCAAACCAACACATCCACCAAACCAACGCATCCATCAAACCAACGCATGCACCAAACCAACACAACCACCAAACCAACGTATTTGCCAAACCAACACATTCGCCAAACCAACACATCCACCACACCAACGCATGCACCAAACCAACACATTTGCCAAAGCAACACATTCGCCAAAGCAACACATTCGCCAAAGCAACACATTCGGCAAACCATCACATTCGCCAAACCAACACATTTGCCAAACCAACACGTCCCCCAAACCAACACATCCGCCAAACCCACACATCCGCCAAACCAACACATCCGCCAAACCAACACATCCGCCAAACCCACACATCCCCCAAACCAACACATCCGCCAAACCAACACATCCGCCAAACCAACACGTTCGCCAAACCAACACGTTCGCCAAACCAACACGTCCGCCAAACCAACACGTCCGCCAAACCAACACATCCGCCAAATCAACAAGCACGCCAAACAAACATCCGCCAAACCAACACATCCGCCAAACCAACACATCCGCCAAAGCAACACATCCGCCAAACCAACACATCCACCAAACCAACACATCCGCCAAACCAACACATTCGCCAAAAAAACACATCCGCCAACCAACACATCCGCCAAACCAACACATCCCCCAAACCAACACATCCACCAAACCAACACATCCGCCAAAAAAACACATCCGCCAAACCAACACATCCGCCAAACCAACACATCCACCAAACCAACACATCCGCCAAACCAACACATCCGCCAAAAAAACACATCCGCCAACCAACACATCCGCCAAACCAACACATCCGCCAAATCAAAACATCCGCCAAGCCAACACATCCGACAAACCCACACCTCCGCCAAACCAACACATCTGACAAACCAACACATCCGCCAAACCAACACATACGCCAAACCAACACATTCGTCAAGCCAACACATTCACCAAACAACACATCCGCCAAAAAAACACATCCGCCAAACCAACACATCCGCCAAACCAACACATCCACCAAACCAACACATCCGCCAAACCAACACATCCGCCAAAAAAACACATCCGCCAACCAACACATCCGCCAAACCAACACATCCGCCAAATCAAAACATCCGCCAAGCCAACACATCCGACAAACCCACACCTCCGCCAAACCAACACATCTGACAAACCAACACATCCGCCAAACCAACACATACGCCAAACCAATACATTCGCCAAACCAACACGTTCGCCAAACCAACACATGCACCAAACCAACACATGCACTAAACCAAAACATTCACCAAACTAACACATGTGCCAACCCAACACATTCGCCAAACCAACACATCCACCAAACCAACGCATCCACAAAACCAACTCATGTACAAAGCCAAAGCATCCACCAAATCAACACATCCGCCAAACAAACACATCTGCCAAACCAACACATTCGCCAAACCAACACGTTCGCCAAACCAACACGTCCACCAAACTAACACATTCGCCAAACCAACACATGCACCAAACCAACGCAATCGCCAAACCAACGCGTTCGCCAAACCAACACATGCACCAAACCAACACATGTACCAAACCAACGCATGTACCAAACCAACACATCCGCCAAACCAACACATCCGCCAAACCAACATGTGCCAAACCAACCCATCCGCCAAACCAACACATCCGCCAAACCAACGCATGCACCAAACCAACGCATGCTCCAAACCAACACATCCGCCAAAGCAACACATCCGCCAAAGCAACACATCCGCCAAACCAGTACATCCGCCAAACCAACACATCCGCCAAACCAACACATCCGCCAAACCAACACATCCGCCAAACCAACACATCCGCCAAACCAGCACATCCGCCAAACCAACACATCCGCCAAACCAACACATCCGCCAAACCAACACAACCACCAAACCAACGCATTTGCCAAACCAACACATTCGCCAAACCAACACATCCACCAAACCAACACATCCGCCAAACCAACACATCCGCCAAACCAACACATCCGCCAAACCAACACATCCGCCAAACCAACACATCCGCCAAACCAACACATCCGTCAAACCAACACATCCACCAAACCAACGCGTGCACCAAACCAACACAACCACAAACCAATGCATTTGCCAAACCAACACATTCGCCAAACCAACACATCCGCCAAACCAACACATCCGCCAAACCAACACATTCGCCAAACCAACACATCCGCCAAACCAACACATTCGCCAAACCAACACATCCGCCAAACCAACACATCCGCCAAACCAACACATCCGCCAAACCAACACATCCGCCAAACCAACACATCCGCCAAACCAACACATCCGCCAAACCAACACATCCGCCAAACCAACACATCCACCAAACCAACGCGTGCACCAAACCAACACAACCACCAAACCAAGACATCCACCAAACAAACACATCCGCCAAACAAACACATCCGCCAAACCAACCCATCCGCCAAACCAACACATCCGCCAAACCAACACATCCGCCAAACAAACGCATGCACCAAACCAACACATCCACCAAACCAACACATCCGCCAAACCAACACATCCGCCAAACCAATACATCCGCCAAACAAACATATCCGCCAAACCAACTCATCCGCCAAACCAACGCATGCACCAAACCAACACATCCGCCAAACCAACACATCCGCCAAACCAACACATCCGCCAAACCAACACATCCACAAAACCAACACATCCGCCAAACCAACACATCCGCCAAACCAACACATCCGCCAAACCAACACATCCACAAAACCAACACATCCGCCAAACCAACACATCCGCCAAACCAACAAATCCGCCAAACCAACACATCCGCCAAACCAACACATCCGCCAAACCAACACATCCGCCAAACCAACACATTCGCCAAACCAACACATCCGCCAAACCAACACATCCGCCAAACCAACACATCCGCCAAACCAACACATCCGCCAAACCAACACATCCGCCAAACCAACACATCCGCCAAACCAACAAATCCGCCAAACCAACACATCCACCAAACCAACACATCCGCCAAACCAACACATCCGCCAACCAACACATCCAACAAACCCACACCTCCGCCAAACCAACACATCTGACAAACCAACACATTCGCCAAACCAACACATCCGCCAAACCAACACATTCGTCAAGCCAACACATTCACCAAACAACACATCCGCCAAACCAACACAGCCACCAAACCAACACATCCACCAAACCAACGCATCCATCAAACCAACGCATGCACCAAACCAACACAACCACCAAACCAACGTATTTGCCAAACCAACACATTCGCCAAACCAACACATCCACCACACCAACGCATGCACCAAACCAACACATTTGCCAAAGCAACACATTCGCCAAAGCAACACATTCGCCAAAGCAACACATTCGGCAAACCATCACATTCGCCAAACCAACACATTTGCCAAACCAACACGTCCCCCAAACCAACACATCCGCCAAACCCACACATCCGCCAAACCAACACATCCGCCAAACCAACACATCCGCCAAACCCACACATCCCCCAAACCAACACATCCGCCAAACCAACACATCCGCCAAACCCACACATCCGCCAAACCAACACATCTGCCAAACCAACACATCCGCCAAACCAACACGTTCGCCAAACCAACACGTCCGCCAAACCAACACGTCCGCCAAACCAACACATCCGCCAAATCAACAAGCACGCCAAACAAACATCCGCCAAACCAACACATCCGCCAAACCAACACATCCGCCAAAGCAACACATCCGCCAAACCAACACATCCACCAAACCAACACATCCGCCAAACCAACACATTCGCCAAAAAAACACATCCGCCAACCAACACATCCGCCAAACCAACACATCCCCCAAACCAACACATCCACCAAACCAACACATCCGCCAAAAAAACACATCCGCCAAACCAACACATCCGCCAAACCAACACATCCACCAAACCAACACATCCGCCAAACCAACACATCCGCCAAAAAAACACATCCGCCAACCAACACATCCGCCAAACCAACACATCCGCCAAATCAAAACATCCGCCAAGCCAACACATCCGCCAAACCCACACCTCCGCCAAACCAACACATCTGACAAACCAACACATCCGCCAAACCAACACATACGCCAAACCAACACATTCGTCAAGCCAACACATTCACCAAACAACACATCCGCCAAACCAACACATCCACCAAACCAACACATCCACCAAACCAACGCATCCATCAAACCAACGCATGCACCTAACCAACACAACCACCAAACCAACGTATTTGCCAAACCAACACATTCGCCAAACCAACACATCCACCACACCAACGCATGCACCAAACCAACACCTTTGCCAAAGCAACACATTCGCCAAAGCAACACATTCGCCAAAGCAACACATTCGGCAAACCATCACATTCGCCAAACCAACACATTTGCCAAACCAACACGTCCCCTAAACCAACACATCCGCCAAACCCACACATCCGCCAAACCAACACATCCGCCAAACCAACACATCCGCCAAACCCACACATCCCCCAAACCAACACATCCGCCAAACCAACACATCTGCCAAACCCACACATCCGCCAAACCAACACATCCGCCAAACCAACACATCTGCCAAACCAACACATTCGCCAAACCAACACATCCGCCAAACCAACACATCCGCCAAACCAACACATCCGCCAAACCAACACATTCGCCAAACCAACACATCCGCCAAACCAACACATTCGCCAAACCAACACATCCGCCAAACCAACACATCCGCCAAACCAACACATCCGCCAAACCAACACATCCGCCAAACCAACACATCCGCCAAACCAACACATCCGCCAAACCAACACATCCGCCAAACCAACACATCCACCAAACCAACGCGTGCACCAAACCAACACAACCACCAAACCAAGACATCCACCAAACAAACACATCCGCCAAACAAACACATCCGCCAAACCAACCCATCCGCCAAACCAACACATCCGCCAAACCAACACATCCGCCAAACAAACGCATGCACCAAACCAACACATCCACCAAACCAACACATCCGCCAAACCAACACATCCGCCAAACCAATACATCCGCCAAACAAACATATCCGCCAAACCAACTCATCCGCCAAACCAACGCATGCACCAAACCAACACATCCGCCAAACCAACACATCCGCCAAACCAACACATCCGCCAAACCAACACATCCACAAAACCAACACATCCGCCAAACCAACACATCCGCCAAACCAACACATCCGCCAAACCAACACATCCACAAAACCAACACATCCGCCAAACCAACACATCCGCCAAACCAACAAATCCGCCAAACCAACACATCCGCCAAACCAACACATCCGCCAAACCAACACATCCGCCAAACCAACACATTCGCCAAACCAACACATCCGCCAAACCAACACATCCGCCAAACCAACACATCCGCCAAACCAACACATCCGCCAAACCAACACATCCGCCAAACCAACACATCCGCCAAACCAACAAATCCGCCAAACCAACACATCCACCAAACCAACACATCCGCCAAACCAACACATCCGCCAACCAACACATCCAACAAACCCACACCTCCGCCAAACCAACACATCTGACAAACCAACACATTCGCCAAACCAACACATCCGCCAAACCAACACATTCGTCAAGCCAACACATTCACCAAACAACACATCCGCCAAACCAACACAGCCACCAAACCAACACATCCACCAAACCAACGCATCCATCAAACCAACGCATGCACCAAACCAACACAACCACCAAACCAACGTATTTGCCAAACCAACACATTCGCCAAACCAACACATCCACCACACCAACGCATGCACCAAACCAACACATTTGCCAAAGCAACACATTCGCCAAAGCAACACATTCGCCAAAGCAACACATTCGGCAAACCATCACATTCGCCAAACCAACACATTTGCCAAACCAACACGTCCCCCAAACCAACACATCCGCCAAACCCACACATCCGCCAAACCAACACATCCGCCAAACCAACACATCCGCCAAACCCACACATCCCCCAAACCAACACATCCGCCAAACCAACACATCCGCCAAACCCACACATCCGCCAAACCAACACATCTGCCAAACCAACACATCCGCCAAACCAACACGTTCGCCAAACCAACACGTCCGCCAAACCAACACGTCCGCCAAACCAACACATCCGCCAAATCAACAAGCACGCCAAACAAACATCCGCCAAACCAACACATCCGCCAAACCAACACATCCGCCAAAGCAACACATCCGCCAAACCAACACATCCACCAAACCAACACATCCGCCAAACCAACACATTCGCCAAAAAAACACATCCGCCAACCAACACATCCGCCAAACCAACACATCCCCCAAACCAACACATCCACCAAACCAACACATCCGCCAAAAAAACACATCCGCCAAACCAACACATCCGCCAAACCAACACATCCACCAAACCAACACATCCGCCAAACCAACACATCCGCCAAAAAAACACATCCGCCAACCAACACATCCGCCAAACCAACACATCCGCCAAATCAAAACATCCGCCAAGCCAACACATCCGCCAAACCCACACCTCCGCCAAACCAACACATCTGACAAACCAACACATCCGCCAAACCAACACATACGCCAAACCAACACATTCGTCAAGCCAACACATTCACCAAACAACACATCCGCCAAACCAACACATCCACCAAACCAACACATCCACCAAACCAACGCATCCATCAAACCAACGCATGCACCTAACCAACACAACCACCAAACCAACGTATTTGCCAAACCAACACATTCGCCAAACCAACACATCCACCACACCAACGCATGCACCAAACCAACACCTTTGCCAAAGCAACACATTCGCCAAAGCAACACATTCGCCAAAGCAACACATTCGGCAAACCATCACATTCGCCAAACCAACACATTTGCCAAACCAACACGTCCCCTAAACCAACACATCCGCCAAACCCACACATCCGCCAAACCAACACATCCGCCAAACCAACACATCCGCCAAACCCACACATCCCCCAAACCAACACATCCGCCAAACCAACACATCTGCCAAACCCACACATCCGCCAAACCAACACATCCGCCAAACCAACACATCTGCCAAACCAACACATTCGCCAAACCAACACATCCGCCAAACCAACACGTCCGCCAAACCAACACGTCCGCCAAATCAACAAGCACGCCAAACAAACATCCGCCAAACCAACACATCCGCCAAACCAACACATCCGCCAAACCAACACATCCGCCAAACCAACACATCCACCAAACCAACACATCCGCCAAACCAACACATTCGCCGAACCAACACATCCACCAAACCAACATGTCCGCCAAACCAACTCATCCGCCAAACAAATACATCTGCCAAACCAACACATTCGCCAAACCAATACATTCACCAAACCAATACAGTTGCCAAACCAATACATTCGCCAAGCCAACACATCCACCAAACAAAGGCATGTACCAACAAACATGTGCACCAAACCAACGCATCCGCCAAACCAACACATCCGCCAAACCAACACATCTGCCAAACCAACACATCCGCCAAACCAACACATTCGCCAAACCAACACATCCGCCAAAACAACACATTCGCCAAACCAACACATCCACCAAACCAACATGTCCGCCAAACCAACTCATCCGCCAAACCAACACATCTGCCAAACCAACACATTCGCCAAACCAACACTTTCACCAAACCAACACATTCGCCAAACCAACACGTCCACCAAACCAACGCATTCACCAAACCAACACATTCGCCAAACCAACACATGCGCCAAACCAACCCATCCGCCAAACCAATGCATCTGCCAAACCAAAACATTCGCCAAACCAACACATGCACCAAACCAACGCATCCGCCAAACCAACACATCCGTCAAACCAACACATTCGCCAAACCAACACATTCGCCAAACCAACACATTCGCCAAACCAACACATTCGCCAAAACAACACATCCACCAAACCAACACATCTGCCAAACCAGCACATTCGCCAAACCAACACATTCGCCAAACCAACACATCCACCAAACCAACATATCCATCAAACCAATACATTCGTCAAACCAACACATTCGCCAAACCAACAAATTCACCAAACAACACATCCGCCAAACCAACACATCCACCAAACCAACGCATTTCCCAAACCAACACATGCGCCAAACCAACCCATCCGCCAAACCAATGCATCTGCCAAACCAAAACATTCGCCAAACCAACACATGCACCAAACCAACGCATCTGCCAAACCAACACATCCGTCAAACCAACACATTCGCCAAACCAACACATTCGCCAAACCAACACATGCCAAACCAACACATCCACCAAACCAACACATCTGCCAAACCAGCACATTCGCCAAACCAACACATCCGCCAAACCAACACATCCGCCAAACCAACACATCCGCCAAACCAACACATCCGCCAAACCAACACATCCGCCAAACCAACACATCCGCCAAACCAACACATTCGCCAAACCAATGCATTCGGCAAACCAACACATTCGCTAAACCAACACATTCGCCAAACCAACACATCCACCAAACCAACGCATGCAACAAACCAATGCATGCTCCAAACCAACACATTCGCCAACCAACACATCCGCCAAAGCAACACATCCGCCAAACCAACACATCCGCCAAACCAGTACATCCGCCAAAGCAACACATCCGCCAAACCAGTACATCCGCCAAACCAACACATCCGCCAAACCAACACATCCGCCAAACCAACACATCCGCCAAACCAACACAACCACCAAACCAACGCATTTGCCAAACCAACACATTCGCCAAACCAACACATCCACCAAACCAACACATCCGCCAAACCAACACATCCGCCAAACCAACACATCCGCCAAACCAACACATCCGCCAAACCAACACATCCGCCAAACCAACACATCCGCCAAACCAACACATCCACCAAACCAACGCGTGCACCAAACCAACACAACCACAAACCAATGCATTTGCCAAACCAACACATTCGCCAAACCAACACATCCGCCAAACCAACACATCCGCCAAACCAACACATTCGCCAAACCAACACATCCGCCAAACCAACACATTCGCCAAACCAACACATCCGCCAAACCAACACATCCGCCAAACCAACACATCCGCCAAACCAACACATCCGCCAAACCAACACATCTGCCAAACCAACACATCCGCCAAACCAACACATCCGCCAAACCAACACATCCACCAAACCAACGCGTGCACCAAACCAACACAACCACCAAACCAAGACATCCACCAAACAAACACATCCGCCAAACAAACACATCCGCCAAACCAACCCATCCGCCAAACCAACACATCCACCAAACCAACACATCCGCCAAACAAACGCATGCACCAAACCAACACATCCAGTAAACCAACACATCCGCCAAACCAACACATCCGCCAAACCAATACATCCGCCAAACAAACATATCCGCCAAACCAACTCATCCGCCAAACCAACGCATGCACCAAACCAACACATCCGCCAAACCAACACATCCGCCAAACCAACACATCCGCCAAACCAACACATCCACAAAACCAACACATCCGCCAAACCAACACATCCGCCAAACCAACACATCCGCCAAACCAACACATCCACAAAACCAACACATCCGCCAAACCAACACATCCGCCAAACCAACAAATCCGCCAAACCAACACATCCGCCAAACCAACACATCCGCCAAACCAACACATCCGCCAAACCAACACATTCGCCAAACCAACACATCCGCCAAACCAACACATCCGCCAAACCAACACATCCGCCAAACCAACACATCCGCCAAACCAACACATCCGCCAAACCAACACATCCGCCAAACCAACAAATCCGCCAAACCAACACATCCACCAAACCAACACATCCGCCAAACCAACACATCTGCCAAAAAAACACATCCGCCAACCAACACATCCAACAAACCCACACCTCCGCCAAACCAACACATCTGACAAACCAACACATTCGCCAAACCAACACATCCGCCAAACCAACACATTCGTCAAGCCAACACATTCACCAAACAACACATCCGCCAAACCAACACAGCCACCAAACCAACACATCCACCAAACCAACGCATCCATCAAACCAACGCATGCACCAAACCAACACAACCACCAAACCAACGTATTTGCCAAACCAACACATTCGCCAAACCAACACATCCACCACACCAACGCATGCACCAAACCAACACATTTGCCAAAGCAACACATTCGCCAAAGCAACACATTCGCCAAAGCAACACATTCGGCAAACCATCACATTCGCCAAACCAACACATTTGCCAAACCAACACGTCCCCCAAACCAACACATCCGCCAAACCCACACATCCGCCAAACCAACACATCCGCCAAACCAACACATCCGCCAAACCCACACATCCCCCAAACCAACACATCCGCCAAACCAACACATCCGCCGAACCCACACATCCGCCAAACCAACACATCTGCCAAACCAACACGTCCGCAAAACCAACACGTTCGCCAAACCAACACGTCCGCCAAACCAACACGTCCGCCAAACCAACACATCCGCCAAATCAACAAGCACGCCAAACAAACATCCGCCAAACCAACACATCCGCCAAACCAACACATCCGCCAAAGCAACACATCCGCCAAACCAACACATCCACCAAACCAACACATCCGCCAAACCAACACATTCGCCAAAAAAACACATCCGCCAACCAACACATCCGCCAAACCAACACATCCCCCAAACCAACACATCCACCAAACCAACACATCCGCCAAAAAAACACATCCGCCAAACCAACACATCCGCCAAACCAACACATCCACCAAACCAACACATCCGCCAAACCAACACATCCGCCAAAAAAACACATCCGCCAACCAACACATCCGCCAAACCAAGACATCCGCCAAATCAAAACATCCGCCAAGCCAACACATCCGACAAACCCACACCTCCGCCAAACCAACACATCTGACAAACCAACACATCCGCCAAACCAACACATACGCCAAACCAACACATTCGTCAAGCCAACACATTCACCAAACAACACATCCGCCAAACCAACACATCCACCAAACCAACACATCCACCAAACCAACGCATCCATCAAACCAACGCATGCACCAAACCAACACAACCACCAAACCAACGTATTTGCCAAACCAACACATTCGCCAAACCAACACATCCACCACACCAACGCATGCACCAAACCAACACTTTTGCCAAAGCAACACATTCGCCAAAGCAACACATTCGCCAAAGCAACACATTCGGCAAACCATCACATTCGCCAAACCAACACATTTGCCAAACCAACACGTCCCCTAAACCAACACATCCGCCAAACCCACACATCCGCCAAACCAACACATCCGCCAAACCAACACATCCGCCAAACCCACACATCCCCCAAACCAACACATCCGCCAAACCAACACATCTGCCAAACCCACACATCCGCCAAACCAACACATCCGCCAAACCAACACATCTGCCAAACCAACACATTCGCCAAACCAACACATCCGCCAAACCAACACGTCCGCCAAACCAACACGTCCGCCAAATCAACAAGCACGCCAAACAAACATCCGCCAAACCAACACATCCGCCAAACCAACACATCCGCCAAACCAACACATCCGCCAAACCAACACATCCACCAAACCAACACATCCGCCAAACCAACACATTCGCCGAACCAACACATCCACCAAACCAACATGTCCGCCAAACCAACTCATCCGCCAAACAAATACATCTGCCAAACCAACACATTCGCCAAACCAATACATTCACCAAACCAATACAGTTGCCAAACCAATACATTCGCCAAGCCAACACATCCACCAAACAAAGGCATGTACCAACAAACACGTGCACCAAACCAACGCATCCGCCAAACCAACACATCCGCCAAACCAACACATCTGCCAAACCAACACATCCGCCAAACCAACACATTCGCCAAACCAACACATCCGCCAAAACAACACATTCGCCAAACCAACACATCCACCAAACCAACATGTCCGCCAAACCAACTCATCCGCCAAACAAACACATCTGCCAAACCAACACATTCGCCAAACCAACACTTTCACCAAACCAACACATTCGCCAAACCAACACGTCCACCAAACCAACGCATTCACCAAACCAACACATTCGCCAAACCAACACATGCGCCAAACCAACCCATCCGCCAAACCAATGCATCTGCCAAACCAAAACATTCGCCAAACCAACACATGCACCAAACCAACGCATCCGCCAAACCAACACATCCGTCAAACCAACACATTCGCCAAACCAACACATTCGCCAAACCAACACATTCGCCAAACCAACACGTTCGCCAAAACAACACATCCACCAAACCAACACATCTGCCAAACCAGCACATTCGCCAAACCAACACATTCGCCAAACCAACACATCCACCAAACCAACATATCCATCAAACCAATACATTCGTCAAGCCAACACATTCGCCAAACCAACAAATTCACCAAACAACACATCCGCCAAACCAACACATCCACCAAACCAACGCATTTCCCAAACCAACACATGCGCCAAACCAACCCATCCGCCAAACCAATGCATCTGCCAAACCAAAACATTCGCCAAACCAACACATGCACCAAACCAACGCATCTGCCAAACCAACACATCCGTCAAACCAACACATTCGCCAAACCAACGCGTGCACCAAACCAACACAACCACCAAACCAATGCATTTGCCAAACCAACACATTCGCCAAACCAACACATCCGCCAAACCAACACATCCGCCAAACCAACACATTCGCCAAACCAACACATCCGCCAAACCAACACATTCGCCAAACCAACACATCCGCCAAACCAACACATCCGCCAAACCAACACATCCGCCAAACCAACACATCCGCCAAACCAACACATCCGCCAAACCAACACATCCGCCAAACCAACACATCCGCCAAACCAACACATCCACCAAACCAACGCGTGCACCAAACCAACACAACCACCAAACCAATGCATTTGCCAAACCAACACATTCGCCAAACCAACACATCCGCCAAACCAACACATCCGCCAAACCAACACATTCGCCAAACCAACACATCCGCCAAACCAACACATTCGCCAAACCAACACATCCGCCAAACCAACACATCCGCCAAACCAACACATCCGCCAAACCAACACATCCGCCAAACCAACACATCCGCCAAACCAACACATCCGCCAAACCAACACATCCGCCAAACCAACACATCCACCAAACCAACGCGTGCACCAAACCAACACAACCACCAAACCAAGACATCCACCAAACAAACACATCCGCCAAACAAACACATCCGCCAAACCAACCCATCCGCCAAACCAACACATCCGCCAAACCAACAAATCCGCCAAACCAACACATCCGCCAAACCAACACATCCGCCAAACCAACACATCCGCCAAACCAACACATCCACCAAACCAACGCGTGCACCAAACCAACACAACCACCAAACCAAGACATCCACCAAACAAACACATCCGCCAAACAAACACATCCGCCAAACCAACCCATCCGCCAAACCAACAAATCCGCCAAACCAACACATCCACCAAACCAACACATCCGCCAAACCAACACATCTGCCAAAAAAACACATCCGCCAACCAACACATCCAACAAACCCACACCTCCGCCAAACCAACACATCTGACAAACCAACACATTCGCCAAACCAACACATCCGCCAAACCAACACATTCGTCAAGCCAACACATTCACCAAACAACACATCCGCCAAACCAACACATCCAACAAACCAACACATCCACCAAACCAACGCATCCATCAAACCAACGCATGCACCAAACCAACACAACCACCAAACCAACGTATTTGCCAAACCAACACATTCGCCAAACCAACACATCCACCACACCAACGCATGCACCAAACCAACACATTTGCCAAAGCAACACATTCGCCAAAGCAACACATTCGCCAAAGCAACACATTCGGCAAACCATCACATTCGCCAAACCAACACATTTGCCAAACCAACACGTCCCCCAAACCAACACATCCGCCAAACCCACACATCCGCCAAACCAACACATCCGCCAAACCAACACATCCGCCAAACCCACACATCCCCCAAACCAACACATCCGCCAAACCAACACATCCGCCAAACCCACACATCCGCCAAACCAACACATCTGCCAAACCAACACATCCACCAAACCAACACGTTCGCCAAACCAACACGTCCGCCAAACCAACACGTCCGCCAAACCAACACATCCGCCAAATCAACAAGCACGCCAAACAAACATCCGCCAAACCAACACATCCGCCAAACCAACACATCCGCCAAAGCAACACATCCGCCAAACCAACACATCCACCAAACCAACACATCCGCCAAACCAACACATTCGCCAAAAAAACACATCCGCCAACCAACACATCCGCCAAACCAACACATCCTCCAAACCAACACATCCACCAAACCAACACATCCGCCAAAAAAACACATCCGCCAAACCAACACATCCGCCAAACCAACACATCCACCAAACCAACACATCCGCCAAACCAACACATCCGCCAAAAAAACACATCCGCCAAACCAACAAATTCACCAAACAACACATCCGCCAAATCAAAACATCCGCCAAGCCAACACATCCGACAAACCCACACCTCCGCCAAACCAACACATCTGACAAACCAACACATCCGCCAAACCAACACATACGCAAACCAACACATTCGTCAAGCCAACACATTCACCAAACAACACATCCGCCAAACCAACACATCCACCAAACCAACACATCCACCAAACCAACGCATCCATCAAACCAACGCATGCACCAAACCAACACAACCACCAAACCAACGTATTTGCCAAACCAACACATTCGCCAAACCAACACATCCACCACACCAACGCATGCACCAAACCAACACTTTTGCCAAAGCAACACATTCGCCAAAGCAACACATTCGCCAAAGCAACACATTCGGCAAACCATCACATTCGCCAAACCAACACATTTGCCAAACCAACACGTCCCCTAAACCAACACATCCGCCAAACCCACACATCCGCCAAACCAACACATCCGCCAAACCAACACATCCGCCAAACCCACACATCCCCCAAACCAACACATCCGCCAAACCAACACATCCGCCAAACCCACACATCCGCCAAACCAACACATCCGCCAAACCAACACATCTGCCAAACCAACACATTCGCCAAACCAACACATCCGCCAAACCAACACGTCCGCCAAACCAACACGTCCGCCAAATAAACAAGCACGCCAAACAAACATCCGCTAAACCAACACATCCGCCAAACCAACACATCCGCCAAAGCAACACATCCGCCAAACCAACACATCCACCAAACCAACACATCCGCCAAACCAACACATTCGCCGAACCAACACATCCACCAAACCAACATGTCCGCCAAACCAACTCATCCGCCAAACAAATACATCTGCCAAACCAACACATTCGCCAAACCAATACATTCACCAAACCAATACAGTTGCCAAACCAATACATTCGCCAAGCCAACACATCCACCAAACAAAGGCATGTACCAACAAACACGTGCACCAAACCAACGCATCCGCCAAACCAACACATTCGCCGAACCAACACATCCACCAAACCAACATGTCCGCCAAACCAACTCATCCGCCAAACAAATACATCTGCCAAACCAACACATTCGCCAAACCAATACATTCACCAAACCAATACAGTTGCCAAACCAATACATTCGCCAAGCCAACACATCCACCAAACAAAGGCATGTACCAACAAACACGTGCACCAAACCAACGCATCCGCCAAACCAACACATCCGCCAAACCAACACATCTGCCAAACCAACACATCCACCAAACCAACGCGTGCACCAAACCAACACAACCACCAAACCAATGCATTTGCCAAACCAACACATTCGCCAAACCAACACATCCGCCAAACCAACACATCCGCCAAACCAACACATTCGCCAAACCAACACATCCGCCAAACCAACACATTCGCCAAACCAACACATCCGCCAAACCAACACATCCGCCAAACCAACACATCCGCCAAACCAACACATCCGCCAAACCAACACATCCGCCAAACCAACACATCCGCCAAACCAACACATCCACCAAACCAACGCGTGCACCAAACCAACACAACCACCAAACCAAGACATCCACCAAACAAACACATCCGCCAAACAAACACATCCGCCAAACCAACCCATCCGCCAAACCAACACATCCGCCAAACCAACAAATCCGCCAAACCAACACATCCGCCAAACCAACACATCCGCCAAACCAACACATCCGCCAAACCAACACATCCACCAAACCAACGCGTGCACCAAACCAACACAACCACCAAACCAAGACATCCACCAAACAAACACATCCGCCAAACAAACACATCCGCCAAACCAACCCATCCGCCAAACCAACAAAACCGCCAAACCAACACATCCACCAAACCAACACATCCGCCAAACCAACACATCTGCCAAAAAAACACATCCGCCAACCAACACATCCAACAAACCCACACCTCCGCCAAACCAACACATCTGACAAACCAACACATTCGCCAAACCAACACATCCGCCAAACCAACACATTCGTCAAGCCAACACATTCACCAAACAACACATCCGCCAAACCAACACATCCACCAAACCAACACATCCACCAAACCAACGCATCCATCAAACCAACGCATGCACCAAACCAACACAACCACCAAACCAACGTATTTGCCAAACCAACACATTCGCCAAACCAACACATCCACCACACCAACGCATGCACCAAACCAACACATTTGCCAAAGCAACACATTCGCCAAAGCAACACATTCGCCAAAGCAACACATTCGGCAAACCATCACATTCGCCAAACCAACACATTTGCCAAACCAACACGTCCCCCAAACCAACACATCCGCCAAACCCACACATCCGCCAAACCAACACATCCGCCAAACCAACACATCCGCCAAACCCACACATCCCCCAAACCAACACATCCGCCAAACCAACACATCCGCCAAACCCACACATCCGCCAAACCAACACATCTGCCAAACCAACACATCCGCCAAACCAACACGTTCGCCAAACCAACACGTCCGCCAAACCAACACGTCCGCCAAACCAACACATCCGCCAAATCAACAAGCACGCCAAACAAACATCCGCCAAACCAACACATCCGCCAAACCAACACATCCCCCAAAGCAACACATCCGCCAAACCAACACATCCACCAAACCAACACATCCGCCAAACCAACACATTCGCCAAAAAAAAACATCCGCCAACCAACACATCCGCCAAACCAACACATCCCCCAAACCAACACATCCACCAAACCAACACATCCGCCAAAAAAACACATCCGCCAAACCAACACATCCGCCAAACCAACACATCCACCAAACCAACACATCCGCCAAACCAACACATCCGCCAAAAAAACACATCCGCCAACCAACACATCCGCCAAACCAACACATCCGCCAAATCAAAACATCCGCCAAGCCAACACATCCGACAAACCCACACCTCCGCCAAACCAACACATCTGACAAACCAACACATCCACCAAACCAACACATACGCCAAACCAACACATTCGTCAAGCCAACACATTCACCAAACAACACATCCGCCAAACCAACACATCCACCAAACCAACACATCCACCAACCCAACGCATCCATCAAACCAACGCATGCACCAAACCAACACAACCACCAAACCAACGTATTTGCCAAACCAACACATTCGCCAAACCAACACATCCACCACACCAACGCATGCACCAAACCAACACTTTTGCCAAAGCAACACATTCGCCAAAGCAACACATTCGCCAAAGCAACACATTCGGCAAACCATCACATTCGCCAAACCAACACATTTGCCAAACCAACACGTCCCCTAAACCAACACATCCGCCAAACCCACACATCCGCCAAACCAACACATCCGCCAAACCAACACATCCGCCAAACCAACACATCCGCCAAACCCACACATCCGCCAAACCAACACATCCGCCAAACCAACACATCTGCCAAACCAACACATTCGCCAAACCAACACATCCGCCAAACCAACACGTCCGCCAAACCAACACGTCCGCCAAATCAACAAGCACGCCAAACAAACATCCGCTAAACCAACACATCCGCCAAACCAACACATCCGCCAAAGCAACACATCCGCCAAACCAACACATCCACCAAACCAACACATCCGCCAAACCAACACATTCGCCGAACCAACACATCCACCAAACCAACATGTCCGCCAAACCAACTCATCCGCCAAACAAATACATCTGCCAAACCAACACATTCGCCAAACCAATACATTCACCAAACCAATACAGTTGCCAAACCAATACATTCGCCAAGCCAACACATCCACCAAACAAAGGCATGTACCAACAAACACGTGCACCAAACCAACGCATCCGCCAAACCAACACATCCGCCAAACCAACACATCTGCCAAACCAACACATCCGCCAAACCAACACATTCGCCAAACCAACACATCCGCCAAAACAACACATTCGCCAAACCAACACATCCACCAAACCAACATGTCCGCCAAACCAACTCATCCGCCAAACAAACACATCTGCCAAACCAACACATTCGCCAAACCAACACTTTCACCAAACCAACACATTCGCCAAACCAACACGTCCACCAAACCAACGCATTCACCAAACCAACACATTCGCCAAACCAACACATGCGCCAAACCAACCCATCCGCCAAACCAATGCATCTGCCAAACCAAAACATTCGCCAAACCAACACATGCACCAAACCAACGCATCCGCCAAACCAACACATCCGTCAAACCAACACATTCGCCAAACCAACACATTCGCCAAACCAACACATTCGCCAAACCAACACATTCGCCAAAACAACACATCCAACAAACCAACACATCTGCCAAACCAGCACATTCGCCAAACCAACACATTCGCCAAACCAACACATCCACCAAACCAACATATCCATCAAACCAATACATTCGTCAAACCAACACATTCGCCAAACCAACAAATTCACCAAACAACACATCCGCCAAACCAACACATCCACCAAACCAACGCATTTCCCAAACCAACACATGCGCCAAACCAACCCATCCGCCAAACCAATGCATCTGCCAAACCAAAACATTCGCCAAACCAACACATGCACCAAACCAACGCATCTGCCAAACCAACACATCCGTCAAACCAACACATTCGCCAAACCAACACATTCGCCAAACCAACACATTCGCCAAACCAACACATCCACCAAACCAACACATCTGCCAAACCAGCACATTCGCCAAACCAACACATTCGCCAAACCAACACATCCACCAAACCAACACATCCATCAAACCAATACATTCGTCAAACCAACACATTCGCCAAACCAACAAATTCACCAAACAACACATCCGCCAAACCAACACATCCACCAAACCAACGCATTTCCCAAACCAACACATTCGCCAAACCAACTCATCCGCCAAACCAACACATTCACCAAACAAACACATCCGCCAAACCAACACATTCACCAAACCAACACATTCGCCAAACCAACACATTCGCCAAACCAACACATCCGCCAAACCAACACATCCGCCAAAACAACACATTCGCCAAACCAACACATCCGCCAAACCAACACATTCGCCAAACCAACACATCCGCCAAACCAACACATCCACCAAACCAACACATCCGCCAAACCAACACATCCGCCAAACCAACACATCCACCAAACCAACGCGTGCACCAAACCAACACAACCACCAAACCAAGACATCCACCAAACAAACACATCCGCCAAACAAACACATCCGCCAAACCAACCCATCCGCCAAACCAACCCATCCGCCAAACCAACACATCCGCCAAACAAACGCATGCACCAAACCAACACATCCGCCAAACCACCACATCCGCCAAACCAACACATCCGCCAAACCAATACATCCGCCAAACAAACATATCCGCCAAACCAACTCATCCGCCAAACCAACGCATGCACCAAACCAACACATCCGCCAAACCAACACATCCGCCAAACCAACACATCCGCCAAACCAACACATCCACAAAACCAACACATCCGCCAAACCAACACATCCGCCAAACCAACACATCCGCCAAACCAACACATCCACAAAACCAACACATCCGCCAAACCAACACATCCGCCAAACCAACAAATCCGCCAAACCAACACATCCGCCAAACCAACACATCCGCCAAACCAACACATCCGCCAAACCAACACATTCGCCAAACCAACACATCCGCCAAACCAACACATCCGCCAAACCAACACATCCGCCAAACCAACACATCCGCCAAACCAACACATCCGCCAAACCAACACATCCGCCAAACCAACACATCCGCCAAACCAACAAATCCGCCAAACCAACACATCCACCAAACCAACACATCCGCCAAACCAACACATCTGCCAAAAAAGCACATCCGCCAACCAACACATCCAACAAACCCACACCTCCGCCAAACCAACACATCTGACAAACCAACACATCCGCCAAACCAACACATACGCCAAGCCAACACATTCGTCAAGCCAACACATTCACCAAACAACACATCCGCCAAACCAACACATCCACCAAACCAACACATCCACCAAACCAACGCATCCATCAAACCAACGCATGCACCAAACCAACACAACCACCAAACCAACGTATTTGCCAAACCAACACATTCGCCAAACCAACACATCCACCACACCAACGCATGCACCAAACCAACACATTTGCCAAAGCAACACATTCGCCAAAGCAACACATTCGCCAAAGCAACACATTCGGCAAACCATCACATTCGACAAACCAACACATTTGCCAAACCAACACGTCCCCCAAACCAACACATCCGCCAAACCCACACATCCGCCAAACCAACACATCCGCCAAACCAACACATCCGCCAAACCCAAACATCCCCCAAACCAACACATCCGCCAAACCAACACATCCGCCAAACCCACACATCCGCCAAACCAACACATCTGCCAAACCAACACATCCGCCAAACCAACACGTTCGCCAAACCAACACGTCCGCCAAACCAACACGTCCGCCAAACCAACACATCCGCCAAATCAACAAGCACGCCAAACAAACATCCGCCAAACCAACACATCCACCAAACCAACACATCCGCCAAAGCAACACATCCGCCAAACCAACACATCCACCAAACCAACACATCCATCAAACCAATACATTCGTCAAACCAACACATTCGCCAAACCAACAAATTCACCAAACAACACATCCGCCAAATCAAAACATCCGCCAAGCCAACACATCCGACAAACCCACACCTCCGCCAAACCAACACATCTGACAAACCAACACATCCGCCAAACCAACACATACGCAAACCAACACATTCGTCAAGCCAACACATTCACCAAACAACACATCCGCCAAACCAACACATCCACCAAACCAACACATCCACCAAACCAACGCATCCATCAAACCAACGCATGCACCAAACCAACACAACCACCAAACCAACGTATTTGCCAAACCAACACATTCGCCAAACCAACACATCCACCACACCAACGCATGCACCAAACCAACACTTTTGCCAAAGCAACACATTCGCCAAAGCAACACATTCGCCAAAGCAACACATTCGGCAAACCATCACATTCGCCAAACCAACACATTTGCCAAACCAACACGTCCCCTAAACCAACACATCCGCCAAACCCACACATCCGCCAAACCAACACATCCGCCAAACCAACACATCCGCCAAACCCACACATCCCCCAAACCAACACATCCGCCAAACCAACACATCCGCCAAACCCACACATCCGCCAAACCAACACATCCGCCAAACCAACACATCTGCCAAACCAACACATTCGCCAAACCAACACATCCGCCAAACCAACACGTCCGCCAAACCAACACGTCCGCCAAATAAACAAGCACGCCAAACAAACATCCGCTAAACCAACACATCCGCCAAACCAACACATCCGCCAAAGCAACACATCCGCCAAACCAACACATCCACCAAACCAACACATCCGCCAAACCAACACATTCGCCGAACCAACACATCCACCAAACCAACATGTCCGCCAAACCAACTCATCCGCCAAACAAATACATCTGCCAAACCAACACATTCGCCAAACCAATACATTCACCAAACCAATACAGTTGCCAAACCAATACATTCGCCAAGCCAACACATCCACCAAACAAAGGCATGTACCAACAAACACGTGCACCAAACCAACGCATCCGCCAAACCAACACATCCGCCAAACCAACACATCTGCCAAACCAACACATCCACCAAACCAACGCGTGCACCAAACCAACACAACCACCAAACCAATGCATTTGCCAAACCAACACATTCGCCAAACCAACACATCCGCCAAACCAACACATCCGCCAAACCAACACATTCGCCAAACCAACACATCCGCCAAACCAACACATTCGCCAAACCAACACATCCGCCAAACCAACACATCCGCCAAACCAACACATCCGCCAAACCAACACATCCGCCAAACCAACACATCCGCCAAACCAACACATCCGCCAAACCAACACATCCACCAAACCAACGCGTGCACCAAACCAACACAACCACCAAACCAAGACATCCACCAAACAAACACATCCGCCAAACAAACACATCCGCCAAACCAACCCATCCGCCAAACCAACACATCCGCCAAACCAACAAATCCGCCAAACCAACACATCCGCCAAACCAACACATCCGCCAAACCAACACATCCGCCAAACCAACACATCCACCAAACCAACGCGTGCACCAAACCAACACAACCACCAAACCAAGACATCCACCAAACAAACACATCCGCCAAACAAACACATCCGCCAAACCAACCCATCCGCCAAACCAACAAAACCGCCAAACCAACACATCCACCAAACCAACACATCCGCCAAACCAACACATCTGCCAAAAAAACACATCCGCCAACCAACACATCCAACAAACCCACACCTCCGCCAAACCAACACATCTGACAAACCAACACATTCGCCAAACCAACACATCCGCCAAACCAACACATTCGTCAAGCCAACACATTCACCAAACAACACATCCGCCAAACCAACACATCCACCAAACCAACACATCCACCAAACCAACGCATCCATCAAACCAACGCATGCACCAAACCAACACAACCACCAAACCAACGTATTTGCCAAACCAACACATTCGCCAAACCAACACATCCACCACACCAACGCATGCACCAAACCAACACATTTGCCAAAGCAACACATTCGCCAAAGCAACACATTCGCCAAAGCAACACATTCGGCAAACCATCACATTCGCCAAACCAACACATTTGCCAAACCAACACGTCCCCCAAACCAACACATCCGCCAAACCCACACATCCGCCAAACCAACACATCCGCCAAACCAACACATCCGCCAAACCCACACATCCCCCAAACCAACACATCCGCCAAACCAACACATCCGCCAAACCCACACATCCGCCAAACCAACACATCTGCCAAACCAACACATCCGCCAAACCAACACGTTCGCCAAACCAACACGTCCGCCAAACCAACACGTCCGCCAAACCAACACATCCGCCAAATCAACAAGCACGCCAAACAAACATCCGCCAAACCAACACATCCGCCAAACCAACACATCCCCCAAAGCAACACATCCGCCAAACCAACACATCCACCAAACCAACACATCCGCCAAACCAACACATTCGCCAAAAAAAAACATCCGCCAACCAACACATCCGCCAAACCAACACATCCCCCAAACCAACACATCCACCAAACCAACACATCCGCCAAAAAAACACATCCGCCAAACCAACACATCCGCCAAACCAACACATCCACCAAACCAACACATCCGCCAAACCAACACATCCGCCAAAAAAACACATCCGCCAACCAACACATCCGCCAAACCAACACATCCGCCAAATCAAAACATCCGCCAAGCCAACACATCCGACAAACCCACTCCTCCGCCAAACCAACACATCTGACAAACCAACACATCCACCAAACCAACACATACGCCAAACCAACACATTCGTCAAGCCAACACATTCACCAAACAACACATCCGCCAAACCAACACATCCACCAAACCAACACATCCACCAACCCAACGCATCCATCAAACCAACGCATGCACCAAACCAACACAACCACCAAACCAACGTATTTGCCAAACCAACACATTCGCCAAACCAACACATCCACCACACCAACGCATGCACCAAACCAACACTTTTGCCAAAGCAACACATTCGCCAAAGCAACACATTCGCCAAAGCAACACATTCGGCAAACCATCACATTCGCCAAACCAACACATTTGCCAAACCAACACGTCCCCTAAACCAACACATCCGCCAAACCCACACATCCGCCAAACCAACACATCCGCCAAACCAACACATCCGCCAAACCAACACATCCGCCAAACCCACACATCCGCCAAACCAACACATCCGCCAAACCAACACATCTGCCAAACCAACACATTCGCCAAACCAACACATCCGCCAAACCAACACGTCCGCCAAACCAACACGTCCGCCAAATCAACAAGCACGCCAAACAAACATCCGCTAAACCAACACATCCGCCAAACCAACACATCCGCCAAAGCAACACATCCGCCAAACCAACACATCCACCAAACCAACACATCCGCCAAACCAACACATTCGCCGAACCAACACATCCACCAAACCAACATGTCCGCCAAACCAACTCATCCGCCAAACAAATACATCTGCCAAACCAACACATTCGCCAAACCAATACATTCACCAAACCAATACAGTTGCCAAACCAATACATTCGCCAAGCCAACACATCCACCAAACAAAGGCATGTACCAACAAACACGTGCACCAAACCAACGCATCCGCCAAACCAACACATCCGCCAAACCAACACATCTGCCAAACCAACACATCCGCCAAACCAACACATTCGCCAAACCAACACATCCGCCAAAACAACACATTCGCCAAACCAACACATCCACCAAACCAACATGTCCGCCAAACCAACTCATCCGCCAAACAAACACATCTGCCAAACCAACACATTCGCCAAACCAACACTTTCACCAAACCAACACATTCGCCAAACCAACACGTCCACCAAACCAACGCATTCACCAAACCAACACATTCGCCAAACCAACACATGCGCCAAACCAACCCATCCGCCAAACCAATGCATCTGCCAAACCAAAACATTCGCCAAACCAACACATGCACCAAACCAACGCATCCGCCAAACCAACACATCCGTCAAACCAACACATTCGCCAAACCAACACATTCGCCAAACCAACACATTCGCCAAACCAACACATTCGCCAAAACAACACATCCAACAAACCAACACATCTGCCAAACCAGCACATTCGCCAAACCAACACATTCGCCAAACCAACACATCCACCAAACCAACATATCCATCAAACCAATACATTCGTCAAACCAACACATTCGCCAAACCAACAAATTCACCAAACAACACATCCGCCAAACCAACACATCCACCAAACCAACGCATTTCCCAAACCAACACATGCGCCAAACCAACCCATCCGCCAAACCAATGCATCTGCCAAACCAAAACATTCGCCAAACCAACACATGCACCAAACCAACGCATCTGCCAAACCAACACATCCGTCAAACCAACACATTCGCCAAACCAACACATTCGCCAAACCAACACATTCGCCAAACCAACACATCCACCAAACCAACACATCTGCCAAACCAGCACATTCGCCAAACCAACACATTCGCCAAACCAACACATCCACCAAACCAACACATCCATCAAACCAATACATTCGTCAAACCAACACATTCGCCAAACCAACAAATTCACCAAACAACACATCCGCCAAACCAACACATCCACCAAACCAACGCATTTCCCAAACCAACACATTCGCCAAACCAACTCATCCGCCAAACCAACACATTCACCAAACAAACACATCCGCCAAACCAACACATTCACCAAACCAACACATTCGCCAAACCAACACATTCGCCAAACCAACACATCCGCCAAACCAACACATCCGCCAAAACAACACATTCGCCAAACCAACACATCCGCCAAACCAACACATTCGCCAAACCAACACATCCGCCAAACCAACACATCCACCAAACCAACACATCCGCCAAACCAACACATCCGCCAAACCAACACATCCACCAAACCAACGCGTGCACCAAACCAACACAACCACCAAACCAAGACATCCACCAAACAAACACATCCGCCAAACAAACACATCCGCCAAACCAACCCATCCGCCAAACCAACCCATCCGCCAAACCAACACATCCGCCAAACAAACGCATGCACCAAACCAACACATCCGCCAAACCACCACATCCGCCAAACCAACACATCCGCCAAACCAATACATCCGCCAAACAAACATATCCGCCAAACCAACTCATCCGCCAAACCAACGCATGCACCAAACCAACACATCCGCCAAACCAACACATCCGCCAAACCAACACATCCGCCAAACCAACACATCCACAAAACCAACACATCCGCCAAACCAACACATCCGCCAAACCAACACATCCGCCAAACCAACACATCCACAAAACCAACACATCCGCCAAACCAACACATCCGCCAAACCAACAAATCCGCCAAACCAACACATCCGCCAAACCAACACATCCGCCAAACCAACACATCCGCCAAACCAACACATTCGCCAAACCAACACATCCGCCAAACCAACACATCCGCCAAACCAACACATCCGCCAAACCAACACATCCGCCAAACCAACACATCCGCCAAACCAACACATCCGCCAAACCAACAAATCCGCCAAACCAACACATCCACCAAACCAACACATCCGCCAAACCAACACATCTGCCAAAAAAGCACATCCGCCAACCAACACATCCAACAAACCCACACCTCCGCCAAACCAACACATCTGACAAACCAACACATCCGCCAAACCAACACATACGCCAAGCCAACACATTCGTCAAGCCAACACATTCACCAAACAACACATCCGCCAAACCAACACATCCACCAAACCAACACATCCACCAAACCAACGCATCCATCAAACCAACGCATGCACCAAACCAACACAACCACCAAACCAACGTATTTGCCAAACCAACACATTCGCCAAACCAACACATCCACCACACCAACGCATGCACCAAACCAACACATTTGCCAAAGCAACACATTCGCCAAAGCAACACATTCGCCAAAGCAACACATTCGGCAAACCATCACATTCGACAAACCAACACATTTGCCAAACCAACACGTCCCCCAAACCAACACATCCGCCAAACCCACACATCCGCCAAACCAACACATCCGCCAAACCAACACATCCGCCAAACCCAAACATCCCCCAAACCAACACATCCGCCAAACCAACACATCCGCCAAACCCACACATCCGCCAAACCAACACATCTGCCAAACCAACACATCCGCCAAACCAACACGTTCGCCAAACCAACACGTCCGCCAAACCAACACGTCCGCCAAACCAACACATCCGCCAAATCAACAAGCACGCCAAACAAACATCCGCCAAACCAACACATCCACCAAACCAACACATCCGCCAAAGCAACACATCCGCCAAACCAACACATCCACCAAACCAACACATCCATCAAACCAATACATTCGTCAAACCAACACATTCGCCAAACCAACAAATTCACCAAACAACACATCCGCCAAACCAACACATCCACCAAACCAACGCATTTCCCAAACCAACACATTCGCCAAACCAACTCATCCGCCAAACCAACACATTCACCAAACAAACACATCCGCCAAACCAACACATTCACCAAACCAACACATTCGCCAAACCAACACATTCGCCAAACCAACACATTATTCAAACCAACACATTCGCCAAACCAACACATTCGCCAAACCAACACATTCGCCAAACCAACACATCCGCCAAACCAACACATTCGCCAAACCAACACATCCACCAAACCAACACATTCGCCAAACCAACGCGTTCGCCAAACCAACACATGGACCAAACCAACACATCCACCAACCCAACACATGTACCAAACCAACGCATCCACCAAACCAACACAACCGCCAACCAAACACATTCGCCAAACCAACACATGCGCCAAACCAAGCCATCCGCCAAACCAACACATTCGCCAAACCAACACATCCACCAAACCAACGCATTTGCCAAACCAACACATCCGCCAAACCAACTCATCCGCCAAACCAACACGTTCGCCAAACCAACACGTCCGCCAAACCAACACGTCCGCCAAACCAACACATCCGCCAAATCAACAAGCACGCCAAACAAACATCCGCCAAACCAACACATCCGCCAAACCAACACATCCGCCAAAGCAACACATCCGCCAAACCAACACATCCACCAAACCAACACATCCATCAAACCAATACATTCGTCAAACCAACACATTCGCCAAACCAACAAATTCACCAAACAACACATCCGCCAAACCAACACATCCACCAAACCAACGCATTTCCCAAACCAACACATTCGCCAAACCAACTCATCCGCCAAACCAACACATTCACCAAACAAACACATCCGCCAAACCAACACATTCACCAAACCAACACATTCGCCAAACCAACACATTCGCCAAACCAACACATTATTCAAACCAACACATTCGCCAAACCAACACATTCGCCAAACCAACACATTCGCCAAACCAACATATCCGCCAAACCAACACATTCGCCAAACCAACACATCCACCAAACCAACACATTCGCCAAACCAACGCGTTCGCCAAACCAACACATGGACCAAACAAACACATCCACCAACCCAACACATGTACCAAACCAACGCATCCACCAAACCAACACAACCGCCAACCAAACACATTCGCCAAACCAACACATGCGCCAAACCAAGCCATCCGCCAAACCAACACATTCGCCAAACCAACACATCCACCAAACCAACGCATTTGCCAAACCAACACATCCGCCAAACCAACACATTCGCCAAACCAACACATCCACCAAACCAACACATTCGCCAAACCAACGCTAGTAGGTGATAAATGTTGCTTCTGGGACACCTCCGTTTAACATGGGAAATCCCTATCTAATGTCATTTACCCCCCTGTTTTAAAAAAAATCATAAACACCTCTATTTCTCCCTCTATGAACCTATAATCCTTCTCGCCTTATGAACCTATAATCCTTCTCGCCTTATGAACCTATAATCCTTCTCACCTTATGAACCTATAATCCTTCTAGCCTTATGAACCTATGATTTTCTTCCTTTATGAACCTATAATCCTTCTAGCCTTATGAACCTATGATCCTTCTCACTTCCATGTAAATTTTACCCTATTCCCCCCACTACCCCCTTAATGTAGTTCCTTAGACCACTCTGCTAATGAGCCTATAAATATATTATCTCTTTCTAACTTTTTTAAGAGTTCCATTCTCCTATAGAACTCATCCCCATCAAGTATATTTATAAAGTATACAGGTTCCTTAACCTTTTGTTGTGAAAGTATAAAGTGGTATGTTTCACGGAGGGTTCTTGTTTGACCTCCTCCTCTCCCACATACCATTTTAAAATTATAATATTTATTATCCGATTGATAACCATTAAAGTTCTCACTCCACTCTAATATATTTTTCTTCCCACCCTCCATTACCCCACTTAACAAATGAATACGTTTATCCGTCTTGAGAACCTTCTGACCAGTGATTCTCTCAACCTCTTGAATCTGATATTTTTCACATTCGTTATGTTTTCCATTTATATACCAAGGTTGATTACACCTCCACTCTTTAGTCTGGTTGATACTTGGTTCTATCATTTATATAATAGTAAAAAAGGTGGCGGTAGCCCGTTAAAATCCCTAACCCCCCTTTTTAACTTATCACTTATATATATATATATCTTATATACTTATATAACCATAAGGGAGACGATCAATTCCATTTTCTAAAATAAACCTCTTATCATCAAAAGCCCCCAATGCTTTCTTATTCACCTCTTCTGAATATAATTGATGTTTATAACTTCTTATTCCATTAATCTTTCTAAACTCTTCTTTCTTTGTTGTTAAACAGTTATAATAATCCTTAAAGTTTATTGTTTCTTTAATGACATTTTTCTTTATACCTTTTAACTTCTTATCAGTCTTTTCAACGTTATTCACAATGTATTTATAAGCATAAGCCTTCGACCTCAATCCCACAAATTCACTCATAACATTTCCTCCCAATTCATCCTTGAACTTTCCAATCACCTTTTTATTTTTAGAAGAGAACAACTCACTCTCTGGACTGTAATTACTTGTATCATAGATATTAATGTCCTTTTTCATATCTGAATAAACATCATCAGTATTAATTTTCAAAATAAAACTATCAGTATCCATATACAACAATGACACATTATCCTTATACTTTGATTTTAGATTAATATAAAAGTAATCATACATTAATGACTTTGACAAGTCAAGAATTGATGTTCCAATGTAAATAGGTTTGTCCATTTCAATACTCTCTTTAACCAAATGGATCGCACAAAAGTTCTCAGTAAAGACCTCAGCTCTAGTAAAACTCGGTCTATTAATTAATTTTGATGCTTGTTCCCAAGATGTTGCTAGTCTGATATTTTGTCTTTTCCTCACATTCTCCATGGTCTTACCAAAGACCGCATTATTCATTAATTTATAAAAGTCTTTCTCAAAATCTGTTTTTGACTCTGTTCTTCTTTGTGTATTAAAATCAATGTACCCCTTTAACCAATGACTTTGATTGAACTTTAGAACCCTGTGGATCTTCTCTACTCTTAGACCTTTTGATAAATATTGTCGCAAATTTCTTTGGTGTAGTACATAATTTTTCTTGTTATATAATGTAGTAAGTAATTTTTCTGTTGATTCACCTATATCAAACGATCGTTGATAATCACTCAACCATTCTTTCTTTGGACTTTCTTTCTCACAAGCAAATGGAAGATCTTTATGTTTGATATGAAGTTCTTCAGGATATTTTAAATCAACCTCAAAATAATAACCAACCTTTGAATCATCCAATTGTTTTTGTGTAGAGATACATACATCTTGTAAAACCTTTGTGTAGTCTTTTTCCTTTACCCATCTTAGTTTCCCATAAGGAAGAGCTTGAGACATTGCCCAGCCATACAAGTTGTTTGCGTCATAGTACATCAAGTAAGAACTCTCTTTCGTTGAATCATAATTTGGAAGATATTTGTTATTTGCTTTTGAGTAGCTGCTCGAGCATACTTGTGAAATTCCACCTCTTTTTGCCTTTTCAATCATCAAAAGCATATCGACATCGGTTATCAAATCCAAATCTTGTTTTGTCATTTTCAACATCGCGCTCCAAGCCAATCCAGGTGCTGTGTAGTAGTGAGCAGGATCCAATCCATATCCAGTGCGACAAACAGATCTAAAGGCTTCAAATACATCGGCCAATAAAAGCACATCAGTTTTGAGATACAAATCGTGATACTCACCAAGATTCTTGATGTTATATTTTTCCCAAACATTTTGTGCGTGTACATAATCTTTATCAGATATATGACTGTTGTTTAATTTGTTATCGAAATTTTCTTTTAAAGGAAGTTGTGTTTCATTGAATCTCTCAAATGAGTCCATATAGTCATAGGGGTAAATTCCCTTTTGTGTTAGAAAATCTTTATCTGAAAAATACTCTGAAAGACATGGAAACTCTTTTAGATTTTGAACCAAGTTAGCCAATGGACTTGCCATGAATTTAAATGTATCAAGAAATCTGATATGAGTAATAGGAGATGTGTGAATTGTTTTTGTGAATGAAATGTATTTCTGATCTGTGTTAGGAATTGCTGAAATGTGTCCAGATGTCTTTGAAAGTTCATTAATAAATAGATGCGTATCATAATGAGCATTGTTATGAAGAAAGACAGGAATGAAAGAGGGGAGTTGATAATTAATATTACAACTTTGATGAGCTGGACCTCTATATTTACCAGTGAGATGACAATGATCTCTAACCTTTAGACCTTCACCAATTTTTTCCTCACAAATATGACAAACATTGTTTTTTCTAAATTCCCTTTTCTGTTCACTCGTCAAAGACATTGGTTTATTAGTTTCTCTCATTATCTTGGTTAATCGGACACAGTCTTTTTCTAGTCGTTTCACAAACTCCTCTGGGGTATTTGAGCCTCTATACTCCTCTAACTTGTTATATTTATCACCAACGGATGATTTGATATAATAACAAAAACCGCAAGGAGTATGTTTTTGATATTTATTTGTGTATGAATCTTTTGGAACTGGAGAAGCAGTATCTATTTTTTCTAGAATACTTTCAAAATCAGCATATATAACAAATGGATGTTTGATCTTTTTCTTTTCATCTTTGAATGTGATATTTGAGCCTTCTTTAGGCATATTGATTACCGTTGATTTATGTTCACCACAATAATTTGAATGTTTATCTAATCTTTCTTGTGTATGGAAGAAGTTAAGACAACGCAAACAAATATATATTTTATTTGTTCTTTTACATACTTGTGGTTTTATTAATTTAGCAATATCTTTAATGTATGTATAATGTGAATTTTCCTCTGAATTAAAATATAGAAGATTAATATGAGTTTGTTTACAATTGTCAGAAAGCTTTAAAACCTGAATGCTGTTTGTTTCTGTTAGACCATAAACATTAACTGATAAATTATTTATCTTTTCAAATTTAGGAATATCATTTAAAGCCATCGGAAACTTTAGATCTTTCGTATTTAATGTATTCTCATATTTTTTATAATGAGATACTCTTTCATCATGAAAATGTGGAGGATGTAAGTGTGCTAGAATAGACCAGAGAAAACATTTATTGTCTTTATTTTTGATATTGATAACTGCTTTTCTATTTTTGATAACACTGGGTAAATCAATGTAGGAAGAAGCTTTTAGAGGATCTGATTTAAGAATATGAATGTCTATGTAAATAATTTTTCCTATATTGAATCCACTTCCTACGATTGAATTATCCACATCTTGCTCTTGTTTAATAAGTTCATCATAGACTCCTGATGTTTTAAAATCTTGATATGAAGATATAAAGTGTGGCTCAGTTCTCATGTATGGTGTATCTATAACTCCTTCGTCCTTTGTCATTTCTAATTTTACTCCCATATAAAATTTAAGTGGTTTCATTTCTTTTAGTGTTTTTTCAATCAACGTTTGAACAACAGGTTTAACTCTTTCTACAGCATCAACTATAGACTCTGGTTCAGGAGGTTTGAAGTTAAAGACTCTTATTTTAATATGTTCTTTGAATGCGCCATCAGAGTTTTTAGTTGTGATAAAATTTGATAAATGTAGAATTGTTTTAAGATGTATTTCGAAGCCTTTCTTGAGGATATTTTTATTACATGCAGAACAGTGTTTTGTTTCCTTCTGAATAGGAGATAGTAGGTGAAGTAGATTAAATGTGTGTTTGTTAGTTTTAAGGTGTCTTTTGTATTGTTTATATTCTTGTTCACAAACATCGCAATACGTTGCTTTGATCATATTTATTTATATAGTAAAATTATACTTAAAACAAAGTGCCTTTTTTAGAGGCTTTTTAAAAGATGAAACTGTGCTTAAAGTAAACACCTTTGAGCTTTTCAACTCGTTTTATGTATATAACTTTACTTAAAGTAAAACACCTTTGAGTTTTTCAACTCGTTTTATGTATATAACTTTACTTAAAGTAAAATACCTTTGAGCTTTTCAACTCGTTTTATGTATATAACTTTACTTAAAGTAAAACACCTTTGAGCTTTTCAACTCGTTTTATGTATATAACTTTACTTAAAGTAAAACACCTTTGAGCTTTTCAACTCGTTTTATGTATATAACTTTACTTAAAGTAAAACACCTTTGAGCTTTTCAACTCGTTTTATGTATATAACTTTACTTAAAGTAAAACACCTTTGAGCTTTTCAACTCGTTTTATGCATATAACTTTACTTAAAGTAAAACACCTTTGAGCTTTTCAACTCGTTTTATGTATATAACTTTACTTAAAGTAAAACACCTTTTTTTTTTTTTTTTTTTTTATTTTATTTTTATTTTATTTTATTTTATTTTTATTTTTTTTTTTATTTTTTTTTTTTTTTATTTTTTTTTTTTTTGTATACAAGATCGAGGCTCGTGAAAGAGCTAACAATAATCACAAAAAAGACAAACCAACTCCTCTCTGGGGGAGCAAGGCCAGAGAGGAGTCGGTAGAAGACAGAAAGACCACCAACCTGCCTGCGGTGAGTGAGTGAAAGGCCCTCGGAGTTGACTACATCGCAGGAGATTCCAATGATTCTGAAAGCTTTGGCCTCAACAGCGTGAAGCCGAGCAAGGTGTGAGGCAGGAGCACCAGCCCAGAGGGGGGAACAGTATTCCATTGAGCTGCGGATGAAAGCCTTGTATGTGGTGAGGAGCTCAGGTGTGCCAAGGAAGGACTTCGCACGACGGAGGATGCCCAGTCGGCGACTGGCTTTGGAGGCGAGCTTGGAAATGTGGTTTTCCCAAGAAAGATCATGGCAGATAGTGAGACCCAAAAGCTTGAGCGACAGAACTTCTTGGAGAGGATTGTTGAGAAAGTAGATGGGAGGGTTGTCCAGTCGGTCCTTTCGGAGAGACATCGTAAGAGTGTGAGATTTATCAGGATTGAAAGACATGTTCCATTTGTTTGCCCAGTCTGTGATTTTGTCCAGGTCTGCAGAGAGTGAGGAGGCTGCAGACTGCTGATCTGAGGGATGAGGAATGGAGCGACATAGAGTAGAGTCATCAGCAAAGAGATAGAGAGGATTTTCAAGAGAGTCAGAGAGATCATTGATGAAGCCCAGAAATAGCACAGGGCCCAGAAAGCCAGAAAATAGCACCTTTGAGCTTTTCAACACGTTTTATGTATATAACTTTACTTAAAGTAAAGCGTCTATGTATTAGCCAGAAAGTTTAGATACTCTAGTTCATCAATTTCAATTTCACTATCTGAGTCATCAATAAAGCTACTCTCATAACTATCATTTGAACACAAACTATTAGTATCATAACTATCTTCAGATCCTAGACTCTCAGTATAATAACTCTCAGAGTATTGACTGTTAATATCACTCATTTACATACCATTAAACTTCCATCAATATCTATATATTTTCTTTCATTAGAACTAATAACCACAATATTTTTTACATTAAATGTTATTTTCAAATAATCTCTAATAATCAGAGTACGGAATGATAGTTCACCACTAATATTCATATTATTAATTTCACCCACATCTTTGGGTCTATTAAAGAATATACAAATGTTTCCTCTAGAATCGTTGATGGTTTTATCATTCATTTTCAAAGCTTCTTTATCAATGATCTTTTCAAGCTTTGAGTAAATTGTTAGTAGTAGTGGAGAAACTTTTGTCAAATTTACTTTAATAGAGTTATTAATTAACATAGCTTGTCCTGTAAATTTAATAAAAGGACACATGTTATTCTCCATTATGGGTTTAATCCAAAAATTTCCATATTTATCTTTGTTCAATTTAACATCTTTGACATATTTTTCTATATCTTCCACCGAAGTAGAGATTGATTGAAATTTGTCTTTTGTGTTTTGAAACATTGTATTTATTAGCTAATAAATTTGCGTTTAGTTTAAGTAAAGTTATATACATAAAACGAGTTGAAAAGCTCAAAGGTGTTTTACTTTAAGCACAGTTTCATCTTTAAAAAAGCCTCTAAAAAAGGCACTTTGTTTTAAGTATAATTTTACTATATAAATATGATAAATTCTGAAGGATATTTAGAATTTCCAGACTCTCCATATGATAAATTAGAGAATTGTCCGGCTTGTGGTAGAGTGGGGCTTAATACAGAATCAGAAGCATATAAACAATGTATTTTCTGTGATTATCTTCTAATTAATGATAATAAAAAATATAGAAAAATATATAACTCTTTTAAATTAGAACCAAAAATGAATTACTTTACAAGATTAATAAGAGAGATGAATGTTAAGTATTATGGGGATAATACACCATTTCTTACAAGGGAAGAGACTATTTGTATTGAGGAAATGTATAAGGGTTTAATGATATTTATTATTCAAAATAATTTTAATGGAAATGTTAATACAAGATACTATATAAACAAAATAATGGATTATTTTGAAATTAAACCTGAACTCAGGATAAAATATAGAGTTTCTCAAAAAACTCAAAAAAAGTTAGATGACTTGTTTTCCAAATATATAAATGAATGATTTTTTACCTGTTTGGGAAAATAAGATAAAATTTAATAACCATAAAAATCTTCCAAATTCATTGAGATGTCTAATAGTCGGTTCAAGCGGATGTGGAAAAACCTGTTTACTTTTAAAGATGCTCCTTAGTCCTAATTTTTTAGATTATGATAATTTAATAATTTTTACAAAGTCAAGTTTTCAACCTGAGTATCAACTACTCTCACAGGGTTTTAATGCGGGTCTTAAAAAGGAAGACATTATCGGTTTATTTAAACTTCAAAACAAACTAAATGATTATAATATTGATGATATAATACAATTATTTTGTGATACACAGAAATCAAAATCAAAACTAAAACCCATAACTTGTATTCTCAGTGATAATACGGATGATATACCTTCACCTCAAGATTTAGATAAATCAAAAAAGAACCTCGTTATCTTTGATGATTGTGTTAATGAGAGAAACCAAACAGTAATGGATAGCTACTATACAAGAGGGAGACATTCTTCTTGTAATTGTATTTATCTTAGTCAGTCATATTTTCAACTCCCTCGGCGCTCAATAAGAAACAATGCTAATACTTTTATTTTATTTAAGTTAAATTCAATAGATACAAATAATTTTTGGAGAGATAATTGTTCTACATTACGTAGTAAGAAGGAATTTGAAAATAATATGAAACACACGATCGGAAAATATAAATATATTGTTGTGAAACAAGATGAGATACTAAATGATATTTTTCAATAAATAAATACAGAAAATGAATACCGAAGAAAGAGTAAGAAAGTTTAAAGAACATCAAGAGTTGCTTTCAAAAGTTGTAAAGCAACAGGAAGACATAAAGAAGAAAAGGAGACAGAAACTAACTGGTGAAGAAGCCTTTGAAAGAAAACAAGAGAAATTTTTTAAACCACTTTTAAAAACTCAACAAACGATTTCACCTACAGTTCCCATGGTAGAATTTACTCCAAAAAAATTTCAAATGCTCAAAGATTTTAGTCAAATGACAGAGCAAGAACTTGGAGAATTAGAATATGATGATGAAGGATTATTTCGGCATCTTGAGAAGGTAAATAAACTTTCCAATTATATTGTAGAAGCTCTTCAAAACAATGAATATTTGAAGGGTTCAAAAACCAGAGCAGGTCTCATTCCAACAGAAGAACCAGCACAGTTCCATCTTGTGAAAGAAAAGTTATTGATATTTAATGATAAATTGGTGTTCTTAAGTTCTGACCAACCAAATGTTGAATTAACCCCAAGATTAATGTTTCTTCTAACAAAAGATGGACATTCTAATTCACCTTATTTTGATGAACCGCTTGAAATGGAAAGAGAGGAAGATAGAGAGTATATTGAGTTGCTAAACACACTTGATTATGGAGTTTCTGTTGCTGGTAAAAGTAAGAAGAATGAGAAGGAGAAACATATTATTGATGCTTTAAGTAAGCTTGGTTCGGGTGTTAGTTTTCTTCCAAATGACCCATCACAATTAGTTAATAGGTTATTATTGTTGTTAGGTAGTAAGAAGGCTGGAAACAACAATTGTTTTAATGAAGCATCCGCCATTTTAGATCAGTTGATGAATATGAAAATAATTAATAAATGTCAATACAAAGATATTTTATTAGATATTAAATAAGATGAGAAGCACAATTCTTAGTTTTAATTTCACAACGAGTGATTACACAGCTTCATTCCCTTACCCACTACAACTTGACCCCAAAAAAGAATATGAGGCTTCTTTGTTGTCAATGGAGACTTATAATACCTTGTTTAATATCACAGAGAAAAACAACAAGTTTAGTTATAATCCAGGAAGTGGATATAAAACTATAACCGTTTCACCCGGTGCTTACGAGATTTCTCAAATATCTTCAGAAGTCTCTCGCCTTATGAAAGAAAAAGGTGATGAACCAAAAAATATTGTAATAGATATTCAAAAACACACTTCAAAATCAACTATTAAACTTAAAAATAATTATAAAGTTGATTTCACCATTGAAAAATCGTTTAGAGAGCTATTGGGTTTCTCTTCAAAAAAGGTTGAAACTAACGGGACGTCTTACAGTGATAATGTCATTCAAATATCCTCCGGTATAAATTCAGTATTAATTCATTGTGATTTGATTGATGGTGCTTATAACGATGGAATAAGAACAAATACAATATTTTCATTCAGCGCATACTCAACCCCGATTGGTTATAAATTTAATATGGAACCAAAAAATCTTGTCTATTTACCTGTGTCAGGAAAAACCATATACAGAGTAAATTTTAGGATAACCGACCAAGATAATCGTATGATATCCTTTAATGATGAAATTATATCCATCAGAATTCACCTACGTGAAGTTTTTCAATAAATAAATAATGGTTATTGTGAGAAAACACGAGTTGGGAAAATATAAAATAATTACAGGGGATGGGATGTTCCTTTCACCATACTATAAGGGTGAAGGTATGTTTCTTGGGAGAGGATACTATAAACCAAAGAGACAACGGGGTGTGGGACATCAATTTAGAAATAAAGGAGATGGGATAATTGATACTCTAATGGGTATTGGTTCAACCATCCTTAAACATAAAGACCTAATTGGTTCAACTGCTTCTGCCGTGGGCTCAGTTGCGGGTGCTATAAAGAGTATAAAAGATGCTCAAAAGGAGTCTCATAAATTACAAGCAATCAAAGAAATTAAAAAAGGTAAAACTCAACTATCTTCACAAGAACGACAAAAAATCATTAAAATACTTGGGTCAGGGTTTCAACAATTTTAATGCTATATAAATACAAGTATGGAAGCGATTGATAGTATCTATGATTTGGATGATACGATTATCATTTCAAACTCCACTAAAAAGGAAGACTATTTTAAGGTAAATGCTATAACAGGAACAGACTGGAATTCAAACGGAACAAAAAGTTTTGAAATAAATAATCAACAAACTTACTTGAATATAGCTGATAGTTTCTTGCTGTGTAAATTTAAATTCACTAAGGCTGCGAATAATACTAATGCTACACTCGTAAATGATTTCTTCTGGAAAATGTTTGACAGTGTCCGCCTGTATATTGGAACACAAGAGGTTGAAGCGGTTGATTATGTCTCTGCTACATCTGAAATGATGAAATTTACACTATATTCGTTTAGTGATAGAATGGGTAAGGGAGCTGTTGAAGGTTTTATTCCTGATATGTCAACAGGAACAAACGCAGACCCTGGTTATAGTCAAAGGAAGTCAATGTATAATGATGACGCAAAAGCAGAGAATAGTTTTACGGTAGCAGTACCTCTGAAAGGTATATTTGGATTTTGTGATTATGATAAAGTTTTGTATGGGCTTAAAATTAGATTTCAACTACAAAGGAATGATAATGTAAATAGGTTGCTTTTTGGGGTTGAAAATGCTTTTGGCGACAATAATAAATTTGTTATTAATGATTTGTGTTGGTATATTAGTGAATATACTCCTAATCTTAAAACGGAAGAGATGTTAAATAGAAGACTTAACTCAAAGAAACCGCTAAATGTATCATACCTTAAAAGAAGATGTCAACACGTTAAACTGGAACACACTACCTACACTTGGAATTTGGGTGTTCTTGAAGGAAAGCCACGATACCTATGGCTCATTTTTAAGAAACCAGATGGAGAGGACGGTACTAATAAGAATAATGCCCTGAGTGATAATGCTAAGGTGAAACAACTTCGGGTTTCTCTTGATGGGACATTTTATCCGCGAGATAGATTGGAAATTGATTGGGAAAAAAATGATTATGCGGAAGCCTACAAGTCTTACCAAAAGGTGTGTGAAAGCAACGGTAATAATGAACCTATTTTGGATATGGTTGCGTTTCAAAAACTTTATACAATCTACACAATTGACCTGAGTTCTCAAAAGGAAACTATAAAGTCTAATAGAGTGGATACTTCTCTATACATTGAAAGAGGAGAGAATGAAGAAGTTGATGCTTATTGTTTGCTTTTGGAGGAAACAGAATTACAGATTAATGCAGATAATGGTGTTATGATTAATATCACATAGGTTTTTTCTCATAAATAAATGGTAGGGGTATATGTTAATCAAATCAATCTTGATAAATTAACATCTTGTATTCAAAATCAAAAGCCTTGTATTATTAATGTTAATACATTTCAAAGAAAAGGAGCTGTAAGAATTGATGTTTTACTCACAAGAGAGCAGGTGAAAACACTAAATGATGTTGGATCACTTAAAATTAAAATGACAAAACCTATGTTAAAGAAATATTCAATAGACAAGTCAAGAGGAGGATTTCTCCCATTTCTAATTCCTTTATTTGCTGGTTTAAGTGCGGCGGGAGCATTGACTGGTGGTATTTCAGCAGCGATAAAAACTGCTAACGAAAGGAAGGCACAACTAAAAGCTCAAAAAGAATTGGAAAGACATAACAAGGAGTTGGAGAAACAAATTAGTGGAAGTGGTGTAATTGTAGATTTTGCTCAAAAACTTGAAAGTCTACCTGATAAAGCTAGATTGTTAGTTGGAGATATGCTTTCCTCTATCGCTCAAGCGGGTGTTAAACTAACTAAACGGGGTAATGGATTGTATCTTTCTCATAAATAAATGGATAAATGGTTTAAACAATTTGGAAAGAATACAACGTCAAATATAGAACTCGCTAAGTATTGTAAAACACTAAAAATTGATAATGTGGTTATTTGTATGAGAGATGAATTAATACATATAAATAAGAATACAAAGAATATTATTATGAATTTAGACACACAGAATGGTTCTCATTGGGTTTGTATTCATAATAGTCAGGATAAATATTATTTTGATAGTTATGGTATGCCACCACCTGTTGAAGTAATACAATTCTTACAGAATGGTGTTTATCAAACATTTCAAGTTCAAGAAATTAATTCTAAATGTTGTGGTCAATTATGTTTATATGTATTATTTAAACTCAACAATAATGAAAATTTTTATGATATCATTTTTAATCTAATATAAATGACTTATGTTGGAAAAGATGGTTCTATCTTTGGAAAATCCTCTCAGGATATTGATTTATCAAATTATTATACAAAGGCACAGGCTGAACGACAAAAATATAGTGTAAGTAAAAATATTAATATGAAGAATACTTATAAATTAATCAATTATCCAAACCCTACAGATGCGAATGACTTAATTAGATTAAGTGATTTATCACAATATATATTTTTAAAGAAAACAGCACGTTTTGTTAAACAAGTAAAATTTACAACCACAACACCTGGTTATACTGACCATACACCTTTCCTCATTGAATTTAACTACCTGCTTACAATTGAATTTTATAAAGAAGGACATTTAGTTAATATGCGAATTAATAAATGGGGGTATGATATGTCTGATTTAGGGTATAATTGGTCTTTTTCAATAAACATAGAAGACCTACATGATTTAAATCAGTCTCGTAAAGAAGAATATTATCCACTTGGTGAAGATAAGGATTTATGTGGAAGTACAATTAGCAAACAACAAATACGTGATTTTAAGAAAAGAAAAATATATGATAGTATAGCGATGGTTCGCATGACAAAGAAGGAAGGTAATGAGATAAGGATAGAAAGCCGAGGAATACAAACCGATTTGGTAGTGGGAAGATGGGGTGGTATTACCTGTCATAATATTAATCTCACATATATTTCTGATACATAAATGGCAGGAAGAAGACTACAAGAGAATTATAATTTTTGTATTCAAGGATACCTACAAGAAAAGGGTGCTCGGTATTACATACCTTATGATTTGGAGCATATACATGGGAATTTTGTCATTAAAAACTGGCCTTATACTGATATTGTTAAACCCACAAATAGAGACTTGTTTAAAATATTAAATAAAAATGAACTTCTCAAAGTTATGAAATATAAAACTCTTTTAGAAATCGTCAACAAATCTTATTGGTATCCTATTATGAGAAAAATAATTATAGATACAAGAATATCTCAAAATCCAGATGAGTATATGTATAATATTCTTTGGGGTTCAAACTCAAGGGTAGCAAGGGATGAGGAAGGAGTTGAAGAAGAGAAGGAGGAAGGAGTTGAAGAAGAGAAGGAGGAAAGAGAGAAGGAGGAGAAGGGGGAAAGGGAGAAGGAGGAGAGGGAGGAAAAGGAGAAGGAGGAGAAGGATGAAAGGGAGAAAAAGGAGAAGGAGGAGAGGGAGGAAAGGGAGAAAAAGGAGGAGGAGGAGAGGGAGGAAAAATATAAAAATATGACCATTCCTGAGATTAATGAAAGATTGAAGGTATTACGACAAATAAATAAATCTCAACGCACTGAAGAGGAAAATAAAGAATTAATGACTCTTCCGAACTTATTGGTTTTTAAATTTGCTATAATGAATTCAGAGCGCAGATATACAACATATAGTTGATGATGTTGGTGTTATTGACTTTAGTTAGTTTTATTTGTAAATAAATGGAGGAGAGAGTGAAGTCATTTCTAAGGATTCTTTATGTTTTAAAAATCAAGATAGAAATGTATATGTTGAAAACCAAAAAGGTTTTGGCACTATGTAGAACTTTTTCTCATAAATAAATATGAGTTATTGTCTCAAATGTAAAAAGAAAACTAAATCTAAAAATATCTCTTATGTTAAAGCTAAAAATAAAAGAGTTTATCAAAAAGGAATATGTCAAGTGTGTGGTTCTAAAAAGTGTCAATTCATCTCTCCTAAAAGTGGAGGAGACATACAAAAGTTTTTGTCAGGTAGCAAATTTACAACAACTGGAATTCCAGGGGAATTACACCTTCCAGGGTATTCTTTCTGTGGCCCAGGAACAAACTTGGATAAAAGATTAGATGAGGCTGACAATCCTAAACCTTGGTCTAAACCTACAAATAGGGTTGATGAAGTGTGTATGAAGCATGATATTGCTTATGGGAAAACCACTACATTGACTGAAAAACATAAAGCCGACAGAGAAATGTTGTATAATTTGTCTTTGATACAAAATCCAACGTTGAGAGAGAAAGTTGATAGGTTTATTGTGAGAAATTTGATAAATGCTAAATTGAAACTTGGCCTTGGTTATTCACCCTCAAAAAACTATTAGGCTCTCATGATGTCATCAAGACTGAGGAGCTTTTGGCTGATGAATTACATAAACCTATAATCACAAAGTTTAAAAGAAGGAAAGTTTATTCTAAATACACCGACCACATATGGTCCGCTGATTTAATCGAACTAAAAAATGATAAGGGATACAAGTATGCTTTAACCGTTATTGATTTGAGGAGTAGATTTGCTTGGGTTGTTCCTTTGAAAAACAAGAGAGGTTATACTCTGAAGTTAGCCTTCCAACAGATATTTAATAAAAGTAAAAGAAAACCAAAGAAACTGTGGACCGATGAGGGAACAGAGTTCTATAACAAAATATTTATGAAATTTCTTAAGGGGGAGGGTATTAAATTATACAGCACCTTTAATGAAGGAAAAGCAGTTGTTATTGAGCGTTTTAATCGTACTTTAAAAGAGAAATTATATAAAAAATTCACACAACTCGGTTCCCAAAAATGGGTGTATTTTATTCAGGATATTGTAGATAATTACAATAATACAGTTCATTCATCAACAAAATCAAAACCATCAGAAACATTTACAAAATTAGAATATGAAAAGGAGATTAATTTGAGAAAGCCCAAGTTCAAAGTTGGTGATATTGTAAGAATATACAGATGGAAAAGTCATTTTGAGAAAGGTTATACAAAGAGATGGACTAATGAATTATTCAAAATCGTTGATGTAATGGATACTATGCCTTGGACTTACAAATTATATGATATGAATTGGGAAGAAATCTTGGGTTCATTTTACTCACAAGAATTACAAAAAACAAAACTGATAATTCATTAAACAACAACCATCCATACTTTCATCCACCCAGATTAGCTAATTTAATTAGTAGTAATAAAAAAAAAAAAAAAAAAAAAAAAAAAAAATCATAAGCCACACCCACACAGACCCCACCCACAAACCCCACCCACACAGACCCCACCCACACAGACCACACCCACACAGACCACACCCACACAGACCACACCCACACAGACCCCGCCCACACATAAGAAAGCATTGGGGGCTTTTGATGATAAGAGGTTTATTTTAGAAAATGGAATTGATCGTCTCCCTTATGGTTATATAAGTATATAAGATATATATATATATAAGTGATAAGTTAAAAAGGGGGGTTAGGGATTTTAACGGGCTACCGCCACCTTTTTTACTATTATATAAATGATAGAACCAAGTATCAACCAGACTAAAGAGTGGAGGTGTAATCAACCTTGGTATATAAATGGAAAACATAACGAATGTGAAAAATATCAGATTCAAGAGGTTGAGAGAATCACTGGTCAGAAGGTTCTCAAGACGGATAAACGTATTCATTTGTTAAGTGGGGTAATGGAGGGTGGGAAGAAAAATATATTAGAGTGGAGTGAGAACTTTAATGGTTATCAATCGGATAATAAATATTATAATTTTAAAATGGTATGTGGGAGAGGAGGAGGTCAAACAAGAACCCTCCGTGAAACATACCACTTTATACTTTCACAACAAAAGGTTAAGGAACCTGTATACTTTATAAATATACTTGATGGGGATGAGTTCTATAGGAGAATGGAACTCTTAAAAAAGTTAGAAAGAGATAATATATTTATAGGCTCATTAGCAGAGTGGTCTAAGGAACTACATTAAGGGGGTAGTGGGGGGAATAGGGTAAAATTTACATGGAAGTGAGAAGGATCATAGGTTCATAAGGCTAGAAGGATTATAGGTTCATAAAGGAAGAAAATCATAGGTTCATAAGGCTAGAAGGATTATAGGTTCATAAGGTGAGAAGGATTATAGGTTCATAAGGCGAGAAGGATTATAGGTTCATAAGGCGAGAAGGATTATAGGTTCATAGAGGGAGAAATAGAGGTGTTTATGATTTTTTTTAAAACAGGGGGGTAAATGACATTAGATAGGGATTTCCCATGTTAAACGGAGGTGTCCCAGAAGCAACATTTATCACCTACTAACGCGTTCGCCAAACCAACACATGGACCAAACCAACACATCCACCAACCCAACACATGTACCAAACCAACGCATCCACCAAACCAACACAACCGCCAACCAAACACATCCGCCAAACCAACACATTCGCCAAACCAAAACATCCGCCAAACCAACACATCCGCCAAGCCAACACATCCGCCAAACCAACACATCAGCCAAACCAACAAATTCACCAAACAACACATCCGCCAAACCAACACATCCACCAAACCATCGCATTTGCCAAACCAACACATTCGCCAAACCAACCCATCCGCCAAACCAACACATTCACCAAACCAACACATCCGCCAAACCAACACATTCGCCAAACCAACACATTCGCCAAACCAACACATTCTCCAAACCAACACATTATTCAAACCAACACATTCGCCAAACCAACACATTCGCCAAACCAACACATCCACCAAACCAACACATTCGCCAAACCAATGCATTCGCCAAACCAACACATGGACCAAACCAACACATCCACCAAACCAACACATGTACCAAACCAACGCATCCACCAAACCAACACAACCGCCAACCAAACACATTCGCCAAACCAACACATGCGCCAAACCAACCCATCCGCCAAACCAACGCATCCGCCAAACCAAAACATTCGCCAAACCAACACATGCACCAAACCAACGCATCCGCCAAACCAACACAGCCGCCAAACCAACACATCCGCCAAACCAACACATCCGCCAAACCAACACATTCGCCAAACCAACACATTCGCCAAACCAACACATCCACCAAACCAACGCATTTGCCAAACCAACACATCCACCAAACCAACTCATCCACCAAACCAACACATCCGCCAAACCAACACATCCGCCAAACCAACACATTCGCCAAACCAACACATCCGCCAAACCAACACATCCGCCAAACCAACACATCCGCCAAACCAACACATCAGCCAAACCAATACATCCGCCAAACCAGCACATTCGACAAACCAACACATCCGCCAAACCAACACATCCGCCAAACCAACACATCCGCCAAACCAACACATTCGCCAAACCAATGCATTCGGCAAACCAACACATTCGCCAAACCAACACATTCGCCAAACCAACACATCCACCAAACCAACGCATGCAACAAACCAATGCATGCTCCAAACCAACACATTCGCCAACCAACACATCCGCCAAAGCAACACATCAGCCAAAGCAACACATCCGCCAAACCAGTACATCCGCCAAACCAACACATCCGCCAAACCAACACATTCGCCAAACCAACACATCCGCCAAACCAACACATCCGCCAAACCAACACATCCGCCAAACCAACACATCAGCCAAACCAATACATCCGCCAAACCAGCACATTCGACAAACCAACACATCCGCCAAACCAACACATCCGCCAAACCAACACATCCGCCAAACAAATACATCTGCCAAACCAACACATTCGCCAAACCAATACATTCACCAAACCAATACAGTTGCCAAACCAATACATTAGCCAAGCCAACACATCCACCAAACAAAGGCATGTACCAACAAACACGTGCACCAAACCAACGCATCCGCCAAACCAACACATCCGCCAAACCAACACATCTGCCAAACCAACACATCCGCCAAACCAACACATTCGCCAAACCAACACATCCGCCAAAACAACACATTCGCCAAACCAACACATCCACCAAACCAACATGTCCGCCAAACCAACTCATCCGCCAAACAAACACATCTGCCAAACCAACACATTCGCCAAACCAACACTTTCACCAAACCAACACATTCGCCAAACCAACACGTCCACCAAACCAACGCATTCACCAAACCAACACATTCGCCAAACCAACACATGCGCCAAACCAACCCATCCGCCAAACCAATGCATCTGCCAAACCAAAACATTCGCCAAACCAACACATGCACCAAACCAACGCATCCGCCAAACCAACACATCCGTCAAACCAACACATTCGCCAAACCAACACATTCGCCAAACCAACACATTCGCCAAACCAACACATTCGCCAAAACAACACATCCAACAAACCAACACATCTGCCAAACCAGCACATTCGCCAAACCAACACATTCGCCAAACCAACACATCCACCAAACCAACATATCCATCAAACCAATACATTCGTCAAACCAACACATTCGCCAAACCAACAAATTCACCAAACAACACATCCGCCAAACCAACACATCCACCAAACCAACGCATTTCCCAAACCAACACATGCGCCAAACCAACCCATCCGCCAAACCAATGCATCTGCCAAACCAAAACATTCGCCAAACCAACACATGCACCAAACCAACGCATCTGCCAAACCAACACATCCGTCAAACCAACACATTCGCCAAACCAACACATTCGCCAAACCAACACATTCGCCAAACCAACACATCCACCAAACCAACACATCTGCCAAACCAGCACATTCGCCAAACCAACACATTCGCCAAACCAACACATCCACCAAACCAACACATCCATCAAACCAATACATTCGTCAAACCAACACATTCGCCAAACCAACAAATTCACCAAACAACACATCCGCCAAACCAACACATCCACCAAACCAACGCATTTCCCAAACCAACACATTCGCCAAACCAACTCATCCGCCAAACCAACACATTCACCAAACAAACACATCCGCCAAACCAACACATTCACCAAACCAATACATTCGCCAAACCAACACATTCGCCAAACCAACACATTATTCAAACCAACACATTCGCCAAACCAACACATTCGCCAAACCAACACATTCGCCAAACCAACACATCCACCAAACCAACACATTCGCCAAACCAACACATCCACCAAACCAACACATTCGCCAAACCAACGCGTTCGCCAAACCAACACATGGACCAAACCAACACATCCACCAACCCAACACATGTACCAAACCAACGCATCCAGCAAACCAACACAACCGCCAACCAAACACATTCGCCAAACCAACACATGCGCCAAACCAAGCCATCCGCCAAACCAACACATTCGCCAAACCAACACATCCACCAAACCAACGCATTTGCCAAACCAACACATCCGCCAAACCAACTCATCCGCCAAACCAACACATCCGCTAAACCAACACATCCGCCAAACCAACACATTCGCCAAACCAACACATCCGCCAAACCAACACATCCGCCAAGCCAACACATCCGCCAAACCAACACATCAGCCAAACCAACAAATTCACCAAACAACACATCCGCCAAACCAACACATCCACCAAACCATCGCATTTGCCAAACCAACACATTCGCCAAACCAACCCATCCGCCAAACCAACACATTCACCAAACAAACACATCCGCCAAACCAACACATTCGCCAAACCAACACATTCGCCAAACCAACACATTCTCCAAACCAACACATTATTCAAACCAACACATTCGCCAAACCAACACATTCGCCAAACCAACACATCCACCAAACCAACACATTCGCCAAACCAATGCATTCGCCAAACCAACACATGGACCAAACCAACACATCCACCAAACCAACACATGTACCAAACCAACGCATCCACCAAACCAACACAACCGCCAACCATACACATTCGCCAAACCAATACATGCGCCAAACCAACCCATCCGCCAAACCAACGCATCCGCCAAACCAAAACATTCGCCAAACCAACACATGCACCAAACCAACGCATCCGCCAAACCAACACAGCCGCCAAACCAACACATCCGCCAAACCAACACATCCGCCAAACCAACACATTCGCCAAACCAACACATTCGCCAAACCAACACATCCACCAAACCAACGCATTTGCCAAACCAACACATCCACCAAACCAACTCATCTACCAAACCAACACATCCGCCAAACCAACACATCCGCCAAACCAACACATTCGCCAAACCAACACATCCGCCAAACCAACACATCCGCCAAACCAACACATCCGCCAAACCAACACATCAGCCAAACCAATACATCCGCCAAACCAGCACATTCGACAAACCAACACATCCGCCAAACCAACACATCCGCCAAACCAACACATCCGCCAAACCAACACATTCGCCAAACCAATGCATTCGGCAAACCAACACATTCGCCAAACCAACACATTCGCCAAACCAACACATCCACCAAACCAACGCATGCAACAAACCAATGCATGCTCCAAACCAACACATTCGCCAACCAACACATCCGCCAAAGCAACACATCCGCCAAAGCAACACATCCGCCAAACCAGTACATCCGCCAAACCAACACACCCGCCAAACCAACACATCCGCCAAACCAACACATCCGCCAAACCAACACATCCGCCAAACCAGCACATCCGCCAAACCAACACATCCGCCAAACCAACACATCCGCCAAACCAACACAACCACCAAACCAACGCATTTGCCAAACCAACACATTCGCCAAACCAACACATCCACCAAACCAACACATCCGCCAAACCAACACATCCGCCAAACCAACACATCCGCCAAACCAACACATCCGCCAAACCAACACATCCGCCAAACCAACACATACACCAAACCAACGCGTGCACCAAACCAACACAACCACCAAACCAATGCATTTGCCAAACCAACACATTCGCCAAACCAACACATCCGCCAAACCAACACATCCGCCAAACCAACACATTCGCCAAACCAACACATCCGCCAAACCAACACATTCGCCAAACCAACACATCCGCCAAACCAACACATCCGCCAAACCAACACATCCGCCAAACCAACACATCCGCCAAACCAACACATCCGCCAAACCAACACATCCGCCAAACCAACACATCCGCCAAACCAGCACATCCGCCAAACCAACACAACCACCAAACCAACGCATTTGCCAAACCAACACATTCGCCAAACCAACACATCCGCCAAACCAACACATCCGCCAAACCAACACATCCGCCAAACCAACACATCCGCCAAACCAACACATCCGCCAAACCAACACATCCGCCAAACCAACACATCCACCAAACCAACGCGTGCACCAAACCAACACAACCACCAAACCAATGCATTTGCCAAACCAACACATTCGCCAAACCAACACATCCGCCAAACCAACACATCCGCCAAAACAACACATTCGCCAAACCAACACATCCGCCAAACCAACACATTCGCCAAACCAACACATCCGCCAAACCAACACATCCACCAAACCAACACATCCGCCAAACCAACACATCCGCCAAACCAACACATCCGCCAAACCAACACATCCGCCAAACCAACACATCCGCCAAACAAACACATCCGCCAAACAAACGCATGCACCAAACCAACACATCCGCCAAACCAACACATCCGCCAAACCAACACATCCGCCAAACCAATACATCCGCCAAACAAACATATCCGCCAAACCAACTCATCCACCAAACCAACGCATGCACCAAACCAACACATCCGCCAAACCAACACATCCGCCAAACCAACACATCCGCCAAACCAACACATCCACAAAACCAACACATCCGCCAAACCAACACATCCGCCAAACCAACACATCCGCCAAACCAACACATCCACAAAACCAACACATCCGCCAAACCAACAAATCCGCCAAACCAACACATCCGCCAAACCAACACATCCGCCAAACCAACACATCCGCCAAACCAACACATTCGCCAAACCAACACATCCGCCAAACCAACACATCCGCCAAACCAACACATCCGCCAAACCAACACATCCGCCAAACCAACACATCCGCCAAACCAACACATCCGCCAAACCAACAAATCCGCCAAACCAACACATCCACCAAACCAACACATCCGCCAAACCAACACATCTGCCAAAAAAGCACATCCGCCAACCAACACATCCAACAAACCCACACCTCCGCCAAACCAACACATCTGACAAACCAACACATCCGCCAAACCAACACATACGCCAAGCCAACACATTCGTCAAGCCAACACATTCACCAAACAACACATCCGCCAAACCAACACATCCACCAAACCAACACATCCACCAAACCAACGCATCCATCAAACCAACGCATGCACCAAACCAACACAACCACCAAACCAACGTATTTGCCAAACCAACACATTCGCCAAACCAACACATCCACCACACCAACGCATGCACCAAACCAACACATTTGCCAAAGCAACACATTCGCCAAAGCAACACATTCGCCAAAGCAACACATTCGGCAAACCATCACATTCGACAAACCAACACATTTGCCAAACCAACACGTCCCCCAAACCAACACATCCGCCAAACCCACACATCCGCCAAACCAACACATCCGCCAAACCAACACATCCGCCAAACCCAAACATCCCCCAAACCAACACATCCGCCAAACCAACACATCCGCCAAACCCACACATCCGCCAAACCAACACATCTGCCAAACCAACACATCCGCCAAACCAACACGTTCGCCAAACCAACACGTCCGCCAAACCAACACGTCCGCCAAACCAACACATCCGCCAAATCAACAAGCACGCCAAACAAACATCCGCCAAACCAACACATCCGCCAAACCAACACATCCGCCAAAGCAACACATCCGCCAAACCAACACATCCACCAAACCAACACATCCATCAAACCAATACATTCGTCAAACCAACACATTCGCCAAACCAACAAATTCACCAAACAACACACCCGCCAAACCAACACATCCACCAAACCAACGCATTTCCCAAACCAACACATTCGCCAAACCAACTCATCCGCCAAACCAACACATTCACCAAACAAACACATCCGCCAAACCAACACATTCACCAAACCAACACATTCGCCAAACCAACACATTCGCCAAACCAACACATTATTCAAACCAACACATTCGCCAAACCAACACATTCGCCAAACCAACACATTCGCCAAACCAACACATCCGCCAAACCAACACATTCGCCAAACCAACACATCCACCAAACCAACACATTCGCCAAACCAACGCGTTCGCCAAACCAACACATGGACCAAACCAACACATCCACCAACCCAACACATGTACCAAACCAACGCATCCACCAAACCAACACAACCGCCAACCAAACACATTCGCCAAACCAACACATGCGCCAAACCAAGCCATCCGCCAAACCAACACATTCGCCAAACCAACACATCCACCAAACCAACGCATTTGCCAAACCAACACATCCGCCAAACCAACTCATCCGCCAAACCAACACGTTCGCCAAACCAACACGTCCGCCAAACCAACACGTCCGCCAAACCAACACATCCGCCAAATCAACAAGCACGCCAAACAAACATCCGCCAAACCAACACATCCGCCAAACCAACACATCCGCCAAAGCAACACATCCGCCAAACCAACACATCCACCAAACCAACACATCCATCAAACCAATACATTCGTCAAACCAACACATTCGCCAAACCAACAAATTCACCAAACAACACATCCGCCAAACCAACACATCCACCAAACCAACGCATTTCCCAAACCAACACATTCGCCAAACCAACTCATCCGCCAAACCAACACATTCACCAAACAAACACATCCGCCAAACCAACACATTCACCAAACCAACACATTCGCCAAACCAACACATTCGCCAAACCAACACATTATTCAAACCAACACATTCGCCAAACCAACACATTCGCCAAACCAACACATTCGCCAAACCAACATATCCGCCAAACCAACACATTCGCCAAACCAACACATCCACCAAACCAACACATTCGCCAAACCAACGCGTTCGCCAAACCAACACATGGACCAAACAAACACATCCACCAACCCAACACATGTACCAAACCAACGCATCCACCAAACCAACACAACCGCCAACCAAACACATTCGCCAAACCAACACATGCGCCAAACCAAGCCATCCGCCAAACCAACACATTCGCCAAACCAACACATCCACCAAACCAACGCATTTGCCAAACCAACACATCCGCCAAACCAACACATTCGCCAAACCAACACATCCACCAAACCAACACATTCGCCAAACCAACGCGTTCGCCAAACCAACACATGGACCAAACCAACACATCCACCAACCCAACACATGTACCAAACCAACGCATCCACCAAACCAACACAACCGCCAACCAAACACATCCGCCAAACCAACACATTCGCCAAACCAAAACATCCGCCAAACCAACACATCCGCCAAGCCAACACATCCGCCAAACCAACACATCAGCCAAACCAACAAATTCACCAAACAACACATCCGCCAAACCAACACATCCACCAAACCATCGCATTTGCCAAACCAACACATTCGCCAAACCAACCCATCCGCCAAACCAACACATTCACCAAACCAACACATCCGCCAAACCAACACATTCGCCAAACCAACACATTCGCCAAACCAACACATTCTCCAAACCAACACATTATTCAAACCAACACATTCGCCAAACCAACACATTCGCCAAACCAACACATCCACCAAACCAACACATTCGCCAAACCAATGCATTCGCCAAACCAACACATGGACCAAACCAACACATCCACCAAACCAACACATGTACCAAACCAACGCATCCACCAAACCAACACAACCGCCAACCAAACACATTCGCCAAACCAACACATGCGCCAAACCAACCCATCCGCCAAACCAACGCATCCGCCAAACCAAAACATTCGCCAAACCAACACATGCACCAAACCAACGCATCCGCCAAACCAACACAGCCGCCAAACCAACACATCCGCCAAACCAACACATCCGCCAAACCAACACATTCGCCAAACCAACACATTCGCCAAACCAACACATCCACCAAACCAACGCATTTGCCAAACCAACACATCCACCAAACCAACTCATCCACCAAACCAACACATCCGCCAAACCAACACATCCGCCAAACCAACACATTCGCCAAACCAACACATCCGCCAAACCAACACATCCGCCAAACCAACACATCCGCCAAACCAACACATCAGCCAAACCAATACATCCGCCAAACCAGCACATTCGACAAACCAACACATCCGCCAAACCAACACATCCGCCAAACCAACACATCCGCCAAACCAACACATTCGCCAAACCAATGCATTCGGCAAACCAACACATTCGCCAAACCAACACATTCGCCAAACCAACACATCCACCAAACCAACGCATGCAACAAACCAATGCATGCTCCAAACCAACACATTCGCCAACCAACACATCCGCCAAAGCAACACATCCGCCAAAGCAACACATCCGCCAAACCAGTACATCCGCCAAACCAACACATCCGCCAAACCAACACATCCGCCAAACCAACACATCCGCCAAACCAACACATCCGCCAAACCAGCGCATCCGCCAAACCAACACATCCGCCAAACCAACATATCCGCCAAACCAACACAACCACCAAACCAACGCATTTGCCAAACCAACACATTCGCCAAACCAACACATCCACCAAACCAACACATCCGCCAAACCAACACATCCGCCAAACCAACACATCCGCCAAACCAACACATCCGCCAAACCAACACATCCGCCAAACCAACACATCCACCAAACCAACGCGTGCACCAAACCAACACAACCACCAAACCAATGCATTTGCCAAACCAACACATTCGCCAAACCAACACATCCGCCAAACCAACACATCCGCCAAACCAACACATTCGCCAAACCAACACATCCGCCAAACCAACACATTCGCCAAACCAACACATCCGCCAAACCAACACATCCGCCAAACCAACACATCCGCCAAACCAACACATCCGCCAAACCAACACATCCGCCAAACCAACACATCCGCCAAACCAACACATCCGCCAAACCAACACATCCACCAAACCAACGCGTGCACCAAACCAACACAACCACCAAACCAAGACAGCCACCAAACAAACACATCCGCCAAACAATCACATCCGCCAAACCAACCCATCCGCCAAACCAACACATCCGCCAAACAAACGCATGCACCAAACCAACACATCCGCCAAACCAACACATCCGCCAAACCAACACATCCGCCAAACCAATACATCCGCCAAACAAACATATCCGCCAAACCAACTCATCCGCCAAACCAACGCATGCACCAAACCAACACATCCGCCAAACCAACACATCCGCCAAACCAACACATCCGCCAAACCAACACATCCACAAAACCAACACATCCGCCAAACCAACACATCCGCCAAACCAACACATCCGCCAAACCAACACATCCACAAAACCAACACATCTGCCAAACCAACACATCCGCCAAACCAACAAATCCGCCAAACCAACACATCCGCCAAACCAACACATCCGCCAAACCAACACATTCGCCAAACCAACACATCCGCCAAACCAACACATCCGCCAAACCAACACATCCGCCAAACCAACACATCCGCCAAACCAACACATCCGCCAAACCTACACATTCGCCAAACCAACAAATTCACCAAACAACACATCCGCCAAACCAACACATCCACCAAACCAACGCATTTTCCAAACCAACACATGCGCCAAACCAACCCATCCGCCAAACCAATGCATCTGCCAAACCAAAACATTCGCCAAACCAACACATGCACCAAACCAACGCATCTGCCAAACCAACACATCCGTCAAACCAACACATTCGCCAAACCAACACATTCGCCAAACCAACACATTCGCCAAACCAACACATCCACCAAACCAACACATCTGCCAAACCAGCACATTCGCCAAACCAACACATTCGCCAAACCAACACATCCACCAAACCAACACATCCATCAAACCAATACATTCGTCAAACCAACACATTCGCCAAACCAACAAATTCACCAAACAACACATCCGCCAAACCAACACATCCACCAAACCAACGCATTTCCCAAACCAACACATTCGCCAAACCAACTCATCCGCCAAACCAACACATTCACCAAACAAACACATCCGCCAAACCAACACATCCACCAAACCAACACATTCGCCAAACCAACACATTCGCCAAACCAACACATTATTCAAACCAACACATTCGCCAAACCAACACATTCGCCAAACCAACACATTCGCCAAACCAACACATCCACCAAACCAACACATTCGCCAAACCAAAACATCCACCAAACCAACACATTCGCCAAACCAACGCGTTCGCCAAACCAACACATGGACCAAACCAACACATCCACCAACCCAACACATGTACCAAACCAACGCATCCACCAAACCAACACAACCGCCAACCAAACACATTCGCCAAACCAACACATGCGCCAAACCAAGCCATCCGCCAAACCAACACATTCGCCAAACCAACACATCCACCAAACCAACGCATTTGCCAAACCAACACATCCGCCAAACCAACTCATCCGCCAAACCAACACGTTCGCCAAACCAACACGTCCGCCAAACCAACACATCCGCCAAACCAACACATCCGCCAAAGCAACACATCCGCCAAACCAACACATCCACCAAACCAACACATCCATCAAACCAATACATTCGTCAAACCAACACATTCGCCAAACCAACAAATTCACCAAACAATACATCCGCCAAACCAACACATCCACCAAACCAACGCATTTCCCAAACCAACACATTCGCCAAACCAACTCATCCGCCAAACCAACACATTCACCAAACAAACACATCCGCCAAACCAACACATTCACCAAACCAACACATTCGCCAAACCAACACATTCGCCAAACCAACACATTATTCAAACCAACACATTCGCCAAACCAACACATTCGCCAAACCAACACATTCGCCAAACCAACATATCCGCCAAACCAACACATTCGCCAAACCAACACATCCACCAAACCAACACATTCGCCAAACCAACGCGTTCGCCAAACCAACACATGGACCAAACAAACACATCCACCAACCCAACACATGTACCAAACCAACGCATCCACCAAACCAACACAACCGCCAACCAAACACATTCGCCAAACCAACACATGCGCCAAACCAAGCCATCCGCCAAACCAACACATTCGCCAAACCAACACATCCACCAAACCAACGCATTTGCCAAACCAACACATCCGCCAAACCAACACATTCGCCAAACCAACACATCCACCAAACCAACACATTCGCCAAACCAACGCGTTCGCCAAACCAACACATGGACCAAACCAACACATCCACCAACCCAACACATGTACCAAACCAACGCATCCACCAAACCAACACAACCGCCAACCAAACACATCCGCCAAACCAACACATTCGCCAAACCAAAACATCCGCCAAACCAACACATCCGCCAAGCCAACACATCCGCCAAACCAACACATCAGCCAAACCAACAAATTCACCAAACAACACATCCGCCAAACCAACACATCCACCAAACCATCGCATTTGCCAAACCAACACATTCGCCAAACCAACCCATCCGCCAAACCAACACATTCACCAAACCAACACATCCGCCAAACCAACACATTCGCCAAACCAACACATTCGCCAAACCAACACATTCTCCAAACCAACACATTATTCAAACCAACACATTCGCCAAACCAACACATTCGCCAAACCAACACATCCACCAAACCAACACATTCGCCAAACCAATGCATTCGCCAAACCAACACATGGACCAAACCAACACATCCACCAAACCAACACATGTACCAAACCAACGCATCCACCAAACCAACACAACCGCCAACCAAACACATTCGCCAAACCAACACATGCGCCAAACCAACCCATCCGCCAAACCAACGCATCCGCCAAACCAAAACATTCGCCAAACCAACACATGCACCAAACCAACGCATCCGCCAAACCAACACAGCCGCCAAACCAACACATCCGCCAAACCAACACATCCGCCAAACCAACACATTCGCCAAACCAACACATTCGCCAAACCAACACATCCACCAAACCAACGCATTTGCCAAACCAACACATCCACCAAACCAACTCATCCACCAAACCAACACATCCGCCAAACCAACACATCCGCCAAACCAACACATTCGCCAAACCAACACATCCGCCAAACCAACACATCCGCCAAACCAACACATCCGCCAAACCAACACATCAGCCAAACCAATACATCCGCCAAACCAGCACATTCGACAAACCAACACATCCGCCAAACCAACACATCCGCCAAACCAACACATCCGCCAAACCAACACATTCGCCAAACCAATGCATTCGGCAAACCAACACATTCGCCAAACCAACACATTCGCCAAACCAACACATCCACCAAACCAACGCATGCAACAAACCAATGCATGCTCCAAACCAACACATTCGCCAACCAACACATCCGCCAAAGCAACACATCCGCCAAAGCAACACATCCGCCAAACCAGTACATCCGCCAAACCAACACATCCGCCAAACCAACACATCCGCCAAACCAACACATCCGCCAAACCAACACATCCGCCAAACCAGCGCATCCGCCAAACCAACACATCCGCCAAACCAACATATCCGCCAAACCAACACAACCACCAAACCAACGCATTTGCCAAACCAACACATTCGCCAAACCAACACATCCACCAAACCAACACATCCGCCAAACCAACACATCCGCCAAACCAACACATCCGCCAAACCAACACATCCGCCAAACCAACACATCCGCCAAACCAACACATCCACCAAACCAACGCGTGCACCAAACCAACACAACCACCAAACCAATGCATTTGCCAAACCAACACATTCGCCAAACCAACACATCCGCCAAACCAACACATCCGCCAAACCAACACATTCGCCAAACCAACACATCCGCCAAACCAACACATTCGCCAAACCAACACATCCGCCAAACCAACACATCCGCCAAACCAACACATCCGCCAAACCAACACATCCGCCAAACCAACACATCCGCCAAACCAACACATCCGCCAAACCAACACATCCGCCAAACCAACACATCCACCAAACCAACGCGTGCACCAAACCAACACAACCACCAAACCAAGACAGCCACCAAACAAACACATCCGCCAAACAATCACATCCGCCAAACCAACCCATCCGCCAAACCAACACATCCGCCAAACAAACGCATGCACCAAACCAACACATCCGCCAAACCAACACATCCGCCAAACCAACACATCCGCCAAACCAATACATCCGCCAAACAAACATATCCGCCAAACCAACTCATCCGCCAAACCAACGCATGCACCAAACCAACACATCCGCCAAACCAACACATCCGCCAAACCAACACATCCGCCAAACCAACACATCCACAAAACCAACACATCCGCCAAACCAACACATCCGCCAAACCAACACATCCGCCAAACCAACACATCCACAAAACCAACACATCTGCCAAACCAACACATCCGCCAAACCAACAAATCCGCCAAACCAACACATCCGCCAAACCAACACATCCGCCAAACCAACACATTCGCCAAACCAACACATCCGCCAAACCAACACATCCGCCAAACCAACACATCCGCCAAACCAACACATCCGCCAAACCAACACATCCGCCAAACCTACACATTCGCCAAACCAACAAATTCACCAAACAACACATCCGCCAAACCAACACATCCACCAAACCAACGCATTTTCCAAACCAACACATGCGCCAAACCAACCCATCCGCCAAACCAATGCATCTGCCAAACCAAAACATTCGCCAAACCAACACATGCACCAAACCAACGCATCTGCCAAACCAACACATCCGTCAAACCAACACATTCGCCAAACCAACACATTCGCCAAACCAACACATTCGCCAAACCAACACATCCACCAAACCAACACATCTGCCAAACCAGCACATTCGCCAAACCAACACATTCGCCAAACCAACACATCCACCAAACCAACACATCCATCAAACCAATACATTCGTCAAACCAACACATTCGCCAAACCAACAAATTCACCAAACAACACATCCGCCAAACCAACACATCCACCAAACCAACGCATTTCCCAAACCAACACATTCGCCAAACCAACTCATCCGCCAAACCAACACATTCACCAAACAAACACATCCGCCAAACCAACACATCCACCAAACCAACACATTCGCCAAACCAACACATTCGCCAAACCAACACATTATTCAAACCAACACATTCGCCAAACCAACACATTCGCCAAACCAACACATTCGCCAAACCAACACATCCACCAAACCAACACATTCGCCAAACCAACACATCCACCAAACCAACACATTCGCCAAACCAACGCGTTCGCCAAACCAACACACGGACCAAACCAACACATCCACCAACCCAACAAATGTACCAAACCAACGCATCCACCAAACCAACACAACCGCCAACCAAACACATTCGCCAAACCAACACATGCGCCAAACCAAGCCATCCGCCAAACCAACACATTCGCCAAACCAACACATCCACCAAACCAACGCATTTGCCAAACCAACACATCCGCCAAACCAACTCATCCGCCAAACCAACACATCCGCTAAACCAACACATCCGCCAAACCAACAAATTCACCAAACAACACATCCGCCAAACCAACACATCCACCAAACCATCGCATTTGCCAAACCAACACATTCGCCAAACCAACACATCCACCAAACCAACGCATTTGCCAAACCAACACATCCGCCAAACCAACTCATCCGCCAAACCAACACATCCGCCAAACCAACACATCAGCCAAACCAACAAATTCACCAAACAACACATCCGCCAAACCAACACATCCACCAAACCATCGCATTTGCCAAACCAACACATTCGCCAAACCAACCCATCCGCCAAACCAACACATTCACCAAACAAACACATCCGCCAAACCAACACATTCGCCAAACCAACACATTCTCCAAACCAACACATTATTCAAACCAACACATTCGCCAAACCAACACATTCGCCAAACCAACACATCCACCAAACCAACACATTCGCCAAACCAATGCATTCGCCAAACCAACACATGGACCAAACCAACACATCCACCAAACCAACACATGTACCAAACCAACGCATCCACCAAACCAACACAACCGCCAACCAAACACATTCGCCAAACCAACACATGCGCCAAACCAACCCATCCGCCAAACCAACGCATCCGCCAAACCAAAACATTCGCCAAACCAACACATGCACCAAACCAACGCATCCGCCAAACCAACACAGCCGCCAAACCAACACATCCGCCAAACCAACACATCCGCCAAACCAACACATTCGCCAAACCAACACATTCGCCAAACCAACACATCCACCAAACCAACGCATTTGCCAAACCAACACATCCACCAAACCAACTCATCCACCAAACCAACACATCCGCCAAACCAACACATCCGCCAAACCAACACATTCGCCAAACCAACACATCCGCCAAACCAACACATCCGCCAAACCAATACATCCGCCAAACCAGCACATTCGACAAACCAACACATCCGCCAAACCAACACATCCGCCAAACCAACACATCCGCCAAACCAACACATTCGCCAAACCAATGCATTCGGCAAACCAACACATTCGCCAAACCAACACATTCGCCAAACCAACACATCCACCAAACCAATGCATGCAACAAACCAATGCATGCTCCAAACCAACACATTCGCCAACCAACACATCCGCCAAAGCAACACATCCGCCAAAGCAACACATCCGCCAAACCAGTACATCCGCCAAACCAACACATCCGCCAAACCAACACATCCGCCAAACCAACACATCCGCCAAACCAACACATCCGCCAAACCAACACATCAGCCAAACCAATACATCCGCCAAACCAGCACATTCGACAAACCAACACATCCGCTAAACCAACACATCCGCCAAACCAACACATCCGCCAAACCAACACATTCGCCAAACCAATGCATTCGGCAAACCAACACATTCGCCAAACCAACACATTCGCCAAACCAACACATCCACCAAACCAACGCATGCAACAAACCAATGCATGCTCCAAACCAACACATTCGCCAACCAACACATCCGCCAAAGCAACACATCCGCCAAAGCAACACATCCGCCAAACCAGTACATCCGCCAAACCAACACATCCGCCAAACCAACACATCCGCCAAACCAACACATCCGCCAAACCAACACATCCGCCAAACCAGCACATCCGCCAAAGCAACACATCCGCCAAACCAACACATCCGCCAAACCAACACAACCACCAAACCAACGCATTTGCCAAACCAACACATTCGCCAAACCAACACATCCACCAAACCAACACATCCGCCAAACCAACACATCCGCCAAACCAACACATCCGCCAAACCAACACATCCGCCAAACCAACACATCCGCCAAACCAACACATCCACCAAACCAACGCGTGCACCAAACCAACACAACCACCAAACCAATGCATTTGCCAAACCAACACATTCGCCAAACCAACACATCCGCCAAACCAACACATCCGCCAAACCAACACATTCGCCAAACCAACACATCCGCCAAACCAACACATTCGCCAAACCAACACATCCGCCAAACCAATACATCCGCCAAACAAACATATCCGCCAAACCAACTCATCCGCCAAACCAACGCATGCACCAAACCAACACATCCGCCAAACCAACACATCCGCCAAACCAACACATCCGCCAAACCAACACATCCACAAAACCAACACATCCGCCAAACCAACACATCCGCCAAACCAACACATCCGCCAAACCAACACATCCACAAAACCAACACATCCGCCAAACCAACACATCCGCCAAACCAACAAATCCGCCAAACCAACACATCCGCCAAACCAACACATCCGCCAAACCAACACATCCGCCAAACCAACACATTCGCCAAACCAACACAAATCCGCCAAACCAACACATCCGCCAAACCAACACATCCGCCAAACCAACACATCCGCCAAACCAACACATTCGCCAAACCAACAAATTCACCAAACAACACATCCACCAAACCAACGCATTTCCCAAACCAACACATTCGCCAAACCAACTCATCCGCCAAACCAACACATTCACCAAACAAACACATCCGCCAAACCAACACATTCACCAAACCAACACATTCGCCAAACCAACACATTCGCCAAACCAACACATTATTCAAACCAACACATTCGCCAAACCAACACATTCGCCAAACCAACACATTCGCCAAACCAACACATCCGCCAAACCAACACATTCGCCAAACCAACACATCCACCAAACCAACACATTCGCCAAACCAACGCGTTCGCCAAACCAACACATGGACCAAACAAACACATCCACCAACCCAACACATGTACCAAACCAACGCATCCACCAAACCAACACAACCGCCAACCAAACACATTCGCCAAACCAACACATGCGCCAAACCAAGCCATCCGCCAAACCAACACATTCGCCAAACCAACACATCCACCAAACCAACGCATTTGCCAAACCAACACATCCGCCAAACCAACACATTCGCCAAACCAACACATCCACCAAACCAACACATTCGCCAAACCAACGCGTTCGCCAAACCAACACATGGACCAAACCAACACATCCACCAACCCAACACATGTACCAAACCAACGCATCCACCAAACCAACGCATTTGCCAAACCAACACATTCGCCAAACCAACACATCCACCAAACCAACACATCCGCCAAACCAACACATCCGCCAAACCAACACATCCGCCAAACCAACACATCCGCCAAACCAACACATCCACCAAACCAACGCGTGCACCAAACCAACACAACCACCAAACCAATGCATTTGCCAAACCAACACATTCGCCAAACCAACACATCCGCCAAACCAACACATCCGCCAAACCAACACATTCGCCAAACCAACACATCCGCCAAACCAACACATTCGCCAAACCAACACATCCGCCAAACCAACACATCCGCCAAACCAACACATCCGCCAAACCAACACATCCGCCAAACCAACACATCCGCCAAACCAACACATCCGCCAAACCAACACATCCGCCAAACCAACACATCCACCAAACCAACGCGTGCACCAAACCAACACAACCACCAAACCAAGACATCCACCAAACAAACACATCCGCCAAACAAACACATCCGCCAAACCAACCCATCCGCCAAACCAACACATCCGCCAAACAAACGCATGCACCAAACCAACACATCCGCCAAACCAACACATCCGCCAAACCAACACATCCGCCAAACCAATACATCCGCCAAACAAACATATCCGCCAAACCAACTCATCCGCCAAACCAACGCATGCACCAAACCAACACATCCGCCAAACCAACACATCCGCCAAACCAACACATCCGCCAAACCAACGCATCCACAAAACCAACACATCCGCCAAACCAACACATCCGCCAAACCAACACATCCGCCAAAACAACACATCCACAAAACCAACACATCCGCCAAACCAACACATCCGCCAAACCAACAAATCCGCCAAACCAACACATCCGCCAAACCAACACATCCGCCAAACCAACACATCCGCCAAACCAACACATTCGCCAAACCAACACATCCGCCAAACCAACACATCCACCAAACCAACACATCCGCCAAACCAACACATCCGCCAAACCAACACATTCGCCAAACCAACAAATTCACCAAACAACACATCCACCAAACCAACGCATTTCCCAAACCAACACATTCGCCAAACCAACTCATCCGCCAAACCAACACATTCACCAAACAAACACATCCGCCAAACCAACACATTCACCAAACCAACACATTCGCCAAACCAACACATTCGCCAAACCAACACATTATTCAAACCAACACATTCGCCAAACCAACACATTCGCCAAACCAACACATTCGCCAAACCAACACATCCGCCAAACCAACACATCCACAAAACCAACACATCCGCCAAACCAACACATCCGCCAAACCAACACATTCGCCAAACCAACACATCCGCCAAACCAACACATCCGCCAAACCAACAAATCCGCCAAACCAACACATCCACAAAACCAACACATCCGCCAAACCAACACATCCGCCAAACCAACACATCCGCCAAACCAACACATCCACAAAACCAACACATCCGCCAAACCAACACATCCGCCAAACCAACACATCCGCCAAACCAACACATCCACAAAACCAACACATCCGCCAAACCAACACATCCGCCAAACCAACAAATCCGCCAAACCAACACATCCGCCAAACCAACACATCCGCCAAACCAACACATCCGCCAAACCAACACATTCGCCAAACCAACACATCCGCCAAACCAACACATCCGCCAAACCAACACATCCGCCAAACCAACACATCCGCCAAACCAACACATTCGCCAAACCAACAAATTCACCAAACAACACATCCACCAAACCAACGCATTTCCCAAACCAACACATTCGCCAAACCAACTCATCCGCCAAACCAACACATTCACCAAACAAACACATCCGCCAAACCAACACATTCACCAAACCAACACATTCGCCAAACCAACACATTCGCCAAACCAACACATTATTCAAACCAACACATTCGCCAAACCAACACATTCGCCAAACCAACACATTCGCCAAACCAACACATCCGCCAAACCAACACATTCGCCAAACCAACACATCCACCAAACCAACACATTCGCCAAACCAACGCGTTCGCCAAACCAACACATGGACCAAACAAACACATCCACCAACCCAACACATGTACCAAACCAACGCATCCACCAAACCAACACAACCGCCAACCAAACACATTCGCCAAACCAACACATGCGCCAAACCAAGCCATCCGCCAAACCAACACATCCGCCAAACCAACACATTCGCCAAACCAATGCATTCGGCAAACCAACACATTCGCCAAACCAACACATTCGCCAAACCAACACATCCACCAAACCAACGCATGCAACAAACCAATGCATGCTCCAAACCAACACATTCGCCAACCAACACATCCGCCAAAGCAACACATCCGCCAAAGCAACACATCCGCCAAACCAGTACATCCGCCAAACCAACACATCCGCCAAACCAACACATCCGCCAAACCAACACATCCGCCAAACCAACACATCCGCCAAACCAGCACATCCGCCAAACCAACACATCCGCCAAACCAACACATCCGCCAAACCAACACAACCACCAAACCAACGCATTTGCCAAACCAACACATTCGCCAAACCAACACATCCACCAAACCAACACATCCGCCAAACCAACACATCCGCCAAACCAACACATCCGCCAAACCAACACATCCGCCAAACCAACACATCCGCCAAACCAACACATCCACCAAACCAACGCGTGCACCAAACCAACACAACCACCAAACCAATGCATTTGCCAAACCAACACATTCGCCAAACCAACACATCCGCCAAACCAACACATCCGCCAAACCAACACATTCGCCAAACCAACACATCCGCCAAACCAACACATTCGCCAAACCAACACATCCGCCAAACCAACACATCCGCCAAACCAACACATCCGCCAAACCAACACATCCGCCAAACCAACACATCCGCCAAACCAACACATCGGCCAAACCAACACATCCGCCAAACCAACACATCCACCAAACCAACGCGTGCACCAAACCAACACAACCACCAAACCAAGACATCCACCAAACAAACACATCCGCCAAACAAACACATCCGCCAAACCAACCCATCCGCCAAACCAACACATCCGCCAAACAAACGCATGCACCAAACCAACACATCCGCCAAACCAACACATCCGCCAAACCAACACATCCGCCAAACCAATACATCCGCCAAACAAACATATCCGCCAAACCAACTCATCCGCCAAACCAACGCATGCACCAAACCAACACATCCGCCAAACCAACACATCCGCCAAACCAACACATCCGCCAAACCAACACATCCACAAAACCAACACATCCGCCAAACCAACACATCCGCCAAACCAACACATCCGCCAAACCAACACATCCACAAAACCAACACATCCGCCAAACCAACACATCCGCCAAACCAACAAATCCGCCAAACCAACACATCCGCCAAACCAACACATCCGCCAAACCAACACATCCGCCAAACCAACACATTCGCCAAACCAACACATCCGCCAAACCAACACATCCGCCAAACCAACACATCCGCCAAACCAACACATCCGCCAAACCAACACATTCGCCAAACCAACAAATTCACCAAACAACACATCCACCAAACCAACGCATTTCCCAAACCAACACATTCGCCAAACCAACTCATCCGCCAAACCAACACATTCACCAAACAAACACATCCGCCAAACCAACACATTCACCAAACCAACACATTCGCCAAACCAACACATTCGCCAAACCAACACATTATTCAAACCAACACATTCGCCAAACCAACACATTCGCCAAACCAACACATTCGCCAAACCAACACATCCGCCAAACCAACACATTCGCCAAACCAACACATCCACCAAACCAACACATTCGCCAAACCAACGCGTTCGCCAAACCAACACATGGACCAAACAAACACATCCACCAACCCAACACATGTACCAAACCAACGCATCCACCAAACCAACACAACCGCCAACCAAACACATTCGCCAAACCAACACATGCGCCAAACCAAGCCATCCGCCAAACCAACACATTCGCCAAACCAACACATCCACCAAACCAACGCATTTGCCAAACCAACACATCCGCCAAACCAACACATTCGCCAAACCAACACATCCACCAAACCAACACATTCGCCAAACCAACGCGTTCGCCAAACCAACACATGGACCAAACCAACACATCCACCAACCCAACACATGTACCAAACCAACGCATCCACCAAACCAACGCATTTGCCAAACCAACACATTCGCCAAACCAACACATCCACCAAACCAACACATCCGCCAAACCAACACATCCGCCAAACCAACACATCCGCCAAACCAACACATCCGCCAAACCAACACATCCACCAAACCAACGCGTGCACCAAACCAACACAACCACCAAACCAATGCATTTGCCAAACCAACACATTCGCCAAACCAACACATCCGCCAAACCAACACATCCGCCAAACCAACACATTCGCCAAACCAACACATCCGCCAAACCAACACATTCGCCAAACCAACACATCCGCCAAACCAACACATCCGCCAAACCAACACATCCGCCAAACCAACACATCCGCCAAACCAACACATCCGCCAAACCAACACATCCGCCAAACCAACACATCCGCCAAACCAACACATCCACCAAACCAACGCGTGCACCAAACCAACACAACCACCAAACCAAGACATCCACCAAACAAACACATCCGCCAAACAAACACATCCGCCAAACCAACCCATCCGCCAAACCAACACATCCGCCAAACAAACGCATGCACCAAACCAACACATCCGCCAAACCAACACATCCGCCAAACCAACACATCCGCCAAACCAATACATCCGCCAAACAAACATATCCGCCAAACCAACTCATCCGCCAAACCAACGCATGCACCAAACCAACACATCCGCCAAACCAACACATCCGCCAAACCAACACATCCGCCAAACCAACACATCCACAAAACCAACACATCCGCCAAACCAACACATCCGCCAAACCAACACATCCGCCAAAACAACACATCCACAAAACCAACACATCCGCCAAACCAACACATCCGCCAAACCAACAAATCCGCCAAACCAACACATCCGCCAAACCAACACATCCGCCAAACCAACACATCCGCCAAACCAACACATTCGCCAAACCAACACATCCGCCAAACCAACACATCCACCAAACCAACACATCCGCCAAACCAACACATCCGCCAAACCAACACATTCGCCAAACCAACAAATTCACCAAACAACACATCCACCAAACCAACGCATTTCCCAAACCAACACATTCGCCAAACCAACTCATCCGCCAAACCAACACATTCACCAAACAAACACATCCGCCAAACCAACACATTCACCAAACCAACACATTCGCCAAACCAACACATTCGCCAAACCAACACATTATTCAAACCAACACATTCGCCAAACCAACACATTCGCCAAACCAACACATTCGCCAAACCAACACATCCGCCAAACCAACACATTCGCCAAACCAACACATCCACCAAACCAACACATTCGCCAAACCAACGCGTTCGCCAAACCAACACATGGACCAAACAAACACATCCACCAACCCAACACATGTACCAAACCAACGCATCCACCAAACCAACACAACCGCCAACCAAACACATTCGCCAAACCAACACATGCGCCAAACCAAGCCATCCGCCAAACCAACACATTCGCCAAACCAACACATCCACCAAACCAACGCATTTGCCAAACCAACACATCCGCCAAACCAACACATTCGCCAAACCAACACATCCACCAAACCAACACATTCGCCAAACCAACGCGTTCGCCAAACCAACACATGGACCAAACCAACACATCCACCAACCCAACACATGTACCAAACCAACGCATCCACCAAACCAACACAACCGCCAACCAAACACATCCGCCAAACCAACACATTCGCCAAACCAACACATCCGCCAAACCAACACATCCGCCAAGCCAACACATCCGCCAAACCAACACATCAGCCAAACCAACAAATTCACCAAACAACACATCCGCCAAACCAACACATCCACCAAACCATCGCATTTGCCAAACCAACACATTCGCCAAACCAACCCATCCGCCAAACCAACACATTCACCAAACCAACACATCCGCCAAACCAACACATTCGCCAAACCAACACATTCGCCAAACCAACACATTCTCCAAACCAACACATTATTCAAACCAACACATTCGCCAAACCAACACATTCGCCAAACCAACACATCCACCAAACCAACACATTCGCCAAACCAATGCATTCGCCAAACCAACACATGGACCAAACCAACACATCCACCAAACCAACACATGTACCAAACCAACGCATCCACCAAACCAACACAACCGCCAACCAAACACATTCGCCAAACCAACACATGCGCCAAACCAACCCATCCGCCAAACCAACGCATCCGCCAAACCAAAACATTCGCCAAACCAACACATGCACCAAACCAACGCATCCGCCAAACCAACACAGCCGCCAAACCAACACATCCGCCAAACCAACACATCCGCCAAACCAACACATTCGCCAAACCAACACATTCGCCAAACCAACACATCCACCAAACCAACGCATTTGCCAAACCAACACATCCACCAAACCAACTCATCCACCAAACCAACACATCCGCCAAACCAACACATCCGCCAAACCAACACATTCGCCAAACCAACACATCCGCCAAACCAACACATCCGCCAAACCAACACATCCGCCAAACCAACACATCAGCCAAACCAATACATCCGCCAAACCAGCACATTCGACAAACCAACACATCCGCCAAACCAACACATCCGCCAAACCAACACATCCGCCAAACCAACACATTCGCCAAACCAATGCATTCGGCAAACCAACACATTCGCCAAACCAACACATTCGCCAAACCAACACATCCACCAAACCAACGCATGCAACAAACCAATGCATGCTCCAAACCAACACATTCGCCAACCAACACATCCGCCAAAGCAACACATCCGCCAAAGCAACACATCCGCCAAACCAGTACATCCGCCAAACCAACACATCCGCCAAACCAACACATCCGCCAAACCAACACATCCGCCAAACCAACACATCCGCCAAACCAGCGCATCCGCCAAACCAACACATCCGCCAAACCAACATATCCGCCAAACCAACACAACCACCAAACCAACGCATTTGCCAAACCAACACATTCGCCAAACCAACACATCCGCCAAACCAACACATCCGCCAAACCAACACATCCGCCAAACCAACACATCCGCCAAACCAACACATCCACCAAACCAACGCGTGCACCAAACCAACACAACCACCAAACCAATGCATTTGCCAAACCAACACATTCGCCAAACCAACACATCCGCCAAACCAACACATCCGCCAAACCAACACATTCGCCAAACCAACACATCCGCCAAACCAACACATTCGCCAAACCAACACATCCGCCAAACCAACACATCCGCCAAACCAACACATCCGCCAAACCAACACATCCGCCAAACCAACACATCCGCCAAACCAACACATCCGCCAAACCAACACATCCGCCAAACCAACACATCCACCAAACCAACGCGTGCACCAAACCAACACAACCACCAAACCAAGACAGCCACCAAACAAACACATCCGCCAAACAATCACATCCGCCAAACGAACCCATCCGCCAAACCAACACATCCGCCAAACAAACGCATGCACCAAACCAACACATCCGCCAAACCAACACATCCGCCAAACCAACACATCCGCCAAACCAATACATCCGCCAAACAAACATATCCGCCAAACCAACTCATCCGCCAAACCAACGCATGCACCAAACCAACACATCCGCCAAACCAACACATCCGCCAAACCAACACATCCGCCAAACCAACACATCCACAAAACCAACACATCCGCCAAACCAACACATTCGCCAAACCAACACATCCGCCAAACCAACACATCCGCCAAACCAACACATCCACAAAACCAACACATCCGCCAAACCAACACATCCGCCAAACCAACACATCCGCCAAACCAACACATCCGCCAAACCAACAAATCCGCCAAACCAACACATCCGCCAAACCAACACATCCGCCAAACCAACACATCCGCCAAACCAACACATTCGCCAAACCAACACATCCGCCAAACCAACACATCCGCCAAACCAACACATCCGCCAAACCAACACATCCGCCAAACCAACACATCCGCCAAACCTACACATTCGCCAAACCAACAAATTCACCAAACAACACATCCGCCAAACCAACACATCCACCAAACCAACGCATTTCCCAAACCAACACATGCGCCAAACCAACCCATCCGCCAAACCAATGCATCTGCCAAACCAAAACATTCGCCAAACCAACACATGCACCAAACCAACGCATCTGCCAAACCAACACATCCGTCAAACCAACACATTCGCCAAACCAACACATTCGCCAAACCAACATATTCGCCAAACCAACACATCCACCAAACCAACACATCTGCCAAACCAGCACATTCGCCAAACCAACACATTCGCCAAACCAACACATCCACCAAACCAACACATCCATCAAACCAATACATTCGTCAAACCAACACATTCGCCAAACCAACAAATTCACCAAACAACACATCCGCCAAACCAACACATCCACCAAACCAACGCATTTCCCAAACCAACACATTCGCCAAACCAACTCATCCGCCAAACCAACACATTCACCAAACAAACACATCCGCCAAACCAACACATCCACCAAACCAACACATTCGCCAAACCAACACATTCGCCAAACCAACACATTATTCAAACCAACACATTCGCCAAACCAACACATTCGCCAAACCAACACATTCGCCAAACCAACACATCCACCAAACCAACACATTCGCCAAACCAACACATCCACCAAACCAACACATTCGCCAAACCAACGCGTTCGCCAAACCAACACATGGACCAAACCAACACATCCACCAACCCAACACATGTACCAAACCAACGCATCCACCAAACCAACACAACCGCCAACCAAACACATTCGCCAAACCAACACATGCGCCAAACCAAGCCATCCGCCAAACCAACACATTCGCCAAACCAACACATCCACCAAACCAACGCATTTGCCAAACCAACACATCCGCCAAACCAACTCATCCGCCAAACCAACACATCCGCTAAACCAACACATCCGCCAAACCAACACATTCGCCAAACCAACACATCCGCCAAACCAACACATCCGCCAAGCCAACACATCCGCCAAACCAACACATCAGCCAAACCAACAAATTCACCAAACAACACATCCGCCAAACCAACACATCCACCAAACCATCGCATTTGCCAAACCAACACATTCGCCAAACCAACCCATCCGCCAAACCAACACATTCACCAAACAAACACATCCGCCAAACCAACACATTCGCCAAACCAACACATTCGCCAAACCAACACATTCTCCAAACCAACACATTATTCAAACCAACACATTCGCCAAACCAACACATTCGCCAAACCAACACATCCACCAAACCAACACATTCGCCAAACCAATGCATTCGCCAAACCAACACATGGACCAAACCAACACATCCACCAAACCAACACATGTACCAAACCAACGCATCCACCAAACCAACACAACCGCCAACCAAACACATTCGCCAAACCAACACATGCGCCAAACCAACCCATCCGCCAAACCAACGCATCCGCCAAACCAAAACATTCGCCAAACCAACACATGCACCAAACCAACGCATCCGCCAAACCAACACAGCCGCCAAACCAACACATCCGCCAAACCAACACATCCGCCAAACCAACACATTCGCCAAACCAACACATTCGCCAAACCAACACATCCACCAAACCAACGCATTTGCCAAACCAACACATCCACCAAACCAACTCATCCACCAAACCAACACATCCGCCAAACCAACACATCCGCCAAACCAACACATTCGCCAAACCAACACATCCGCCAAACCAACACATCCGCCAAACCAACACATCCGCCAAACCAACACATCAGCCAAACCAATACATCCGCCAAACCAGCACATTCGACAAACCAACACATCCGCCAAACCAACACATCCGCCAAACCAACACATCCGCCAAACCAACACATTCGCCAAACCAATGCATTCGGCAAACCAACACATTCGCCAAACCAACACATTCGCCAAACCAACACATCCACCAAACCAACGCATGCAACAAACCAATGCATGCTCCAAACCAACACATTCGCCAACCAACACATCCGCCAAAGCAACACATCCGCCAAAGCAACACATCCGCCAAACCAGTACATCCGCCAAACCAACACATCCGCCAAACCAACACATCCGCCAAACCAACACATCCGCCAAACCAACACATCCGCCAAACCAGCACATCCGCCAAACCAACACATCCGCCAAACCAACACATCCGCCAAACCAACACAACCACCAAACCAACGCATTTGCCAAACCAACACATTCGCCAAACCAACACATCCACCAAACCAACACATCCGCCAAACCAACACATCCGCCAAACCAACACATCCGCCAAACCAACACATCCGCCAAACCAACACATCCGCCAAACCAACACATCCACCAAACCAACGCGTGCACCAAACCAACACAACCACCAAACCAATGCATTTGCCAAACCAACACATTCGCCAAACCAACACATCCGCCAAACCAACACATCCGCCAAACCAACACATTCGCCAAACCAACACATCCGCCAAACCAACACATTCGCCAAACCAACACATCCGCCAAACCAACACATCCGCCAAACCAACACATCCGCCAAACCAACACATCCGCCAAACCAACACATCCGCCAAACCAACACATCCGCCAAACCAACACATCCGCCAAACCAACACATCCACCAAACCAACGCGTGCACCAAACCAACACAACCACCAAACCAAGACATCCACCAAACAAACACATCCGCCAAACAAACACATCCGCCAAACCAACCCATCCGCCAAACCAACACATCCGCCAAACAAACGCATGCACCAAACCAACACATCCGCCAAACCAACACATCTGCCAAACCAACACATCCGCCAAACCAATACATCCGCCAAACAAACATATCCGCCAAACCAACTCATCCGCCAAACCAACGCATGCACCAAACCAACACATCCGCCAAACCAACACATCCGCCAAACCAACACATCCGCCAAACCAACACCATCCGCCAAACCAACACATCCGCCAAACCAACACATCCGCCAAACCAACACATCCACAAAACCAACACATCCGCCAAACCAACACATCCGCCAAACCAACAAATCCGCCAAACCAACACATCCGCCAAACCAACACATCCGCCAAACCAACACATCCGCCAAACCAACACATCCGCCAAACCAACACATTCGCCAAACCAACACATCCGCCAAACCAACACATCCGCCAAACCAACACATCCGCCAAACCAACACATCCGCCAAACCAACACATTCGCCAAACCAACAAATTCACCAAACAACACATCCGCCAAACCAACACATCCACCAAACCAACGCATTTCCCAAACCAACACATGCGCCAAACCAACCCATCCGCCAAACCAATGCATCTGCCAAACCAAAACATTCGCCAAACCAACACATGCACCAAACCAACGCATCTGCCAAACCAACACATCCGTCAAACCAACACATTCGCCAAACCAACACATTCGCCAAACCAACACATTCGCCAAACCAACACATCCACCAAACCAACACATCTGCCAAACCAGCACATTCGCCAAACCAACACATTCGCCAAACCAACACATCCACCAAACCAACACATCCATTAAACCAATACATTCGTCAAACCAACACATTCGCCAAACCAACAAATTCACCAAACAACACATCCGCCAAACCAACACATCCACCAAACCAACGCATTTCCCAAACCAACACATTCGCCAAACCAACTCATCCGCCAAACCAACACATTCACCAAACAAACACATCCGCCAAACCAACACATTCACCAAACCAACACATTCGCCAAACCAACACATTCGCCAAACCAACACATTATTCAAACCAACACATTCGCCAAACCAACACATTCGCCAAACCAACACATTCGCCAAACCAACACATCCACCAAACCAACACATTCGCCAAACCAACACATCCACCAAACCAACACATTCGCCAAACCAACGCGTTCGCCAAACCAACACATGGACCAAACCAACACATCCACCAACCCAACACATGAACCAAACCAACGCATCCACCAAACCAACACAACCGCCAACCAAACACATTCGCCAAACCAACACATGCGCCAAACCAAGCCATCCGCCAAACCAACACATTCGCCAAACCAACACATCCACCAAACCAACGCATTTGCCAAACCAACACATCCGCCAAACCAACTCATCCGCCAAACCAACACATCCGCTAAACCAACACATCCGCCAAACCAACACATTCGCCAAACCAACACATCCGCCAAACCAACACATCCGCCAAGCCAACACATCCGCCAAACCAACACATCAGCCAAACCAACAAATTCACCAAACAACACATCCGCCAAACCAACACATCCACCAAACCATCGCATTTGCCAAACCAACACATTCGCCAAACCAACCCATCCGCCAAACCAACACATTCACCAAACAAACACATCCGCCAAACCAACACATTCGCCAAACCAACACATTCGCCAAACCAACACATTCTCCAAACCAACACATTATTCAAACCAACACATTCGCCAAACCAACACATTCGCCAAACCAACACATCCACCAAACCAACACATTCGCCAAACCAATGCATTCGCCAAACCAACACATGGACCAAACCAACACATCCACCAAACCAACACATGTACCAAACCAACGCATCCACCAAACCAACACAACCGCCAACCAAACACATTCGCCAAACCAACACATGCGCCAAACCAACCCATCCGCCAAACCAACGCATCCGCCAAACCAAAACATTCGCCAAACCAACACATGCACCAAACCAACGCATCCGCCAAACCAACACAGCCGCCAAACCAACACATCCGCCAAACCAACACATCCGCCAAACCAACACATTCGCCAAACCAACACATTCGCCAAACCAACACATCCACCAAACCAACGCATTTGCCAAACCAACACATCCACCAAACCAACTCATCCACCAAACCAACACATCCGCCAAACCAACACATCCGCCAAACCAACACATCCGCCAAACCAACACATCCACCAAACCAACGCGTGCACCAAACCAACACAACCACCAAACCAATGCATTTGCCAAACCAACACATTCGCCAAACCAACACATCCGCCAAACCAACACATCCGCCAAACCAACACATTCGCCAAACCAACACATCCGCCAAACCAACACATTCGCCAAACCAACACATCGCCAAACCAACACATCCGCCAAACCAACACATCCGCCAAACCAACACATCCGCCAAACCAACACATCCGCCAAACCAACACATCCGCCAAACCAACACATCCGCCAAACCAACACATCCACCAAACCAACGCGTGCACCAAACCAACACAACCACCAAACCAAGACAGCCACCAAACAAACACATCCGCCAAACAATCACATCCGCCAAACCAACCCATCCGCCAAACCAACACATCCGCCAAACAAACGCATGCACCAAACCAACACATCCGCCAAACCAACACATCCGCCAAACCAACACATCCGCCAAACCAATACATCCGCCAAACAAACATATCCGCCAAACCAACTCATCCGCCAAACCAACGCATGCACCAAACCAACACATCCGCCAAACCAACACATCCGCCAAACCAACACATCCGCCAAACCAACACATCCACAAAACCAACACATCCGCCAAACCAACACATCCGCCAAACCAACACATCCGCCAAACCAACACATCCACAAAACCAACACATCCGCCAAACCAACACATCCGCCAAACCAACAAATCCGCCAAACCAACACATCCGCCAAACCAACACATCCGCCAAACCAACACATCCGCCAAACCAACACATTCGCCAAACCAACACATCCGCCAAACCAACACATCCGCCAAACCAACACATCCGCCAAACCAACACATCCGCCAAACCTACACATTCGCCAAACCAACAAATTCACCAAACAACACATCCGCCAAACCAACACATCCACCAAACCAACGCATTTCCCAAACCAACACATGCGCCAAACCAACCCATCCGCCAAACCAATGCATCTGCCAAACCAAAACATTCGCCAAACCAACACATGCACCAAACCAACGCATCTGCCAAACCAACACATCCGTCAAACCAACACATTCGCCAAACCAACACATTCGCCAAACCAACACATTCGCCAAACCAACACATCCACCAAACCAACACATCTGCCAAACCAGCACATTCGCCAAACCAACACATTCGCCAAACCAACACATCCACCAAACCAACACATCCATCAAACCAATACATTCGTCAAACCAACACATTCGCCAAACCAACAAATTCACCAAACAACACATCCGCCAAACCAACACATCCACCAAACCAACGCATTTCCCAAACCAACACATTCGCCAAACCAACTCATCCGCCAAACCAACACATTCACCAAACAAACACATCCGCCAAACCAACACATCCACCAAACCAACACATTCGCCAAACCAACACATTCGCCAAACCAACACATTATTCAAACCAACACATTCGCCAAACCAACACATTCGCCAAACCAACACATTCGCCAAACCAACACATCCACCAAACCAACACATTCGCCAAACCAACACATCCACCAAACCAACACATTCGCCAAACCAACGCGTTCGCCAAACCAACACATGGACCAAACCAACACATCCACCAACCCAACACATGTACCAAACCAACGCATCCACCAAACCAACACAACCGCCAACCAAACACATTCGCCAAACCAACACATGCGCCAAACCAAGCCATCCGCCAAACCAACACATTCGCCAAACCAACACATCCACCAAACCAACGCATTTGCCAAACCAACACATCCGCCAAACCAACTCATCCGCCAAACCAACACATCCGCTAAACCAACACATCCGCCAAACCAACACATTCGCCAAACCAACACATCCGCCAAACCAACACATCCGCCAAGCCAACACATCCGCCAAACCAACACATCAGCCAACCCAACAAATTCACCAAACAACACATCCGCCAAACCAACACATCCACCAAACCATCGCATTTGCCAAACCAACACATTCGCCAAACCAACCCATCCGCCAAACCAACACATTCACCAAACAAACACATCCGCCAAACCAACACATTCGCCAAACCAACACATTCGCCAAACCAACACATTCTCCAAACCAACACATTATTCAAACCAACACATTCGCCAAACCAACACATTCGCCAAACCAACACATCCACCAAACCAACACATTCGCCAAACCAATGCATTCGCCAAACCAACACATGGACCAAACCAACACATCCACCAAACCAACACATGTACCAAACCAACGCATCCACCAAACCAACACAACCGCCAACCAAACACATTCGCCAAACCAACACATGCGCCAAACCAACCCATCCGCCAAACCAACGCATCCGCCAAACCAAAACATTCGCCAAACCAACACATGCACCAAACCAACGCATCCGCCAAACCAACACAGCCGCCAAACCAACACATCCGCCAAACCAACACATCCGCCAAACCAACACATTCGCCAAACCAACACATTCGCCAAACCAACACATCCACCAAACCAACGCATTTGCCAAACCAACACATCCACCAAACCAACTCATCCACCAAACCAACACATCCGCCAAACCAACACATTCGCCAAACCAACACATTCGCCAAACCAACACATCCGCCAAACCAACACATCCGCCAAACCAACACATCCGCCAAACCAACACATCAGCCAAACCAATACATCCGCCAAACCAGCACATTCGACAAACCAACACATCCGCCAAACCAACACATCCGCCAAACCAACACATCCGCCAAACCAACACATTCGCCAAACCAATGCATTCGGCAAACCAACACATTCGCCAAACCAACACATTCGCCAAACCAACACATCCACCAAACCAACGCATGCAACAAACCAATGCATGCTCCAAACCAACACATTCGCCAACCAACACATCCGCCAAAGCAACACATCCGCCAAAGCAACACATCCGCCAAACCAGTACATCCGCCAAACCAACACATCCGCCAAACCAACACATCCGCCAAACCAACACATCCGCCAAACCAACACATCCGCCAAACCAGCACATCCGCCAAACCAACACATCCGCCAAACCAACACATCCGCCAAACCAACACAACCACCAAACCAACGCATTTGCCAAACCAACACATTCGCCAAACCAACACATCCACCAAACCAACACATCCGCCAAACCAACACATCCGCCAAACCAACACATCCGCCAAACCAACACATCCGCCAAACCAACACATCCGCCAAACCAACACATCCACCAAACCAACGCGTGCACCAAACCAACACAACCACCAAACCAATGCATTTGCCAAACCAACACATTCGCCAAACCAACACATCCGCCAAACCAACACATCCGCCAAACCAACACATTCGCCAAACCAACACATCCGCCAAACCAACACATTCGCCAAACCAACACATCCGCCAAACCAACACATCCGCCAAACCAACACATCCGCCAAACCAACACATCCGCCAAACCAACACATCCGCCAAACCAACACATCCGCCAAACCAACACATCCGCCAAACCAACACATCCACCAAACCAACGCGTGCACCAAACCAACACAACCACCAAACCAAGACACCCACCAAACAAACACATCCGCCAAACAAACACATCCGCCAAACCAACCCATCCGCCAAACCAACGCATCCGCCAAACAAACGCATGCACCAAACCAACACATCCGCCAAACCAACACATCCGCCAAACCAACACATCCGCCAAACCAATACATCCGCCAAACAAACATATCCGCCAAACCAACTCATCCGCCAAACCAACGCATGCACCAAACCAACACATCCGCCAAACCAACACATCCGCCAAACCAACACATCCGCCAAACCAACACATCCACAAAACCAACACATCCGCCAAACCAACACATCCGCCAAACCAACACATCCGCCAAACCAACACATCCACAAAACCAACACATCCGCCAAACCAACACATCCGCCAAACCAACAAATCCGCCAAACCAACACATCCGCCAAACCAACACATCCGCCAAACCAACACATCCGCCAAACCAACACATTCGCCAAACCAACACATCCGCCAAACCAACACATCCGCCAAACCAACACATCCGCCAAACCAACACATCCGCCAAACCAACACATTCGCCAAACCAACAAATTCACCAAACAACACATCCGCCAAACCAACACATCCACCAAACCAACGCATTTCCCAAACCAACACATGCGCCAAACCAACCCATCCGCCAAACCAATGCATCTGCCAAACCAAAACATTCGCCAAACCAACACATGCACCAAACCAACGCATCTGCCAAACCAACACATCCGTCAAACCAACACATTCGCCAAACCAACACATTCGCCAAACCAACACATTCGCCAAACCAACACATCCACCAAACCAACACATCTGCCAAACCAGCACATTCGCCAAACCAACACATTCGCCAAACCAACACATCCACCAAACCAACACATCCATTAAACCAATACATTCGTCAAACCAACACATTCGCCAAACCAACAAATTCACCAAACAACACATCCGCCAAACCAACACATCCACCAAACCAACGCATTTCCCAAACCAACACATTCGCCAAACCAACTCATCCGCCAAACCAACACATTCACCAAACAAACACATCCGCCAAACCAACACATTCACCAAACCAACACATTCGCCAAACCAACACATTCGCCAAACCAACACATTATTCAAACCAACACATTCGCCAAACCAACACATTCGCCAAACCAACACATTCGCCAAACCAACACATCCGCCAAACCAACACATTCGCCAAACCAACACATCCACCAAACCAACACATTCGCCAAACCAACGCGTTCGCCAAACCAACACATGGACCAAACAAACACATCCACCAACCCAACACATGTACCAAACCAACGCATCCACCAAACCAACACAACCGCCAACCAAACACATTCGCCAAACCAACACATGCGCCAAACCAAGCCATCCGCCAAACCAACACATTCGCCAAACCAACACATCCACCAAACCAACGCATTTGCCAAACCAACACATCCGCCAAACCAACACATTCGCCAAACCAACACATCCACCAAACCAACACATTCGCCAAACCAACGCGTTCGCCAAACCAACACATGGACCAAACCAACACATCCACCAACCCAACACATGTACCAAACCAACGCATCCACCAAACCAACACAACCGCCAACCAAACACATCCGCCAAACCAACACATTCGCCAAACCAACACATCCGCCAAACCAACACATCCGCCAAGCCAACACATCCGCCAAACCAACACATCAGCCAAACCAACAAATTCACCAAACAACACATCCGCCAAACCAACACATCCACCAAACCATCGCATTTGCCAAACCAACACATTCGCCAAACCAACCCATCCGCCAAACCAACACATGCACCAAACCAACACATCCGCCAAACCAACACATTCGCCAAACCAACACATTCGCCAAACCAACACATTCTCCAAACCAACACATTATTCAAACCAACACATTCGCCAAACCAACACATTCGCCAAACCAACACATCCACCAAACCAACACATTCGCCAAACCAATGCATTCGCCAAACCAACACATGGACCAAACCAACACATCCACCAAACCAACACATGTACCAAACCAACGCATCCACCAAACCAACACAACCGCCAACCAAACACATTCGCCAAACCAACACATGCGCCAAACCAACCCATCCGCCAAACCAACGCATCCGCCAAACCAAAACATTCGCCAAACCAACACATGCACCAAACCAACGCATCCGCCAAACCAACACAGCCGCCAAACCAACACATCCGCCAAACCAACACATCCGCCAAACCAACACATTCGCCAAACCAACACATTCGCCAAACCAACACATCCACCAAACCAACGCATTTGCCAAACCAACACATCCACCAAACCAACTCATCCACCAAACCAACACATCCGCCAAACCAACACATCCGCCAAACCAACACATTCGCCAAACCAACACATCCGCCAAACCAACACATCCGCCAAACCAACACATCCGCCAAACCAACACATCAGCCAAACCAATACATCCGCCAAACCAGCACATTCGACAAACCAACACATCCGCCAAACCAACACATCCGCCAAACCAACACATCCGCCAAACCAACACATTCGCCAAACCAATGCATTCGGCAAACCAACACATTCGCCAAACCAACACATTCGCCAAACCAACACATCCACCAAACCAACGCATGCAACAAACCAATGCATGCTCCAAACCAACACATTCGCCAACCAACACATCCGCCAAAGCAACACATCCGCCAAAGCAACACATCCGCCAAACCAGTACATCCGCCAAACCAACACATCCGCCAAACCAACACATCCGCCAAACCAACACATCCGCCAAACCAACACATCCGCCAAACCAGCGCATCCGCCAAACCAACACATCCGCCAAACCAACATATCCGCCAAACCAAAACAACCACCAAACCAACGCATTTGCCAAACCAACACATTCGCCAAACCAACACATCCACCAAACCAACACATCCGCCAAACCAACACATCCGCCAAACCAACACATCCGCCAAACCAACACATCCGCCAAACCAACACATCCGCCAAACCAACACATCCACCAAACCAACGCGTGCACCAAACCAACACAACCACCAAACCAATGCATTTGCCAAACCAACACATTCGCCAAACCAACACATCCGCCAAACCAACACATCCGCCAAACCAACACATTCGCCAAACCAACACATCCGCCAAACCAACACATTCGCCAAACCAACACATCCGCCAAACCAACACATCCGCCAAACCAACACATCCGCCAAACCAACACATCCGCCAAACCAACACATCCGCCAAACCAACACATCCGCCAAACCAACACATCCGCCAAACCAACACATCCGCCAAACCAACACATCCACCAAACCAACGCGTGCACCAAACCAACACAACCACCAAACCAAGACAGCCACCAAACAAACACATCCGCCAAACAATCACATCCGCCAAACCAACCCATCCGCCAAACCAACACATCCGCCAAACAAACGCATGCACCAAACCAACACATCCGCCAAACCAACACATCCGCCAAACCAACACATCCGCCAAACCAATACATCCGCCAAACAAACATATCCGCCAAACCAACTCATCCGCCAAACCAACGCATGCACCAAACCAACACATCCGCCAAACCAACACATCCGCCAAACCAACACATCCGCCAAACCAACACATCCACAAAACCAACACATCCGCCAAACCAACACATCCGCCAAACCAACACATCCGCCAAACCAACACATCCACAAAACCAACACATCCGCCAAACCAACACATCCGCCAAACCAACAAATCCGCCAAACCAACACATCCGCCAAACCAACACATCCGCCAAACCAACACATCCGCCAAACCAACACATTCGCCAAACCAACACATCCACCAAACCAACACATTCGCCAAACCAACGCGTTCGCCAAACCAACACATGGACCAAACCAACACATCCACCAACCCAACACATGTACCAAACCAACGCATCCACCAAACCAACACAACCGCCAACCAAACACATTCGCCAAACCAACACATGCGCCAAACCAAGCCATCCGCCAAACCAACACATTCGCCAAACCAACACATCCACCAAACCAACGCATTTGCCAAACCAACACATCCGCCAAACCAACTCATCCGCCAAACCAACACATCCGCTAAACCAACACATCCGCCAAACCAACACATTCGCCAAACCAACACATCCGCCAAACCAACACATCCGCCAAGCCAACACATCCGCCAAACCAACACATCAGCCAACCCAACAAATTCACCAAACAACACATCCGCCAAACCAACACATCCACCAAACCATCGCATTTGCCAAACCAACACATTCGCCAAACCAACCCATCCGCCAAACCAACACATTCACCAAACAAACACATCCGCCAAACCAACACATTCGCCAAACCAACACATTCGCCAAACCAACACATTCTCCAAACCAACACATTATTCAAACCAACACATTCGCCAAACCAACACATTCGCCAAACCAACACATCCACCAAACCAACACATTCGCCAAACCAATGCATTCGCCAAACCAACACATGGACCAAACCAACACATCCACCAAACCAACACATGTACCAAATCAACGCATCCACCAAACCAACACAACCGCCAACCAAACACATTCGCCAAACCAACACATGCGCCAAACCAACCCATCCGCCAAACCAACGCATCCGCCAAACCAAAACATTCGCCAAACCAACACATGCACCAAACCAACGCATCCGCCAAACCAACACAGCCGCCAAACCAACACATCCGCCAAACCAACACATCCGCCAAACCAACACATTCGCCAAACCAACACATTCGCCAAACCAACACATCCACCAAACCAACGCATTTGCCAAACCAACACATCCACCAAACCAACACATTCGCCAAACCAACACATTCGCCAAACCAACACATCCACCAAACCAACGCATTTGCCAAACCAACACATCCACCAAACCAACTCATCCACCAAACCAACACATCCGCCAAACCAACACATTCGCCAAACCAACACATTCGCCAAACCAACACATCCACCAAACCAACGCATTTGCCAAACCAACACATCCGCCAAACCAACACATTCGCCAAACCAACACATTCGCCAAACCAACACATCCACCAAACCAACGCATTTGCCAAACCAACACATCCACCAAACCAACTCATCCACCAAACCAACACATCCGCCAAACCAACACATCCGCCAAACCAACACATTCGCCAAACCAACACATCCGCCAAACCAACACATCCGCCAAACCAACACATCCGCCAAACCAACACATCCGCCAAACCAACGCATCCGCCAAACCAAAACATTCGCCAAACCAACACATGCACCAAACCAACGCATCCGCCAAACCAACACAGCCGCCAAACCAACACATCCGCCAAACCAACACATCCGCCAAACCAACACATTCGCCAAACCAACACATTTGCCAAACCAACACATCCGCCAAACCAACACATTCGCCAAACCAACACATCCGCCAAACCAACACATCCGCCAAACCAACACATCCGCCAAACCAACACATCAGCCAAACCAATACATCCGCCAAACCAGCACATTCGACAAACCAACACATCCGCCAAACCAACACATCCGCCAAACCAACACATCCGCCAAACCAACACATTCGCCAAACCAATGCATTCGGCAAACCAACACATTCGCCAAACCAACACATTCGCCAAACCAACACATCCACCAAACCAACGCATGCAACAAACCAATGCATGCTCCAAACCAACACATTCGCCAACCAACACATCCGCCAAAGCAACACATCCGCCAAACCAACACATCCGCCAAACCAACACATCCGCCAAACCAGCACATCCGCCAAACCAACACATCCGCCAAACCAACACATCCGCCAAACCAACACAACCACCAAACCAACGCATTTGCCAAACCAACACATCCGCCAAACCAACACATCCGCCAAACCAACACATCCGCCAAACCAACACATCCGCCAAACCAGCACATCCGCCAAACCAACACATCCGCCAAACCAACACATCCGCCAAACCAACACAACCACCAAACCAACGCATTTGCCAAACCAACACATTCGCCAAACCAACACATCCACCAAACCAACACATCCGCCAAACCAACACATCCGCCAAACCAACACATCCGCCAAACCAACACATCCGCCAAACCAACACATCCGCCAAACCAACACATCCACCAAACCAACGCGTGCACCAAACCAACACAACCACCAAACCAATGCATTTGCCAAACCAACACATTCGCCAAACCAACACATCCGCCAAACCAACACATCCGCCAAACCAACACATTCGCCAAACCAACACATCCGCCAAACCAACACATTCGCCAAACCAATACATCCGCCAAACCAACACATCCGCCAAACCAACACATCCGCCAAACCAACACATCCGCCAAACCAACACATCCGCCAAACCAACACATCCGCCAAACCAACACATCCGCCAAACCAACACATCCACCAAACCAACGCGTGCACCAAACCAACACAACCACCAAACCAAGACACCCACCAAACAAACACATCCGCCAAACAAACACATCCGCCAAACCAACCCATCCGCCAAACCAACACATCCGCCAAACAAACGCATGCACCAAACTAACACATCCGCCAAACCAACACATCCGCCAAACCAACACATCCGCCAAACCAATACATCCGCCAAACAAACATATCCGCCAAACCAACTCATCCGCCAAACCAACGCATGCACCAAACCAACACATCCGCCAAACCAACACATCCGCCAAACCAACACATCCGCCAAACCAACACATCCACAAAACCAACACATCCGCCAAACCAACACATCCGCCAAACCAACACATCCGCCAAACCAACACATCCACAAAACCAACACATCCGCCAAACCAACACATCCGCCAAACCAACAAATCCGCCAAACCAACACATCCGCCAAACCAACACATCCGCCAAACCAACACATCCGCCAAACCAACACATTCGCCAAACCAACACATCCGCCAAACCAACACATCCGCCAAACCAACACATCCGCCAAACCAACACATCCGCCAAACCAACACATTCGCCAAACCAACAAATTCACCAAACAACACATCCGCCAAACCAACACATCCACCAAACCAACGCATTTCCCAAACCAACACATGCGCCAAACCAACCCATCCGCCAAACCAATGCATCTGCCAAACCAAAACATTCGCCAAACCAACACATGCACCAAACCAACGCATCTGCCAAACCAACACATCCGTCAAACCAACACATTCGCCAAACCAACACATTCGCCAAACCAACACATTCGCCAAACCAACACATCCACCAAACCAACACATCTGCCAAACCAGCACATTCGCCAAACCAACACATTCGCCAAACCAACACATCCACCAAACCAACACATCCATTAAACCAATACATTCGTCAAACCAACACATTCGCCAAACCAACAAATTCACCAAACAACACATCCGCCAAACCAACACATCCACCAAACCAACGCATTTCCCAAACCAACACATTCGCCAAACCAACTCATCCGCCAAACCAACACATTCACCAAACAAACACATCCGCCAAACCAACACATTCACCAAACCAACACATTCGCCAAACCAACACATTCGCCAAACCAACACATTATTCAAACCAACACATTCGCCAAACCAACACATTCGCCAAACCAACACATTCGCCAAACCAACACATCCACCAAACCAACACATTCGCCAAACCAACACATCCACCAAACCAACACATTCGCCAAACCAACGCGTTCGCCAAACCAACACATGGACCAAACCAACACATCCACCAACCCAACACATGTACCAAACCAACGCATCCACCAAACCAACACAACCGCCAACCAAACACATTCGCCAAACCAACACATGCGCCAAACCAAGCCATCCGCCAAACCAACACATTCGCCAAACCAACACATCCACCAAACCAACGCATTTGCCAAACCAACACATCCGCCAAACCAACTCATCCGCCAAACCAACACATCCGCTAAACCAACACATCCGCCAAACCAACACATTCGCCAAACCAACACATCCGCCAAACCAACACATCCGCCAAGCCAACACATCCGCCAAACCAACACATCAGCCAAACCAACACATTCTCCAAACCAACACATTATTCAAACCAACACATTCGCCAAACCAACACATTCGCCAAACCAACACATCCACCAAACCAACACATTCGCCAAACCAATGCATTCGCCAAACCAACACATGGACCAAACCAACACATCCACCAAACCAACACATGTACCAAACCAACGCATCCACCAAACCAACACAACCGCCAACCAAACACATTCGCCAAACCAACACATGCGCCAAACCAACCCATCCGCCAAACCAACGCATCCGCCAAACCAAAACATTCGCCAAACCAACACATGCACCAAACCAACGCATCCGCCAAACCAACACAGCCGCCAAACCAACACATCCGCCAAACCAACACATCCGCCAAACCAACACATTCGCCAAACCAACACATTCGCCAAACCAACACATCCGCCAAACCAACGCATTTGCCAAACCAACACATCCACCAAACCAACTCATCCACCAAACCAACACATCCGCCAAACCAACACATCCGCCAAACCAACACATTCGCCAAACCAACACATCCGCCAAACCAACACATCCGCCAAACCAACACATCCGCCAAACCAACACATCAGCCAAACCAATACATCCGCCAAACCAGCACATTCGACAAACCAACACATCCGCCAAACCAACACATCCGCCAAACCAACACATCCGCCAAACCAACACATTCGCCAAACCAATGCATTCGGCAAACCAACACATTCGCCAAACCAACACATTCGCCAAACCAACACATCCACCAAACCAACGCATGCAACAAACCAATGCATGCTCCAAACCAACACATTCGCCAACCAACACATCCGCCAAAGCAACACATCCGCCAAAGCAACACATCCGCCAAACCAGTACATCCGCCAAACCAACACATCCGCCAAACCAACACATCCGCCAAACCAACACAACCGCCAAACCAACACATCCGCCAAACCAACACATCCGCCAAACCAACACATCCGCCAAACCAACACATTCGCCAAACCAATGCATTCGGCAAACCAACACATTCGCCAAACCAACACATTCGCCAAACCAACACAACCGCCAAACCAACACATCCGCCAAACCAACACATCCGCCAAACCAACACATCCGCCAAACCAACACATTCGCCAAACCAATGCATTCGGCAAACCAACACATTCGCCAAACCAACACATTCGCCAAACCAACACATCCACCAAACCAACGCATGCAACAAACCAATGCATGCTCCAAACCAACACATTCGCCAACCAACACATCCGCCAAACCAACACATCCGCCAAACCAACACATCCGCCAAACCAACACATCCACCAAACCAACGCGTGCACCAAACCAACACAACCACCAAACCAATGCATTTGCCAAACCAACACATTCGCCAAACCAACACATCCGCCAAACCAACACATCCGCCAAACCAACACATTCACCAAACCAACACATCCGCCAAACCAACACATTCGCCAAACCAACACATCCGCCAAACCAACACATCCGCCAAACCAACACATCCGCCAAACCAACACATCCGCCAAACCAACACATCCGCCAAACCAACACATCCACCAAACCAACGCGTGCACCAAACCAACACAACCACCAAACCAAGACATCCACCAAACAAACACATCCGCCAAACAAACACATCCGCCAAACCAACCCATCCGCCAAACCAACACATCCGCCAAACAAACGCATGCACCAAACCAACACATCCGCCAAACCAACACATCTGCCAAACCAACACATCCGCCAAACCAATACATCCGCCAAACAAACATATCCGCCAAACCAACTCATCCGCCAAACCAACGCATGCACCAAACCAACACATCCGCCAAACCAACACATCCGCCAAACCAACACATCCGCCAAACCAACACATCCGCCAAACCAACACATCCACAAAACCAACACATCCGCCAAACCAACACATCCGCCAAACCAACACATCCGCCAAACCAACACATCCACAAAACCAACACATCCGCCAAACCAACACATCCGCCAAACCAACAAATCCGCCAAACCAACACATCCGACAAACCAACACATCCGCCAAACCAACACATCCGCCAAACCAACACATTCGCCAAACCAACACATCCGCCAAACCAACACATCCGCCAAACCAACACATCCGCCAAACCAACACATCCGCCAAACCAACACATTCGCCAAACCAACAAATTCACCAAACAACACATCCGCCAAACCAACACATCCACCAAACCAACGCATTTCCCAAACCAACACATGCGCCAAACCAACCCATCCGCCAAACCAATGCATCTGCCAAACCAAAACATTCGCCAAACCAACACATGCACCAAACCAACGCATCTGCCAAACCAACACATCCGTCAAACCAACACATTCGCCAAACCAACACATTCGCCAAACCAACACATTCGCCAAACCAACACATCCACCAAACCAACACATCTGCCAAACCAGCACATTCGCCAAACCAACACATTCGCCAAACCAACACATCCACCAAACCAACACATCCATTAAACCAATACATTCGTCAAACCAACACATTCGCCAAACCAACAAATTCACCAAACAACACATCCGCCAAACCAACACATCCACCAAACCAACGCATTTCCCAAACCAACACATTCGCCAAACCAACTCATCCGCCAAACCAACACATTCACCAAACAAACACATCCGCCAAACCAACACATTCACCAAACCAACACATTCGCCAAACCAACACATTCGCCAAACCAACACATTATTCAAACCAACACATTCGCCAAACCAACACATTCGCCAAACCAACACATTCGCCAAACCAACACATCCACCAAACCAACACATTCGCCAAACCAACACATCCACCAAACCAACACATTCGCCAAACCAACGCGTTCGCCAAACCAACACATGGACCAAACCAACACATCCACCAACCCAACACATGTACCAAACCAACGCATCCACCAAACCAACACAACCGCCAACCAAACACATTCGCCAAACCAACACATGCGCCAAACCAAGCCATCCGCCAAACCAACACATTCGCCAAACCAACACATCCACCAAACCAACGCATTTGCCAAACCAACACATCCGCCAAACCAACTCATCCGCCAAACCAACACATCCGCTAAACCAACACATCCGCCAAACCAACACATTCGCCAAACCAACACATCCGCCAAACCAACACATCCGCCAAGCCAACACATCCGCCAAACCAACACATCAGCCAAACCAACACATTCTCCAAACCAACACATTATTCAAACCAACACATTCGCCAAACCAACACATTCGCCAAACCAACACATCCACCAAACCAACACATTCGCCAAACCAATGCATTCGCCAAACCAACACATGGACCAAACCAACACATCCACCAAACCAACACATGTACCAAACCAACGCATCCACCAAACCAACACAACCGCCAACCAAACACATTCGCCAAACCAACACATGCGCCAAACCAACCCATCCGCCAAACCAACGCATCCGCCAAACCAAAACATTCGCCAAACCAACACATGCACCAAACCAACGCATCCGCCAAACCAACACAGCCGCCAAACCAACACATCCGCCAAACCAACACATCCGCCAAACCAACACATTCGCCAAACCAACACATTCGCCAAACCAACACATCCACCAAACCAACGCATTTGCCAAACCAACACATCCACCAAACCAACTCATCCACCAAACCAACACATCCGCCAAACCAACACATCCGCCAAACCAACACATTCGCCAAACCAACACATCCGCCAAACCAACACATCCGCCAAACCAACACATCCGCCAAACCAACACATCAGCCAAACCAATACATCCGCCAAACCAGCACATTCGACAAACCAACACATCCGCCAAACCAACACATCCGCCAAACCAACACATCCGCCAAACCAACACATTCGCCAAACCAATGCATTCGGCAAACCAACACATTCGCCAAACCAACACATTCGCCAAACCAACACATCCACCAAACCAACGCATGCAACAAACCAATGCATGCTCCAAACCAACACATTCGCCAACCAACACATCCGCCAAAGCAACACATCCGCCAAAGCAACACATCCGCCAAACCAGTACATCCGCCAAACCAACACATCCGCCAAACCAACACATCCGCCAAACCAACACAACCGCCAAACCAACACATCCGCCAAACCAACACATCCGCCAAACCAACACATCCGCCAAACCAACACATTCGCCAAACCAATGCATTCGGCAAACCAACACATTCGCCAAACCAACACATTCGCCAAACCAACACATCCACCAAACCAACGCATGCAACAAACCAATGCATGCTCCAAACCAACACATTCGCCAACCAACACATCCGCCAAAGCAACACATCCGCCAAAGCAACACATCCGCCAAACCAGTACATCCGCCAAACCAACACATCCGCCAAACCAACACATCCGCCAAACCAACACATCCGCCAAACCAACACATCCGCCAAACCAGCACATCCGCCAAACCAACACATCCGCCAAACCAACACATCCGCCAAACCAACACAACCACCAAACCAACGCATTTGCCAAACCAACACATTCGCCAAACCAACACATCCACCAAACCAACACATCCGCCAAACCAACACATCCGCCAAACCAACACATCCGCCAAACCAACACATCCGCCAAACCAACACATCCGCCAAACCAACACATCCACCAAACCAACGCGTGCACCAAACCAACACAACCACCAAACCAATGCATTTGCCAAAGCAACACATTCGCCAAACCAACACATCCGCCAAACCAACACATCCGCCAAACCAACACATTCGCCAAACCAACACATCCGCCAAACCAACACATTCGCCAAACCAACACATCCGCCAAACCAACACATCCGCCAAACCAACACATCCGCCAAACCAACACATCCGCCAAACCAACACATCCGCCAAACCAACACATCCGCCAAACCAACACATCCGCCAAACCAACACATCCACCAAACCAACGCGTGCACCAAACCAACACAACCACCAAACCAAGACATCCACCAAACAAACACATCCGCCAAACAAACACATCCGCCAAACCAACCCATCCGCCAAACCAACACATCCGCCAAACAAACGCATGCACCAAACCAACACATCCGCCAAACCAACACATCCGCCAAACCAACACATCCGCCAAACCAACACATTCGCCAAACCAATGCATTCGGCAAACCAACACATTCGCCAAACCAACACATTCGCCAAACCAACACATCCACCAAACCAACGCATGCAACAAACCAATGCATGCTCCAAACCAACACATTCGCCAACCAACACATCCGCCAAAGCAACACATCCGCCAAAGCAACACATCCGCCAAACCAGTACATCCGCCAAACCAACACATCCGCCAAACCAACACATCCGCCAAACCAACACATCCGCCAAACCAACACATCCGCCAAACCAACACATCCGCCAAACCAACACATCCGCCAAACCAACACATTCGCCAAACCAATGCATTCGGCAAACCAACACATTCGCCAAACCAACACATTCGCCAAACCAACACATCCACCAAATCAACGCATGCAACAAACCAATGCATGCTCCAAACCAACACATTCGCCAACCAACACATCCGCCAAAGCAACACATCCGCCAAAGCAACACATCCGCCAAACCAGTACATCCGCCAAACCAACACATCCGCCAAACCAACACATCCGCCAAACCAACACATCCGCCAAACCAACACATCCGCCAAACCAGCACATCCGCCAAACCAACACATCCGCCAAACCAACACATCCGCCAAACCAACACAACCACCAAACCAACGCATTTGCCAAACCAACACATTCGCCAAACCAACACATCCACCAAACCAACACATCCGCCAAACCAACACATCCGCCAAACCAACACATCCGCCAAACCAACACATCCGCCAAACCAACACATCCTCCAAACCAACACATCCACCAAACCAACGCGTGCACCAAACCAACACAACCACCAAACCAATGCATTTGCCAAACCAACACATTCGCCAAACCAACACATCCGCCAAACCAACACATCCGCCAAACCAACACATTCGCCAAACCAACACATCCGCCAAACCAACACATCCGCCAAACCAACACATCCGCCAAACCAACACATCCGCCAAACCAACACATCCGCCAAACCAACACATCCACCAAACCAACGCGTGCACCAAACCAACACAACCACCAAACCAAGACATCCACCAAACAAACACATCCGCCAAACAAACACATCCGCCAAACCAACCCATCCGCCAAACCAACACATCCGCCAAACCAACACATCCGCCAAACCAACACATCCGCCAAACCAACACATCCGCCAAACCAACACATCCACCAAACCAACGCGTGCACCAAACCAACACAACCACCAAACCAAGACATCCACCAAACAAACACATCCGCCAAACAAACACATCCGCCAAACCAACCCATCCGCCAAACCAACACATCCGCCAAACAAACGCATGCACCAAACCAACACATCCGCCAAACCAACACATCCGCCAAACCAACACATCCGCCAAACCAATACATCCGCCAAACAAACATATCCGCCAAACCAACTCATCCGCCAAACCAACGCATGCACCAAACCAACACATCCGCCAAACCAACACATCCGCCAAACCAACACATCCGCCAAACCAACACATCCACAAAACCAACACATCCGCCAAACCAACACATCCGCCAAACCAACACATCCGCCAAACCAACACATCCACAAAACCAACACATCCGCCAAACCAACACATCCGCCAAACCAACAAATCCGCCAAACCAACACATCTGCCAAACCAGCACATTCGCCAAACCAACACATTCGCCAAACCAACACATCCACCAAACCAACACATCCATTAAACCAATACATTCGTCAAACCAACACATTCGCCAAACCAACAAATTCACCAAACAACACATCCGCCAAACCAACACATCCACCAAACCAACGCATTTCCCAAACCAACACATTCGCCAAACCAACTCATCCGCCAAACCAACACATTCACCAAACAAACACATCCGCCAAACCAACACATTCACCAAACCAACACATTCGCCAAACCAACACATTCGCCAAACCAACACATTATTCAAACCAACACATTCGCCAAACCAACACATTCGCCAAACCAACACATTCGCCAAACCAACACATCCACCAAACCAACACATCCGCCAAACCAACACATCCGCCAAACCAACACATTCGCCAAACCAATGCATTCGGCAAACCAACACATTCGCCAAACCAACACATTCGCCAAACCAACACATCCACCAAATCAACGCATGCAACAAACCAATGCATGCTCCAAACCAACACATTCGCCAACCAACACATCCGCCAAAGCAACACATCCGCCAAAGCAACACATCCGCCAAACCAGTACATCCGCCAAACCAACACATCCGCCAAACCAACACATCCGCCAAACCAACACATCCGCCAAACCAACACATCCGCCAAACCAGCACATCCGCCAAACCAACACATCCGCCAAACCAACACATCCGCCAAACCAACACAACCACCAAACCAACGCATTTGCCAAACCAACACATTCGCCAAACCAACACATCCACCAAACCAACACATCCGCCAAACCAACACATCCGCCAAACCAACACATCCGCCAAACCAACACATCCGCCAAACCAACACATCCTCCAAACCAACACATCCACCAAACCAACGCGTGCACCAAACCAACACAACCACCAAACCAATGCATTTGCCAAACCAACACATTCGCCAAACCAACACATCCGCCAAACCAACACATCCGCCAAACCAACACATTCGCCAAACCAACACATCCGCCAAACCAACACATCCGCCAAACCAACACATCCGCCAAACCAACACATCCGCCAAACCAACACATCCGCCAAACCAACACATCCACCAAACCAACGCGTGCACCAAACCAACACAACCACCAAACCAAGACATCCACCAAACAAACACATCCGCCAAACAAACACATCCGCCAAACCAACCCATCCGCCAAACCAACACATCCGCCAAACCAACACATCCGCCAAACCAACACATCCGCCAAACCAACACATCCGCCAAACCAACACATCCACCAAACCAACGCGTGCACCAAACCAACACAACCACCAAACCAAGACATCCACCAAACAAACACATCCGCCAAACAAACACATCCGCCAAACCAACCCATCCGCCAAACCAACACATCCGCCAAACAAACGCATGCACCAAACCAACACATCCGCCAAACCAACACATCCGCCAAACCAACACATCCGCCAAACCAATACATCCGCCAAACAAACATATCCGCCAAACCAACTCATCCGCCAAACCAACGCATGCACCAAACCAACACATCCGCCAAACCAACACATCCGCCAAACCAACACATCCGCCAAACCAACACATCCACAAAACCAACACATCCGCCAAACCAACACATCCGCCAAACCAACACATCCGCCAAACCAACACATCCACAAAACCAACACATCCGCCAAACCAACACATCCGCCAAACCAACAAATCCGCCAAACCAACACATCCGCCAAACCAACACATCCGCCAAACCAACACATCCGCCAAACCAACACATTCGCCAAACCAACACATCCGCCAAACCAACACATCCGCCAAACCAACACATCCGCCAAACCAACACATCCGCCAAACCAACACATCCGCCAAACCAACACATTCGCCAAACCAACAAATTCACCAAACAACACATCCGCCAAACCAACACATCCACCAAACCAACGCATTTCCCAAACCAACACATGCGCCAAACCAACCCATCCGCCAAACCAATGCATCTGCCAAACCAAAACATTCGCCAAACCAACACATGCACCAAACCAACGCATCTGCCAAACCAACACATCCGTCAAACCAACACATTCGCCAAACCAACACATTCGCCAAACCAACACATTCGCCAAACCAACACATCCACCAAACCAACACATCTGCCAAACCAGCACATTCGCCAAACCAACACATTCGCCAAACCAACACATCCACCAAACCAACACATCCATTAAACCAATACATTCGTCAAACCAAGACATTCGCCAAACCAACAAATTCACCAAACAACACATCCGCCAAACCAACACATCCACCAAACCAACGCATTTCCCAAACCAACACATTCGCCAAACCAACTCATCCGCCAAACCAACACATTCACCAAACAAACACATCCGCCAAACCAACACATTCACCAAACCAACACATTCGCCAAACCAACACATTCGCCAAACCAACACATTATTCAAACCAACACATTCGCCAAACCAACACATTCGCCAAATCAACACATTCGCCAAACCAACACATCCACCAAACCAACACATTCGCCAAACCAACACATCCACCAAACCAACACATTCGCCAAACCAACGCGTTCGCCAAACCAACACATGGACCAAACCAATACATCCACCAACCCAACACATGTACCAAACCAACGCATCCACCAAACCAACACAACCGCCAACCAAACACATTCGCCAAACCAACACATGCGCCAAACCAAGCCATCCGCCAAACCAACACATTCGCCAAACCAACACATCCACCAAACCAACGCATTTGCCAAACCAACACATCCGCCAAACCAACTCATCCGCCAAACCAACACATCCGCTAAACCAACACATCCGCCAAACCAACACATTCGCCAAACCAACACATCCGCCAAACCAACACATCCGCCAAGCCAACACATCCGCCAAACCAACACATCAGCCAAACCAACAAATTCACCAAACAACACATCCGCCAAACCAACACATCCACCAAACCATCGCATTTGCCAAACCAACACATTCGCCAAACCAACCCATCCGCCAAACCAACACATTCACCAAACAAACACATCCGCCAAACCAACACATTCGCCAAACCAACACATTCGCCAAACCAACACATTCTCCAAACCAACACATTATTCAAACCAACACATTCGCCAAACCAACACATTCGCCAAACCAACACATCCACCAAACCAACACATTCGCCAAACCAATGCATTCGCCAAACCAACACATGGACCAAACCAACACATCCACCAAACCAACACATGTACCAAACCAACGCATCCACCAAACCAACACAACCGCCAACCAAACACATTCGCCAAACCAACACATGCGCCAAACCAACCCATCCGCCAAACCAACGCATCCGCCAAACCAAAACATTCGCCAAACCAACACATGCACCAAACCAACGCATCCGCCAAACCAACACAGCCGCCAAACCAACACATCCGCCAAACCAACACATCCGCCAAACCAACACATTCGCCAAACCAACACATTCGCCAAACCAACACATCCACCAAACCAACGCATTTGCCAAACCAACACATCCACCAAACCAACTCATCCACCAAACCAACACATCCGCCAAACCAACACATCCGCCAAACCAACACATTCGCCAAACCAACACATCCGCCAAACCAACACATCCGCCAAACCAACACATCAGCCAAACCAATACATCCGCCAAACCAGCACATTCGACAAACCAACACATCCGCCAAACCAACACATCCGCCAAACCAACACATCTGCCAAACCAACACATTCGCCAAACCAATGCATTCGGCAAACCAACACATTCGCCAAACCAACACATTCGCCAAACCAACACATCCACCAAACCAACGCATGCAACAAACCAATGCATGCTCCAAACCAACACATTCGCCAACCAACACATCCGCCAAAGCAACACATCCGCCAAAGCAACACATCCGCCAAACCAGTACATCCGCCAAACCAACACATCCGCCAAACCAACACATCCGCCAAACCAACACATCCGCCAAACCAACACATCCGCCAAACCAGCACATCCGCCAAACCAACACAACCACCAAACCAACGCATTTGCCAAACCAACACATTCGCCAAACCAACACATCCACCAAACCAACACATCCGCCAAACCAACACATCCGCCAAACCAACACATCCGCCAAACCAACACATCCGCCAAACCAACACATCCGCCAAACCAACACATCCACCAAACTAACGCGTGCACCAAACCAACACAACCACCAAACCAATGCATTTGCCAAACCAACACATTCGCCAAACCAACACATCCGCCAAACCAACACATCCGCCAAAACAACACATTCGCCAAACCAACACATCCGCCAAACCAACACATTCGCCAAACCAACACATCCGCCAAACCAACACATCCGCCAAACCAACACATCCGCCAAACCAACACATCCGCCAAACCAACACATCCGCCAAACCAACACATCCGCCAAACCAACACATCCGCCAAACCAACACATCCACCAAACCAACGCGTGCACCAAACCAACACAACCACCAAACCAAGACATCCACCAAACAAACACATCCGCCAAACAAACACATCCGCCAAACCAACCCATCCGCCAAACCAACACATCCGCCAAACCAACACATCCGCCAAACAAACGCATGCACCAAACCAACACATCCGCCAAACCAACACATCCGCCAAACCAACACATCCGCCAAACCAATACATCCGCCAAACAAACATATCCGCCAAACCAACTCATCCGCCAAACCAACGCATGCACCAAACCAACACATCCGCCAAACCAACACATCCGCCAAACCAACACATCCGCCAAACCAACACATCCACAAAACCAACACATCCGCCAAACCAACACATCCGCCAAACCAACACATCCGCCAAACCAACACATCCACAAAACCAACACATCCGCCAAACCAACACATCCGCCAAACCAACAAATCCGCCAAACCAACACATCCGCCAAACCAACACATCCGCCAAACCAACACATCCGCCAAACCAACACATTCGCCAAACCAACACATCCGCCAAACCAACACATCCGCCAAACCAACACATCCGCCAAACCAACACATCCGCCAAACCAACACATCCGCCAAACCAACAAATCCGCCAAACCAACACATCCACCAAACCAACACATCCGCCAAACCAACACATCTGCCAAAAAAGCACATCCGCCAACCAACACATCCAACAAACCCACACCTCCGCCAAACCAACACATCTGACAAACCAACACATCCGCCAAACCAACACATACGCCAAACCAACACATTCGTCAAGCCAACACATTCACCAAACAACACATCCGCCAAACCAACACATCCACCAAACCAACACATCCACCAAACCAACGCATCCATCAAACCAACGCATGCACCAAACCAACACAACCACCAAACCAACGTATTTGCCAAACCAACACATTCGCCAAACCAACACATCCACCACACCAACGCATGCACCAAACCAACACATTTGCCAAAGCAACACATTCGCCAAAGCAACACATTCGCCAAAGCAACACATTCGGCAAACCATCACATTCGCCAAACCAACACATTTGCCAAACCAACACGTCCCCCAAACCAACACATCCGCCAAACCCACACATCCGCCAAACCAACACATCCGCCAAACCAACACATCCGCCAAACCCACACATCCCCCAAACCAACACATCCGCCAAACCAACACATCCGCCAAACCCACACATCCGCCAAACCAACACATCTGCCAAACCAACACATCCGCCAAACCAACACGTTCGCCAAACCAACACGTCCGCCAAACCAACACGTCCGCCAAACCAACACATCCGCCAAATCAACAAGCACGCCAAACAAACATCCGCCAAACCAACACATCCGCCAAACCAACACATCCGCCAAAGCAACACATCCGCCAAACCAACACATCCACCAAACCAACACATCCGCCAAACCAACACATTCGCCAAAAAAACACATCCGCCAACCAACACATCCGCCAAACCAACACACCCCCCAAACCAACACATCCACCAAACCAACACATCCGCCAAAAAAACACATCCGCCAAACCAACACATCCGCCAAACCAACACATCCACCAAACCAACACATCCGCCAAACCAACACATCCGCCAAAAAAACACATCCGCCAACCAACACATCTGCCAAACCAACACATCCGCCAAATCAAAACATCCGCCAAGCCAACACATCCGACAAACCCACACCTCCGCCAAACCAACACATCTGACAAACCAACACATCCGCCAAACCAACACATACGCCAAACCAACACATTCGTCAAGCCAACACATTCACCAAACAACACATCCGCCAAACCAACACATCCACCAAACCAACACATCCACCAAACCAACGCATCCATCAAACCAACGCATGTACCAAACCAACACAACCACCAAACCAACGTATTTGCCAAACCAACACATTCGCCAAACCAACACATCCACCACACCAACGCATGCACCAAACCAACACTTTTGCCAAAGCAACACATTCGCCAAAGCAACACATTCGCCAAAGCAACACATTCGGCAAACCATCACATTCGCCAAACCAACACATTTGCCAAACCAACACGTCCCCTAAACCAACACATCCGCCAAACCCACACATCCGCCAAACCAACACATCCGCCAAACCAACACATCCGCCAAACCCACACATCCCCCAAACCAACACATCCGCCAAACCAACACATCCGCCAAACCCACACATCCGCCAAACCAACACATCCGCCAAACCAACACATCTGCCAAACCAAGACATTCGCCAAACCAACACATCCGCCAAACCAACACGTCCGCCAAACCAACACGTCCGCCAAATCAACAAGCACGCCAAACAAACATCCGCCAAACCAACACATCCGCCAAACCAACACATCCGCCAAACCAACACATCCGCCAAACCAACACATCCACCAAACCAACACATCCGCCAATCCAACACATTCGCCGAACCAACACATCCACCAAACCAACATGTCCGCCAAACCAACTCATCCGCCAAACAAATACATCTGCCAAACCAACACATTCGCCAAACCAATACATTCACCAAACCAATACAGTTGCCAAACCAACACATCCACCAAACCAACACATCCGCCAAACCAACACATTCGCCGAACCAACACATCCACCAAACCAACATGTCCGCCAAACCAACTCATCCGCCAAACCAACACATCCGCCAAACAAATACATCTGCCAAACCAACACATTCGCCAAACCAATACATTCACCAAACCAATACAGTTGCCAAACCAATACATTCGCCAAGCCAACACATCCACCAAACAAAGGCATGTACCAACAAACACGTGCACCAAACCAACGCATCCGCCAAACCAACACATCCGCCAAACCAACACATCTGCCAAACCAACACATCCGCCAAACCAACACATTCGCCAAACCAACACATCCGCCAAAACAACACATTCGCCAAACCAACACATCCACCAAACCAACATGTCCGCCAAACCAACTCATCCGCCAAACAAACACATCTGCCAAACCAACACATTCGCCAAACCAACACTTTCACCAAACCAACACATTCGCCAAACCAACACGTCCACCAAACCAACGCATTCACCAAACCAACACATTCGCCAAACCAACACATGCGCCAAACCAACCCATCCGCCAAACCAATGCATCTGCCAAACCAAAACATTCGCCAAACCAACACATGCACCAAACCAACGCATCCGCCAAACCAACACATCCGTCAAACCAACACATTCGCCAAACCAACACATTCGCCAAACCAACACATTCGCCAAACCAACACATTCGCCAAAACAACACATCCAACAAACCAACACATCTGCCAAACCAGCACATTCGCCAAACCAACACATTCGCCAAACCAACACATCCACCAAACCAACATATCCATCAAACCAATACATTCGTCAAACCAACACATTCGCCAAACCAACAAATTCACCAAACAACACATCCGCCAAACCAACACATCCACCAAACCAACGCATTTCCCAAACCAACACATGCGCCAAACCAACCCATCCGCCAAACCAATGCATCTGCCAAACCAAAACATTCGCCAAACCAACACATGCACCAAACCAACGCATCTGCCAAACCAACACATCCGTCAAACCAACACATTCGCCAAACCAACACATTCGCCAAACCAACACATTCGCCAAACCAACACATCCACCAAACCAACACATCTGCCAAACCAGCACATTCGCCAAACCAACACATTCGCCAAACCAACACATCCACCAAACCAACACATTCATCAAACCAATACATTCGTCAAACCAACACATTCGCCAAACCAACAAATTCACCAAACAACACATCCGCCAAACCAACACATCCACCAAACCAACGCATTTCCCAAACCAACACATTCGCCAAACCAACTCATCCGCCAAACCAACACATTCACCAAACAAACACATCCGCCAAACCAACACATTCACCAAACCAACACATTCGCCAAACCAACACATTCGCCAAACCAACACATTATTCAAACCAACACATTCGCCAAACCAACACATTCGCCAAACCAACACATTCGCCAAACCAACACATCCACCAAACCAACACATTCGCCAAACCAACACATCCACCAAACCAACACATTCGCCAAACCAACGCGTTCGCCAAACCAACACATGGACCAAACCAACACATCCACCAACCCAACACATGTACCAAACCAACGCATCCAGCAAACCAACACAACCGCCAACCAAACACATTCGCCAAACCAACACATGCGCCAAACCAAGCCATCCGCCAAACCAACACATTCGCCAAACCAACACATCCACCAAACCAACGCATTTGCCAAACCAACACATCCGCCAAACCAACTCATCCGCCAAACCAACACATCCGCTAAACCAACACATCCGCCAAACCAACATATTCGCCAAACCAACACATCCGCCAAACCAACACATCCGCCAAGCCAACACATCCGCCAAACCAACACATCAGCCAAACCAACAAATTCACCAAACAACACATCCGCCAAACCAACACATCCACCAAACCATCGCATTTGCCAAACCAACACATTCGCCAAACCAACCCATCCGCCAAACCAACACATTCACCAAACAAACACATCCGCCAAACCAACACATTCGCCAAACCAACACATTCGCCAAACCAACACATTCTCCAAACCAACACATTATTCAAACCAACACATTCGCCAAACCAACACATTCGCCAAACCAACACATCCACCAAACCAACACATTCGCCAAACCAATGCATTCGCCAAACCAACACATGGACCAAACCAACACATCCACCAAACCAACACATGTACCAAACCAACGCATCCACCAAACCAACACAACCGCCAACCATACACATTCGCCAAACCAACACATGCGCCAAACCAACCCATCCGCCAAACCAACGCATCCGCCAAACCAAAACATTCGCCAAACCAACACATGCACCAAACCAACGCATCCGCCAAACCAACACAGCCGCCAAACCAACACATCCGCCAAACCAACACATCCGCCAAACCAACACATTCGCCAAACCAACACATTCGCCAAACCAACACATCCACCAAACCAACGCATTTGCCAAACCAACACATCCACCAAACCAACTCATCTACCAAACCAACACATCCGCCAAACCAACACATCCGCCAAACCAACACATTCGCCAAACCAACACATCCGCCAAACCAACACATCCGCCAAACCAACACATCCGCCAAACCAACACATCAGCCAAACCAATACATCCGCCAAACCAGCACATTCGACAAACCAACACATCCGCCAAACCAACACATCCGCCAAACCAACACATCCGCTAAACCAACACATTCGCCAAACCAATGCATTCGGCAAACCAACACATTCGCCAAACCAACACATTCGCCAAACCAACACATCCACCAAACCAACGCATGCAACAAACCAATGCATGCTCCAAACCAACACATTCGCCAACCAACACATCCGCCAAAGCAACACATCCGCCAAAGCAACACATCCGCCAAACCAGTACATCCGCCAAACCAACACACCCGCCAAACCAACACATCCGCCAAACCAACACATCCGCCAAACCAACACATCCGCCAAACCAGCACATCCGCCAAACCAACACATCCGCCAAACCAACACATCCGCCAAACCAACACAACCACCAAACCAACGCATTTGCCAAACCAACACATTCGCCAAACCAACACATCCACCAAACCAACACATCCGCCAAACCAACACATCCGCCAAACCAACACATCCGCCAAACCAACACATCCGCCAAACCAACACATCCGCCAAACCAACACATCCACCAAACCAACGCGTGCACTAAACCAACAAAACCACCAAACCAATGCATTTGCCAAACCAACACATTCGCCAAACCAACACATCCGCCAAACCAACACATCCGCCAAACCAACACATTCGCCAAACCAACACATCCGCCAAACCAACACATTCGCCAAACCAACACATCCGCCAAACCAACACATCCGCCAAACCAACACATCCGCCAAACCAACACATCCGCCAAACCAACACATCCGCCAAACCAACACATCCGCCAAACCAACACATCCGCCAAACCAGCACATCCGCCAAACCAACACAACCACCAAACCAACGCATTTGCCAAACCAACACATTCGCCAAACCAACACATCCGCCAAACCAACACATCCGCCAAACCAACACATCCGCCAAACCAACACATCCGCCAAACCAACACATCCGCCAAACCAACACATCCGCCAAACCAACACATCCACCAAACCAACGCGTGCACCAAACCAACACAACCACCAAACCAATGCATTTGCCAAACCAACACATTCGCCAAACCAACACATCCGCCAAACCAACACATCCGCCAAACCAACACATTCGCCAAACCAACACATCCGCCAAACCAACACATCCGCCAAACCAACACATCCGCCAAACCAACACATCCGCCAAACCAACACATCCGCCAAACCAACACATCCGCCAAACCAACACATCCGCCAAACCAACACATCCACCAAACCAACGCGTGCACCAAACCAACACAACCACCAAACCAAGACATCCACCAAACAAACACATCCGCCAAACAAACACATCCGCCAAACCAACCCATCCGCCAAACCAACACATCCGCCAAACAAACGCATGCACCAAACCAACACATCCGCCAAACCAACACATCCGCCAAACCAACACATCCGCCAAACCAATACATCCGCCAAACAAACATATCCGCCAAACCAACTCATCCGCCAAACCAACGCATGCACCAAACCAACACATCCGCCAAACCAACACATCCGCCAAACCAACACATCCGCCAAACCAACACATCCACAAAACCAACACATCCGCCAAACCAACACATCCGCCAAACCAACACATCCGCCAAACCAACACATCCACAAAACCAACACATCCGCCAAACCAACACATCCGCCAAACCAACAAATCCGCCAAACCAACACATCCGCCAAACCAACACATCCGCCAAACCAACACATCCGCCAAACCAACACATTCGCCAAACCAACACATCCGCCAAACCAACACATCCGCCAAACCAACACATCCGCCAAACCAACACATCCGCCAAACCAACACATCCGCCAAACCAACACATTCGCCAAACCAACAAATTCACCAAACAACACATCCGCCAAACCAACACATCCACCAAACCAACGCATTTCCCAAACCAACACATGCGCCAAACCAACCCATCCGCCAAACCAATGCATCTGCCAAACCAAAACATTCGCCAAACCAACACATGCACCAAACCAACGCATCTGCCAAACCAACACATCCGTCAAACCAACACATTCGCCAAACCAACACATTCGCCAAACCAACACATTCGCCAAACCAACACATCCACCAAACCAACACATCTGCCAAACCAGCACATTCGCCAAACCAACACATTCGCCAAACCAACACATCCACCAAACCAACACATCCATTAAACCAATACATTCGTCAAACCAAGACATTCGCCAAACCAACAAATTCACCAAACAACACATCCGCCAAACCAACACATCCACCAAACCAACGCATTTCCCAAACCAACACATTCGCCAAACCAACTCATCCGCCAAACCAACACATTCACCAAACAAACACATCCGCCAAACCAACACATTCACCAAACCAACACATTCGCCAAACCAACACATTCGCCAAACCAACACATTATTCAAACCAACACATTCGCCAAATCAACACATTCGCCAAATCAACACATTCGCCAAACCAACACATCCACCAAACCAACACATTCGCCAAACCAACACATCCACCAAACCAACACATTCGCCAAACCAACGCGTTCGCCAAACCAACACATGGACCAAACCAATACATCCACCAACCCAACACATGTACCAAACCAACGCATCCACCAAACCAACACAACCGCCAACCAAACACATTCGCCAAACCAACACATGCGCCAAACCAAGCCATCCGCCAAACCAACACATTCGCCAAACCAACACATCCACCAAACCAACGCATTTGCCAAACCAACACATCCGCCAAACCAACTCATCCGCCAAACCAACACATCCGCTAAACCAACACATCCGCCAAACCAACACATTCGCCAAACCAACACATCCGCCAAACCAACACATCCGCCAAGCCAACACATCCGCCAAACCAACACATCAGCCAAACCAACAAATTCACCAAACAACACATCCGCCAAACCAACACATCCACCAAACCATCGCATTTGCCAAACCAACACATTCGCCAAACCAACCCATCCGCCAAACCAACACATTCACCAAACAAACACATCCGCCAAACCAACACATTCGCCAAACCAACACATTCGCCAAACCAACACATTCTCCAAACCAACACATTATTCAAACCAACACATTCGCCAAACCAACACATTCGCCAAACCAACACATCCACCAAACCAACACATTCGCCAAACCAATGCATTCGCCAAACCAACACATGGACCAAACCAACACATCCACCAAACCAACACATGTACCAAACCAACGCATCCACCAAACCAACACAACCGCCAACCAAACACATTCGCCAAACCAACACATGCGCCAAACCAACCCATCCGCCAAACCAACGCATCCGCCAAACCAAAACATTCGCCAAACCAACACATGCACCAAACCAACGCATCCGCCAAACCAACACAGCCGCCAAACCAACACATCCGCCAAACCAACACATCCGCCAAACCAACACATTCGCCAAACCAACACATTCGCCAAACCAACACATCCACCAAACCAACGCATTTGCCAAACCAACACATCCACCAAACCAACTCATCCACCAAACCAACACATCCGCCAAACCAACACATCCGCCAAACCAACACATTCGCCAAACCAACACATCCGCCAAACCAACACATCCGCCAAACCAACACATCCGCCAAACCAACACATCAGCCAAACCAATACATCCGCCAAACCAGCACATTCGACAAACCAACACATCCGCCAAACCAACACATCCGCCAAATCAACACATCTGCCAAACCAACACATTCGCCAAACCAATGCATTCGGCAAACCAACACATTCGCCAAACCAACACATTCGCCAAACCAACACATCCACCAAACCAACGCATGCAACAAACCAATGCATGCTCCAAACCAACACATTCGCCAACCAACACATCCGCCAAAGCAACACATCCGCCAAAGCAACACATCCGCCAAACCAGTACATCCGCCAAACCAACACATCCGCCAAACCAACACATCCGCCAAACCAACACATCCGCCAAACCAACACATCCGCCAAACCAGCACATCCGCCAAACCAACACAACCACCAAACCAACGCATTTGCCAAACCAACACATTCGCCAAACCAACACATCCACCAAACCAACACATCCGCCAAACCAACACATCCGCCAAACCAACACATCCGCCAAACCAACACATCCGCCAAACCAACACATCCGCCAAACCAACACATCCACCAAACTAACGCGTGCACCAAACCAACACAACCACCAAACCAATGCATTTGCCAAACCAACACATTCGCCAAACCAACACATCCGCCAAACCAACACATCCGCCAAAACAACACATTCGCCAAACCAACACATCCGCCAAACCAACACATTCGCCAAACCAACACATCCGCCAAACCAACACATCCGCCAAACCAACACATCCGCCAAACCAACACATCCGCCAAACCAACACATCCGCCAAACCAACACATCCGCCAAACCAACACATCCGCCAAACCAACACATCCACCAAACCAACGCGTGCACCAAACCAACACAACCACCAAACCAAGACATCCACCAAACAAACACATCCGCCAAACAAACACATCCGCCAAACCAACCCATCCGCCAAACCAACACATCCGCCAAACCAACACATCCGCCAAATAAACGCATGCACCAAACCAACACATCCGCCAAACCAACACATCCGCCAAACCAACACATCCGCCAAACCAATACATCCGCCAAACAAACATATCCGCCAAACCAACTCATCCGCCAAACCAACGCATGCACCAAACCAACACATCCGCCAAACCAACACATCCGCCAAACCAACACATCCGCCAAACCAACACATCCACAAAACCAACACATCCGCCAAACCAACACATCCGCCAAACCAACACATCCGCCAAACCAACACATCCACAAAACCAACACATCCGCCAAACCAACACATCCGCCAAACCAACAAATCCGCCAAACCAACACATCCGCCAAACCAACACATCCGCCAAACCAACACATCCGCCAAACCAACACATTCGCCAAACCAACACATCCGCCAAACCAACACATCCGCCAAACCAACACATCCGCCAAACCAACACATCCGCCAAACCAACACATCCGCCAAACCAACAAATCCGCCAAACCAACACATCCACCAAACCAACACATCCGCCAAACCAACACATCTGCCAAAAAAGCACATCCGCCAACCAACACATCCAACAAACCCACACCTCCGCCAAACCAACACATCTGACAAACCAACACATCCGCCAAACCAACACATACGCCAAACCAACACATTCGTCAAGCCAACACATTCACCAAACAACACATCCGCCAAACCAACACATCCACCAAACCAACACATCCACCAAACCAACGCATCCATCAAACCAACGCATGCACCAAACCAACACAACCACCAAACCAACGTATTTGCCAAACCAACACATTCGCCAAACCAACACATCCACCACACCAACGCATGCACCAAACCAACACATTTGCCAAAGCAACACATTCGCCAAAGCAACACATTCGCCAAAGCAACACATTCGGCAAACCATCACATTCGCCAAACCAACACATTTGCCAAACCAACACGTCCCCCAAACCAACACATCCGCCAAACCCACACATCCGCCAAACCAACACATCCGCCAAACCAACACATCCGCCAAACCCACACATCCCCCAAACCAACACATCCGCCAAACCAACACATCCGCCAAACCCACACATCCGCCAAACCAACACATCTGCCAAACCAACACATCCGCCAAACCAACACGTTCGCCAAACCAACACGTCCGCCAAACCAACACGTCCGCCAAACCAACACATCCGCCAAATCAACAAGCACGCCAAACAAACATCCGCCAAACCAACACATCCGCCAAACCAACACATCCGCCAAAGCAACACATCCGCCAAACCAACACATCCACCAAACCAACACATCCGCCAAACCAACACATTCGCCAAAAAAACACATCCGCCAACCAACACATCCGCCAAACCAACACACCCCCCAAACCAACACATCCACCAAACCAACACATCCGCCAAAAAAACACATCCGCCAAACCAACACATCCGCCAAACCAACACATCCACCAAACCAACACATCCGCCAAACCAACACATCCGCCAAAAAAACACATCCGCCAACCAACACATCTGCCAAACCAACACATCCGCCAAATCAAAACATCCGCCAAGCCAACACATCCGACAAACCCACACCTCCGCCAAACCAACACATCTGACAAACCAACACATCCGCCAAACCAACACATACGCCAAACCAACACATTCGTCAAGCCAACACATTCACCAAACAACACATCCGCCAAACCAACACATCCACCAAACCAACACATCCACCAAACCAACGCATCCATCAAACCAACGCATGTACCAAACCAACACAACCACCAAACCAACGTATTTGCCAAACCAACACATTCGCCAAACCAACACATCCACCACACCAACGCATGCACCAAACCAACACTTTTGCCAAAGCAACACATTCGCCAAAGCAACACATTCGCCAAAGCAACACATTCGGCAAACCATCACATTCGCCAAACCAACACATTTGCCAAACCAACACGTCCCCTAAACCAACACATCCGCCAAACCCACACATCCGCCAAACCAACACATCCGCCAAACCAACACATCCGCCAAACCCACACATCCCCCAAACCAACACATCCGCCAAACCAACACATCCGCCAAACCCACACATCCGCCAAACCAACACATCCGCCAAACCAACACATCTGCCAAACCAAGACATTCGCCAAACCAACACATCCGCCAAACCAACACGTCCGCCAAACCAACACGTCCGCCAAATCAACAAGCACGCCAAACAAACATCCGCCAAACCAACACATCCGCCAAACCAACACATCCGCCAAACCAACACATCCGCCAAACCAACACATCCACCAAACCAACACATCCGCCAAACCAACACATTCGCCGAACCAACACATCCACCAAACCAACATGTCCGCCAAACCAACTCATCCGCCAAACAAATACATCTGCCAAACCAACACATTCGCCAAACCAATACATTCACCAAACCAATACAGTTGCCAAACCAACACATCCACCAAACCAACACATCCGCCAAACCAACACATTCGCCGAACCAACACATCCACCAAACCAACATGTCCGCCAAACCAACTCATCCGCCAAACCAACACATCCGCCAAACAAATACATCTGCCAAACCAACACATTCGCCAAACCAATACATTCACCAAACCAATACAGTTGCCAAACCAATACATTCGCCAAGCCAACACATCCACCAAACAAAGGCATGTACCAACAAACACGTGCACCAAACCAACGCATCCGCCAAACCAACACATCCGCCAAACCAACACATCTGCCAAACCAACACATCCGCCAAACCAACACATTCGCCAAACCAACACATCCGCCAAAACAACACATTCGCCAAACCAACACATCCACCAAACCAACATGTCCGCCAAACCAACTCATCCGCCAAACAAACACATCTGCCAAACCAACACATTCGCCAAACCAACACTTTCACCAAACCAACACATTCGCCAAACCAACACGTCCACCAAACCAACGCATTCACCAAACCAACACATTCGCCAAACCAACACATGCGCCAAACCAACCCATCCGCCAAACCAATGCATCTGCCAAACCAAAACATTCGCCAAACCAACACATGCACCAAACCAACGCATCCGCCAAACCAACACATCCGTCAAACCAACACATTCGCCAAACCAACACATTCGCCAAACCAACACATTCGCCAAACCAACACATTCGCCAAAACAACACATCCAACAAACCAACACATCTGCCAAACCAGCACATTCGCCAAACCAACACATTCGCCAAACCAACACATCCACCAAACCAACATATCCATCAAACCAATACATTCGTCAAACCAACACATTCGCCAAACCAACAAATTCACCAAACAACACATCCGCCAAACCAACACATCCACCAAACCAACGCATTTCCCAAACCAACACATGCGCCAAACCAACCCATCCGCCAAACCAATGCATCTGCCAAACCAAAACATTCGCCAAACCAACACATGCACCAAACCAACGCATCTGCCAAACCAACACATCCGTCAAACCAACACATTCGCCAAACCAACACATTCGCCAAACCAACACATCCGCCAAACCAACACATCCGCCAAACCAACACATCCGCCAAACCAACACATCCGCCAAACCAACACATCCGCCAAACCAACACATCCGCCAAACCAACACATCCACCAAACCAACGCGTGCACCAAACCAACACAACCACCAAACCAAGACATCCACCAAACAAACACATCCGCCAAACAAACACATCCGCCAAACCAACCCATCCACCAAACCAACACATCCGCCAAACAAACGCATGCACCAAACCAACACATCCGCCAAACCAACACATCCGCCAAACCAACACATCCGCCAAACCAATACATCCGCCAAACAAACATATCCGCCAAACCAACTCATCCGCCAAACCAACGCATGCACCAAACCAACACATCCGCCAAACCAACACATCCGCCAAACCAACACATCCGCCAAACCAACACATCCACAAAACCAACACATCCGCCAAACCAACACATCCGCCAAACCAACACATCCGCCAAACCAACACATCCACAAAACCAACACATCCGCCAAACCAACACATCCGCCAAACCAACAAATCCGCCAAACCAACACATCCGCCAAACCAACACATCCGCCAAACCAACACATCCGCCAAACCAACACATTCGCCAAACCAACACATCCGCCAAACCAACACATCCGCCAAACCAACACATCCGCCAAACCAACACATCCGCCAAACCAACACATCCGCCAAACCAACACATTCGCCAAACCAACAAATTCACCAAACAACACATCCGCCAAACCAACACATCCACCAAACCAACGCATTTCCCAAACCAACACATGCGCCAAACCAACCCATCCGCCAAACCAATGCATCTGCCAAACCAAAACATTCGCCAAACCAACACATGCACCAAACCAACGCATCTGCCAAACCAACACATCCGTCAAACCAACACATTCGCCAAACCAACACATTCGCCAAACCAACACATTCGCCAAACCAACACATCCACCAAACCAACACATCTGCCAAACCAGCACATTCGCCAAACCAACACATTCGCCAAACCAACACATCCACCAAACCAACACATCCATTAAACCAATACATTCGTCAAACCAAGACATTCGCCAAACCAACAAATTCACCAAACAACACATCCGCCAAACCAACACATCCACCAAACCAACGCATTTCCCAAACCAACACATTCGCCAAACCAACTCATCCGCCAAACCAACACATTCACCAAACAAACACATCCGCCAAACCAACACATTCACCAAACCAACACATTCGCCAAACCAACACATTCGCCAAACCAACACATTATTCAAACCAACACATTCGCCAAACCAACACATTCGCCAAATCAACACATTCGCCAAACCAACACATCCACCAAACCAACACATTCGCCAAACCAACACATCCACCAAACCAACACATTCGCCAAACCAACGCGTTCGCCAAAGCAACACATGGACCAAACCAATACATCCACCAACCCAACACATGTACCAAACCAACGCATCCACCAAACCAACACAACCGCCAACCAAACACATTCGCCAAACCAACACATGCGCCAAACCAAGCCATCCGCCAAACCAACACATTCGCCAAACCAACACATCCACCAAACCAACGCATTTGCCAAACCAACACATCCGCCAAACCAACTCATCCGCCAAACCAACACATCCGCTAAACCAACACATCCGCCAAACCAACACATTCGCCAAACCAACACATCCGCCAAACCAACACATCCGCCAAGCCAACACATCCGCCAAACCAACACATCAGCCAAACCAACAAATTCACCAAACAACACATCCGCCAAACCAACACATCCACCAAACCATCGCATTTGCCAAACCAACACATTCGCCAAACCAACCCATCCGCCAAACCAACACATTCACCAAACAAACACATCCGCCAAACCAACACATTCGCCAAACCAACACATTCGCCAAACCAACACATTCTCCAAACCAACACATTATTCAAACCAACACATTCGCCAAACCAACACATTCGCCAAACCAACACATCCACCAAACCAACACATTCGCCAAACCAATGCATTCGCCAAACCAACACATGGACCAAACCAACACATCCACCAAACCAACACATGTACCAAACCAACGCATCCACCAAACCAACACAACCGCCAACCAAACACATTCGCCAAACCAACACATGCGCCAAACCAACCCATCCGCCAAACCAACGCATCCGCCAAACCAAAACATTCGCCAAACCAACACATGCACCAAACCAACGCATCCGCCAAACCAACACAGCCGCCAAACCAACACATCCGCCAAACCAACACATCCGCCAAACCAACACATTCGCCAAACCAACACATTCGCCAAACCAACACATCCACCAAACCAACGCATTTGCCAAACCAACACATCCACCAAACCAACTCATCCACCAAACCAACACATCCGCCAAACCAACACATCCGCCAAACCAACACATTCGCCAAACCAACACATCCGCCAAACCAACACATCCGCCAAACCAACACATCCGCCAAACCAACACATCAGCCAAACCAATACATCCGCCAAACCAGCACATTCGACAAACCAACACATCCGCCAAACCAACACATCCGCCAAACCAACACATCTGCCAAACCAACACATTCGCCAAACCAATGCATTCGGCAAACCAACACATTCGCCAAACCAACACATTCGCCAAACCAACACATCCACCAAACCAACGCATGCAACAAACCAATGCATGCTCCAAACCAACACATTCGCCAACCAACACATCCGCCAAAGCAACACATCCGCCAAAGCAACACATCCGCCAAACCAGTACATCCGCCAAACCAACACATCCGCCAAACCAACACATCCGCCAAACCAACACATCCGCCAAACCAACACATCCGCCAAACCAGCACATCCGCCAAACCAACACAACCACCAAACCAACGCATTTGCCAAACCAACACATTCGCCAAACCAACACATCCACCAAACCAACACATCCGCCAAACCAACACATCCGCCAAACCAACACATCCGCCAAACCAACACATCCGCCAAACCAACACATCCGCCAAACCAACACATCCACCAAACTAACGCGTGCACCAAACCAACACAACCACCAAACCAATGCATTTGCCAAACCAACACATTCGCCAAACCAACACATCCGCCAAACCAACACATCCGCCAAAACAACACATTCGCCAAACCAACACATCCGCCAAACCAACACATTCGCCAAACCAACACATCCGCCAAACCAACACATCCGCCAAACCAACACATCCGCCAAACCAACACATCCGCCAAACCAACACATCCGCCAAACCAACACATCCGCCAAACCAACACATCCGCCAAACCAACACATCCACCAAACCAACGCGTGCACCAAACCAACACAACCACCAAACCAAGACATCCACCAAACAAACACATCCGCCAAACAAACACATCCGCCAAACCAACCCATCCGCCAAACCAACACATCCGCCAAACCAACACATCCGCCAAATAAACGCATGCACCAAACCAACACATCCGCCAAACCAACACATCCGCCAAACCAACACATCCGCCAAACCAATACATCCGCCAAACAAACATATCCGCCAAACCAACTCATCCGCCAAACCAACGCATGCACCAAACCAACACATCCGCCAAACCAACACATCCGCCAAACCAACACATCCGCCAAACCAACACATCCACAAAACCAACACATCCGCCAAACCAACACATCCGCCAAACCAACACATCCGCCAAACCAACACATCCACAAAACCAACACATCCGCCAAACCAACACATCCGCCAAACCAACAAATCCGCCAAACCAACACATCCGCCAAACCAACACATCCGCCAAACCAACACATCCGCCAAACCAACACATTCGCCAAACCAACACATCCGCCAAACCAACACATCCGCCAAACCAACACATCCGCCAAACCAACACATCCGCCAAACCAACACATCCGCCAAACCAACAAATCCGCCAAACCAACACATCCACCAAACCAACACATCCGCCAAACCAACACATCTGCCAAAAAAGCACATCCGCCAACCAACACATCCAACAAACCCACACCTCCGCCAAACCAACACATCTGACAAACCAACACATCCGCCAAACCAACACATACGCCAAACCAACACATTCGTCAAGCCAACACATTCACCAAACAACACATCCGCCAAACCAACACATCCACCAAACCAACACATCCACCAAACCAACGCATCCATCAAACCAACGCATGCACCAAACCAACACAACCACCAAACCAACGTATTTGCCAAACCAACACATTCGCCAAACCAACACATCCACCACACCAACGCATGCACCAAACCAACACATTTGCCAAAGCAACACATTCGCCAAAGCAACACATTCGCCAAAGCAACACATTCGGCAAACCATCACATTCGCCAAACCAACACATTTGCCAAACCAACACGTCCCCCAAACCAACACATCCGCCAAACCCACACATCCGCCAAACCAACACATCCGCCAAACCAACACATCCGCCAAACCCACACATCCCCCAAACCAACACATCCGCCAAACCAACACATCCGCCAAACCCACACATCCGCCAAACCAACACATCTGCCAAACCAACACATCCGCCAAACCAACACGTTCGCCAAACCAACACGTCCGCCAAACCAACACGTCCGCCAAACCAACACATCCGCCAAATCAACAAGCACGCCAAACAAACATCCGCCAAACCAACACATCCGCCAAACCAACACATCCGCCAAAGCAACACATCCGCCAAACCAACACATCCACCAAACCAACACATCCGCCAAACCAACACATTCGCCAAAAAAACACATCCGCCAACCAACACATCCGCCAAACCAACACACCCCCCAAACCAACACATCCACCAAACCAACACATCCGCCAAAAAAACACATCCGCCAAACCAACACATCCGCCAAACCAACACATCCACCAAACCAACACATCCGCCAAACCAACACATCCGCCAAAAAAACACATCCGCCAACCAACACATCTGCCAAACCAACACATCCGCCAAATCAAAACATCCGCCAAGCCAACACATCCGACAAACCCACACCTCCGCCAAACCAACACATCTGACAAACCAACACATCCGCCAAACCAACACATACGCCAAACCAACACATTCGTCAAGCCAACACATTCACCAAACAACACATCCGCCAAACCAACACATCCACCAAACCAACACATCCACCAAACCAACGCATCCATCAAACCAACGCATGTACCAAACCAACACAACCACCAAACCAACGTATTTGCCAAACCAACACATTCGCCAAACCAACACATCCACCACACCAACGCATGCACCAAACCAACACTTTTGCCAAAGCAACACATTCGCCAAAGCAACACATTCGCCAAAGCAACACATTCGGCAAACCATCACATTCGCCAAACCAACACATTTGCCAAACCAACACGTCCCCTAAACCAACACATCCGCCAAACCCACACATCCGCCAAACCAACACATCCGCCAAACCAACACATCCGCCAAACCCACACATCCCCCAAACCAACACATCCGCCAAACCAACACATCCGCCAAACCCACACATCCGCCAAACCAACACATCCGCCAAACCAACACATCTGCCAAACCAAGACATTCGCCAAACCAACACATCCGCCAAACCAACACGTCCGCCAAACGAACACGTCCGCCAAATCAACAAGCACGCCGAACAAACATCCGCCAAACCAACACATCCGCCAAACCAACACATCCGCCAAACCAACACATCCGCCAAACCAACACATCCACCAAACCAACACATCCGCCAAACCAACACATTCGCCGAACCAACACATCCACCAAACCAACATGTCCGCCAAACCAACTCATCCGCCAAACAAATACATCTGCCAAACCAACACATTCGCCAAACCAATACATTCACCAAACCAATACAGTTGCCAAACCAACACATCCACCAAACCAACACATCCGCCAAACCAACACATTCGCCGAACCAACACATCCACCAAACCAACATGTCCGCCAAACCAACTCATCCGCCAAACCAACACATCCGCCAAACAAATACATCTGCCAAACCAACACATTCGCCAAACCAATACATTCACCAAACCAATACAGTTGCCAAACCAATACATTCGCCAAGCCAACACATCCACCAAACAAAGGCATGTACCAACAAACACGTGCACCAAACCAACGCATCCGCCAAACCAACACATCCGCCAAACCAACACATCTGCCAAACCAACACATCCGCCAAACCAACACATTCGCCAAACCAACACATCCGCCAAAACAACACATTCGCCAAACCAACACATCCACCAAACCAACATGTCCGCCAAACCAACTCATCCGCCAAACAAACACATCTGCCAAACCAACACATTCGCCAAACCAACACTTTCACCAAACCAACACATTCGCCAAACCAACACGTCCACCAAACCAACGCATTCACCAAACCAACACATTCGCCAAACCAACACATGCGCCAAACCAACCCATCCGCCAAACCAATGCATCTGCCAAACCAAAACATTCGCCAAACCAACACATGCACCAAACCAACGCATCCGCCAAACCAACACATCCGTCAAACCAACACATTCGCCAAACCAACACATTCGCCAAACCAACACATTCGCCAAACCAACACATTCGCCAAAACAACACATCCAACAAACCAACACATCTGCCAAACCAGCACATTCGCCAAACCAACACATTCGCCAAACCAACACATCCACCAAACCAACATATCCATCAAACCAATACATTCGTCAAACCAACACATTCGCCAAACCAACAAATTCACCAAACAACACATCCGCCAAACCAACACATCCACCAAACCAACGCATTTCCCAAACCAACACATGCGCCAAACCAACCCATCCGCCAAACCAATGCATCTGCCAAACCAAAACATTCGCCAAACCAACACATGCACCAAACCAACGCATCTGCCAAACCAACACATCCGTCAAACCAACACATTCGCCAAACCAACACATTCGCCAAACCAACACATTCGCCAAACCAACACATCCACCAAACCAACACATCTGCCAAACCAGCACATTCGCCAAACCAACACATTCGCCAAACCAACACATCCACCAAACCAACACATCCATCAAACCAATACATTCGTCAAACCAACACATTCGCCAAACCAACAAATTCACCAAACAACACATCCGCCAAACCAACACATCCACCAAACCAACGCATTTCCCAAACCAACACATTCGCCAAACCAACTCATCCGCCAAACCAACACATTCACCAAACAAACACATCCGCCAAACCAACACATTCACCAAACCAACACATTCGCCAAACCAACACATTCGCCAAACCAACACATTATTCAAACCAACACATTCGCCAAACCAACACATTCGCCAAACCAACACATTCGCCAAACCAACACATCCACCAAACCAACACATTCGCCAAACCAACACATCCACCAAACCAACACATTCGCCAAACCAACGCGTTCGCCAAACCAACACATGGACCAAACCAACACATCCACCAACCCAACACATGTACCAAACCAACGCATCCAGCAAACCAACACAACCGCCAACCAAACACATTCGCCAAACCAACACATGCGCCAAACCAAGCCATCCGCCAAACCAACACATTCGCCAAACCAACACATCCACCAAACCAACGCATTTGCCAAACCAACACATCCGCCAAACCAACTCATCCGCCAAACCAACACATCCGCTAAACCAACACATCCGCCAAACCAACATATTCGCCAAACCAACACATCCGCCAAACCAACACATCCGCCAAGCCAACACATCCGCCAAACCAACACATCAGCCAAACCAACAAATTCACCAAACAACACATCCGCCAAACCAACACATCCACCAAACCATCGCATTTGCCAAACCAACACATTCGCCAAACCAACCCATCCGCCAAACCAACACATTCACCAAACAAACACATCCGCCAAACCAACACATTCGCCAAACCAACACATTCGCCAAACCAACACATTCTCCAAACCAACACATTATTCAAACCAACACATTCGCCAAACCAACACATTCGCCAAACCAACACATCCACCAAACCAACACATTCGCCAAACCAATGCATTCGCCAAACCAACACATGGACCAAACCAACACATCCACCAAACCAACACATGTACCAAACCAACGCATCCACCAAACCAACACAACCGCCAACCATACACATTCGCCAAACCAACACATGCGCCAAACCAACCCATCCGCCAAACCAACGCATCCGCCAAACCAAAACATTCGCCAAACCAACACATGCACCAAACCAACGCATCCGCCAAACCAACACAGCCGCCAAACCAACACATCCGCCAAACCAACACATCCGCCAAACCAACACATTCGCCAAACCAACACATTCGCCAAACCAACACATCCACCAAACCAACGCATTTGCCAAACCAACACATCCACCAAACCAACTCATCTACCAAACCAACACATCCGCCAAACCAACACATCCGCCAAACCAACACATTCGCCAAACCAACACATCCGCCAAACCAACACATCCGCCAAACCAACACATCCGCCAAACCAACACATCAGCCAAACCAATACATCCGCCAAACCAGCACATTCGACAAACCAACACATCCGCCAAACCAACACATCCGCCAAACCAACACATCCGCCAAACCAACACATTCGCCAAACCAATGCATTCGGCAAACCAACACATTCGCCAAACCAACACATTCGCCAAACCAACACATCCACCAAACCAACGCATGCAACAAACCAATGCATGCTCCAAACCAACACATTCGCCAACCAACACATCCGCCAAAGCAACACATCCGCCAAAGCAACACATCCGCCAAACCAGTACATCCGCCAAACCAACACACCCGCCAAACCAACACATCCGCCAAACCAACACATCCGCCAAACCAACACATCCGCCAAACCAGCACATCCGCCAAACCAACACATCCGCCAAACCAACACATCCGCCAAACCAACACAACCACCAAACCAACGCATTTGCCAAACCAACACATTCGCCAAACCAACACATCCACCAAACCAACACATCCGCCAAACCAACACATCCGCCAAACCAACACATCCGCCAAACCAACACATCCGCCAAACCAACACATCCGCCAAACCAACACATCCACCAAACCAACGCGTGCACCAAACCAACACAACCACCAAACCAATGCATTTGCCAAACCAACACATTCGCCAAACCAACACATCCGCCAAACCAACACATCTGCCAAACCAACACATTCGCCAAACCAACACATCCGCCAAACCAACACATTCGCCAAACCAACACATCCGCCAAACCAACACATCCGCCAAACCAACACATCCGCCAAACCAACACATCCGCCAAACCAACACATCCGCCAAACCAACACATCCGCCAAACCAACACATCCGCCAAACCAGCACATCCGCCAAACCAACACAACCACCAAACCAACGCATTTGCCAAACCAACACATTCGCCAAACCAACACATCCGCCAAACCAACACATCCGCCAAACCAACACATCCGCCAAACCAACACATCCGCCAAACCAACACATCCGCCAAACCAACACATCCGCCAAACCAACACATCCACCAAACCAACGCGTGCACCAAACCAACACAACCACCAAACCAATGCATTTGCCAAACCAACACATTCGCCAAACCAACACATCCGCCAAACCAACACATCCGCCAAAACAACACATTCGCCAAACCAACACATCCGCCAAACCAACACATTCGCCAAACCAACACATCCGCCAAACCAACACATCCACCAAACCAACACATCCGCCAAACCAACACATCCGCCAAACCAACACATCCGCCAAACCAACACATCCGCCAAACCAACACATCCACCAAACCAACGCGTGCACCAAACCAACACAACCACCAAACCAAGACATCCACCAAACAAACACATCCGCCAAACAAACACATCCGCCAAACCAACCCATCCGCCAAACCAACCCATCCGCCAAACCAACACATCCGCCAAACAAACGCATGCACCAAACCAACACATCCGCCAAACCAACACATCCGCCAAACCAACACATCCGCCAAACCAATACATCCGCCAAACAAACATATCCGCCAAACCAACTCATCCGCCAAACCAACGCATGCACCAAACCAACACATCCGCCAAACCAACACATCCGCCAAACCAACACATCCGCCAAACCAACACATCCACAAAACCAACACATCCGCCAAACCAACACATCCGCCAAACCAACACATCCGCCAAACCAACACATCCACAAAACCAACACATCCGCCAAACCAACACATCCGCCAAACCAACAAATCCGCCAAACCAACACATCCGCCAAACCAACACATCCGCCAAACCAACACATCCGCCAAACCAACACATTCGCCAAACCAACACATCCGCCAAACCAACACATCCGCCAAACCAACACATCCGCCAAACCAACACATCCGCCAAACCAACACATCCGCCAAACCAACACATCCGCCAAACCAACAAATCCGCCAAACCAACACATCCACCAAACCAACACATCCGCCAAACCAACACATCTGCCAAAAAAGCACATCCGCCAACCAACACATCCAACAAACCCACACCTCCGCCAAACCAACACATCTGACAAACCAACACATCCGCCAAACCAACACATACGCCAAGCCAACACATTCGTCAAGCCAACACATTCACCAAACAACACATCCGCCAAACCAACACATCCACCAAACCAACACATCCACCAAACCAACGCATCCATCAAACCAACGCATGCACCAAACCAACACAACCACCAAACCAACGTATTTGCCAAACCAACACATTCGCCAAACCAACACATCCACCACACCAACGCATGCACCAAACCAACACATTTGCCAAAGCAACACATTCGCCAAAGCAACACATTCGCCAAAGCAACACATTCGGCAAACCATCACATTCGACAAACCAACACATTTGCCAAACCAACACGTCCCCCAAACCAACACATCCGCCAAACCCACACATCCGCCAAACCAACACATCCGCCAAACCAACACATCCGCCAAACCCAAACATCCCCCAAACCAACACATCCGCCAAACCAACACATCCGCCAAACCCACACATCCGCCAAACCAACACATCTGCCAAACCAACACATCCGCCAAACCAACACGTTCGCCAAACCAACACGTCCGCCAAACCAACACGTCCGCCAAACCAACACATCCGCCAAATCAACAAGCACGCCAAACAAACATCCGCCAAACCAACACATCCGCCAAACCAACACATCCGCCAAAGCAACACATCCGCCAAACCAACACATCCACCAAACCAACACATCCATCAAACCAATACATTCGTCAAACCAACACATTCGCCAAACCAACAAATTCACCAAACAACACATCCGCCAAACCAACACATCCACCAAACCAACGCATTTCCCAAACCAACACATTCGCCAAACCAACTCATCCGCCAAACCAACACATTCACCAAACAAACACATCCGCCAAACCAACACATTCACCAAACCAACACATTCGCCAAACCAACACATTCGCCAAACCAACACATTATTCAAACCAACACATTCGCCAAACCAACACATTCGCCAAACCAACACATTCGCCAAACCAACACATCCGCCAAACCAACACATTCGCCAAACCAACACATCCACCAAACCAACACATTCGCCAAACCAACGCGTTCGCCAAACCAACACATGGACCAAACCAACACATCCACCAACCCAACACATGTACCAAACCAACGCATCCACCAAACCAACACAACCGCCAACCAAACACATTCGCCAAACCAACACATGCGCCAAACCATGCCATCCGCCAAACCAACACATTCGCCAAACCAACACATCCACCAAACCAACGCATTTGCCAAACCAACACATCCGCCAAACCAACTCATCCGCCAAACCAACACGTTCGCCAAACCAACACGTCCGCCAAACCAACACGTCCGCCAAACCAACACATCCGCCAAATCAACAAGCACGCCAAACAAACATCCGCCAAACCAACACATCCGCCAAACCAACACATCCGCCAAAGCAACACATCCGCCAAACCAACACATCCACCAAACCAACACATCCATCAAACCAATACATTCGTCAAACCAACACATTCGCCAAACCAACAAATTCACCAAACAACACATCCGCCAAACCAACACATCCACCAAACCAACGCATTTCCCAAACCAACACATTCGCCAAACCAACTCATCCGCCAAACCAACACATTCACCAAACAAACACATCCGCCAAACCAACACATTCACCAAACCAACACATTCGCCAAACCAACACATTCGCCAAACCAACACATTATTCAAACCAACACATTCGCCAAACCAACACATTCGCCAAACCAACACATTCGCCAAACCAACATATCCGCCAAACCAACACATTCGCCAAACCAACACATCCACCAAACCAACACATTCGCCAAACCAACGCGTTCGCCAAACCAACACATGGACCAAACAAACACATCCACCAACCCAACACATGTACCAAACCAACGCATCCACCAAACCAACACAACCGCCAACCAAACACATTCGCCAAACCAACACATGCGCCAAACCAAGCCATCCGCCAAACCAACACATTCGCCAAACCAACACATCCACCAAACCAACGCATTTGCCAAACCAACACATCCGCCAAACCAACACATTCGCCAAACCAACACATCCACCAAACCAACACATTCGCCAAACCAACGCGTTCGCCAAACCAACACATGGACCAAACCAACACATCCACCAACCCAACACATGTACCAAACCAACGCATCCACCAAACCAACACAACCGCCAACCAAACACATCCGCCAAACCAACACATTCGCCAAACCAAAACATCCGCCAAACCAACACATCCGCCAAGCCAACACATCCGCCAAACCAACACATCAGCCAAACCAACAAATTCACCAAACAACACATCCGCCAAACCAACACATCCACCAAACCATCGCATTTGCCAAACCAACACATTCGCCAAACCAACCCATCCGCCAAACCAACACATTCACCAAACCAACACATCCGCCAAACCAACACATTCGCCAAACCAACACATTCGCCAAACCAACACATTCTCCAAACCAAAACATTATTCAAACCAACACATTCGCCAAACCAACACATTCGCCAAACCAACACATCCACCAAACCAACACATTCGCCAAACCAATGCATTCGCCAAACCAACACATGGACCAAACCAACACATCCACCAAACCAACACATGTACCAAACCAACGCATCCACCAAACCAACACAACCGCCAACCAAACACATTCGCCAAACCAACACATGCACCAAACCAACCCATCCGCCAAACCAACGCATCCGCCAAACCAAAACATTCGCCAAACCAACACATGCACCAAACCAACGCATCCGCCAAACCAACACAGCCGCCAAACCAACACATCCGCCAAACCAACACATCCGCCAAACCAACACATTCGCCAAACCAACACATTCGCCAAACCAACACATCCACCAAACCAACGCATTTCCCAAACCAACACATTCGCCAAACCAACTCATCCGCCAAACCAACACATTCACCAAACAAACACATCCGCCAAACCAACACATTCACCAAACCAACACATTCGCCAAACCAACACATTCGCCAAACCAACACATTATTCAAACCAACACATTCGCCAAACCAACACATTCGCCAAACCAACACATTCGCCAAACCAACACATCCGCCAAACCAACACATTCGCCAAACCAACACATCCACCAAACCAACACATTCGCCAAACCAACGCGTTCGCCAAACCAACACATGGACCAAACCAACACATCCACCAACCCAACACATGTACCAAACCAACGCATCCACCAAACCAACACAACCGCCAACCAAACACATTCGCCAAACCAACACATGCGCCAAACCATGCCATCCGCCAAACCAACACATTCGCCAAACCAACACATCCACCAAACCAACGCATTTGCCAAACCAACACATCCGCCAAACCAACTCATCCGCCAAACCAACACGTTCGCCAAACCAACACGTCCGCCAAACCAACACGTCCGCCAAACCAACACATCCGCCAAATCAACAAGCACGCCAAACAAACATCCGCCAAACCAACACATCCGCCAAACCAACACATCCGCCAAAGCAACACATCCGCCAAACCAACACATCCACCAAACCAACACATCCATCAAACCAATACATTCGTCAAACCAACACATTCGCCAAACCAACAAATTCACCAAACAACACATCCGCCAAACCAACACATCCACCAAACCAACGCATTTCCCAAACCAACACATTCGCCAAACCAACTCATCCGCCAAACCAACACATTCACCAAACAAACACATCCGCCAAACCAACACATTCACCAAACCAACACATTCGCCAAACCAACACATTCGCCAAACCAACACATTATTCAAACCAACACATTCGCCAAACCAACACATTCGCCAAACCAACACATTCGCCAAACCAACATATCCGCCAAACCAACACATTCGCCAAACCAACACATCCACCAAACCAACACATTCGCCAAACCAACGCGTTCGCCAAACCAACACATGGACCAAACAAACACATCCACCAACCCAACACATGTACCAAACCAACGCATCCACCAAACCAACACAACCGCCAACCAAACACATTCGCCAAACCAACACATGCGCCAAACCAAGCCATCCGCCAAACCAACACATTCGCCAAACCAACACATCCACCAAACCAACGCATTTGCCAAACCAACACATCCGCCAAACCAACACATTCGCCAAACCAACACATCCACCAAACCAACACATTCGCCAAACCAACGCGTTCGCCAAACCAACACATGGACCAAACCAACACATCCACCAACCCAACACATGTACCAAACCAACGCATCCACCAAACCAACACAACCGCCAACCAAACACATCCGCCAAACCAACACATTCGCCAAACCAAAACATCCGCCAAACCAACACATCCGCCAAGCCAACACATCCGCCAAACCAACACATCAGCCAAACCAACAAATTCACCAAACAACACATCCGCCAAACCAACACATCCACCAAACCATCGCATTTGCCAAACCAACACATTCGCCAAACCAACCCATCCGCCAAACCAACACATTCACCAAACCAACACATCCGCCAAACCAACACATTCGCCAAACCAACACATTCGCCAAACCAACACATTCTCCAAACCAACACATTATTCAAACCAACACATTCGCCAAACCAACACATTCGCCAAACCAACACATCCACCAAACCAACACATTCGCCAAACCAATGCATTCGCCAAACCAACACATGGACCAAACCAACACATCCACCAAACCAACACATGTACCAAACCAACGCATCCACCAAACCAACACAACCGCCAACCAAACACATTCGCCAAACCAACACATGCGCCAAACCAACCCATCCGCCAAACCAACGCATCCGCCAAACCAAAACATTCGCCAAACCAACACATGCACCAAACCAACGCATCCGCCAAACCAACACAGCCGCCAAACCAACACATCCGCCAAACCAACACATCCGCCAAACCAACACATTCGCCAAACCAACACATTCGCCAAACCAACACATCCACCAAACCAACGCATTTGCCAAACCAACGCATTTGCCAAACCAACACATCCACCAAACCAACTCATCCACCAAACCAACACATCCGCCAAACCAACACATCCGCCAAACCAACACATTCGCCAAACCAACACATCCGCCAAACCAACACATCCGCCAAACCAACACATCCGCCAAACCAACACATCAGCCAAACCAATACATCCGCCAAACCAGCACATTCGACAAACCAACACATCCGCCAAACCAACACATCCGCCAAACCAACACATCCGCCAAACCAACACATTCGCCAAACCAATGCATTCGGCAAACCAACACATTCGCCAAACCAACACATTCGCCAAACCAACACATCCACCAAACCAACGCATGCAACAAACCAATGCATGCTCCAAACCAACACATTCGCCAACCAACACATCCGCCAAAGCAACACATCCGCCAAAGCAACACATCCGCCAAACCAGTACATCCGCCAAACCAACACATCCGCCAAACCAACACATCCGCCAAACCAACACATCCGCCAAACCAACACATCCGCCAAACCAGCGCATCCGCCAAACCAACACATCCGCCAAACCAACATATCCGCCAAACCAACACAACCACCAAACCAACGCATTTGCCAAACCAACACATTCGCCAAACCAACACATCCACCAAACCAACACATCCGCCAAACCAACACATCCGCCAAACCAACACATCCGCCAAACCAACACATCCGCCAAACCAACACATCCGCCAAACCAACACATCCGCCAAACCAACACATCCACCAAACCAACGCGTGCACCAAACCAACACAACCACCAAACCAATGCATTTGCCAAACCAACACATTCGCCAAACCAACACATCCGCCAAACCAACACATCCGCCAAACCAACACATTCGCCAAACCAACACATCCGCCAAACCAACACATTCGCCAAACCAACACATCCGCCAAACCAACACATCCGCCAAACCAACACATCCGCCAAACCAACACATCCGCCAAACCAACACATCCGCCAAACCAACACATCCGCCAAACCAAAACATCCGCCAAACCAACACATCCACCAAACCAACGCGTGCACCAAACCAACACAACCACCAAACCAAGACAGCCACCAAACAAACACATCCGCCAAACAATCACATCCGCCAAACCAACCCATCCGCCAAACCAACACATCCGCCAAACAAACGCATGCACCAAACCAACACATCCGCCAAACCAACACATCCGCCAAACCAACACATCCGCCAAACCAATACATCCGCCAAACAAACATATCCGCCAAACCAACTCATCCGCCAAACCAACGCATGCACCAAACCAACACATCCGCCAAACCAACACATCCGCCAAACCAACACATCCGCCAAACCAACACATCCACAAAACCAACACATCCGCCAAACCAACACATCCGCCAAACCAACACATCCGCCAAACCAACACATCCACAAAACCAACACATCCGCCAAACCAACACATCCGCCAAACCAACAAATCCGCCAAACCAACACATCCGCCAAACCAACACATCCGCCAAACCAACACATTCGCCAAACCAACACATCCGCCAAACCAACACATCCGCCAAACCAACACATCCGCCAAACCAACACATCCGCCAAACCAACACATCCGCCAAACCTACACATTCGCCAAACCAACAAATTCACCAAACAACACATCCGCCAAACCAACACATCCACCAAACCAACGCATTTCCCAAACCAACACATGCGCCAAACCAACCCATCCGCCAAACCAATGCATCTGCCAAACCAAAACATTCGCCAAACCAACACATGCACCAAACCAACGCATCTGCCAAACCAACACATCCGTCAAACCAACACATTCGCCAAACCAACACATTCGCCAAACCAACACATTCGCCAAACCAACACATCCACCAAACCAACACATCTGCCAAACCAGCACATTCGCCAAACCAACACATTCGCCAAACCAACACATCCACCAAACCAACACATCCATCAAACCAATACATTCGTCAAACCAACACATTCGCCAAACCAACAAATTCACCAAACAACACATCCGCCAAACCAACACATCCACCAAACCAACGCATTTCCCAAACCAACACATTCGCCAAACCAACTCATCCGCCAAACCAACACATTCACCAAACAAACACATCCGCCAAACCAACACATCCACCAAACCAACACATTCGCCAAACCAACACATTCGCCAAACCAACACATTATTCAAACCAACACATTCGCCAAACCAACACATTCGCCAAACCAACACATTCGCCAAACCAACACATCCACCAAACCAACACATTCGCCAAACCAACACATCCACCAAACCAACACATTCGCCAAACCAACGCGTTCGCCAAACCAACACACGGACCAAACCAACACATCCACCAACCCAACACATGTACCAAACCAACGCATCCACCAAACCAACACAACCGCCAACCAAACACATTCGCCAAACCAACACATGCGCCAAACCAAGCCATCCGCCAAACCAACACATTCGCCAAACCAACACATCCACCAAACCAACGCATTTGCCAAACCAACACATCCGCCAAACCAACTCATCCGCCAAACCAACACATCCGCTAAACCAACACATCCGCCAAACCAACACATTCGCCAAACCAACACATCCGCCAAACCAACACATCCGCCAAGCCAACACATCCGCCAAACCAACACATCAGCCAAACCAACAAATTCACCAAACAACACATCCGCCAAACCAACACATCCACCAAACCATCGCATTTGCCAAACCAACACATTCGCCAAACCAACCCATCCGCCAAACCAACACATTCACCAAACAAACACATCCGCCAAACCAACACATTCGCCAAACCAACACATTCTCCAAACCAACACATTATTCAAACCAACACATTCGCCAAACCAACACATTCGCCAAACCAACACATCCGCCAAACCAACACATCCGCCAAACCAATACATCCGCCAAACCAGCACATTCGACAAACCAACACATCCGCCAAACCAACACATCCGCCAAACCAACACATCCGCCAAACCAACACATTCGCCAAACCAATGCATTCGGCAAACCAACACATTCGCCAAACCAACACATTCGCCAAACCAACACATCCACCAAACCAACGCATGCAACAAACCAATGCATGCTCCAAACCAACACATTCGCCAACCAACACATCCGCCAAAGCAACACATCCGCCAAAGCAACACATCCGCCAAACCAGTACATCCGCCAAACCAACACATCCGCCAAACCAACACATCCGCCAAACCAACACATCCGCCAAACCAACACATCCGCCAAACCAACACATCAGCCAAACCAATACATCCGCCAAACCAGCACATTCGACAAACCAACACATCCGCCAAACCAACACATCCGCCAAACCAACACATCCGCCAAACCAACACATTCGCCAAACCAATGCATTCGGCAAACCAACACATTCGCCAAACCAACACATTCGCCAAACCAACACATCCACCAAACCAACGCATGCAACAAACCAATGCATGCTCCAAACCAACACATTCGCCAACCAACACATCCGCCAAAGCAACACATCCGCCAAAGCAACACATCCGCCAAACCAGTACATCCGCCAAACCAACACATCCGCCAAACCAACACATCCGCCAAACCAACACATCCGCCAAACCAACACATCCGCCAAACCAGCACATCCGCCAAACCAACACATCCGCCAAACCAACACATCCGCCAAACCAACACAACCACCAAACCAACGCATTTGCCAAACCAACACATTCGCCAAACCAACACATCCACCAAACCAACACATCCGCCAAACCAACACATCCGCCAAACCAACACATCCGCCAAACCAACACATCCGCCAAACCAACACATCCGCCAAACCAACACATCCACCAAACCAACGCGTGCACCAAACCAACACAACCACCAAACCAATGCATTTGCCAAACCAACACATTCGCCAAACCAACACATCCGCCAAACCAACACATCCGCCAAACCAACACATTCGCCAAACCAACACATCCGCCAAACCAACACATTCGCCAAACCAACACATCCGCCAAACCAACACATCCGCCAAACCAACACATCCGCCAAACCAACACATCCGCCAAACCAACACATCCGCCAAACCAACACATCCGCCAAACCAACACATCCGCCAAACCAACACATCCACCAAACCAACGCGTGCACCAAACCAACACAACCACCAAACCAAGACATCCACCAAACAAACACATCCGCCAAACAAACACATCCGCCAAACCAACCCATCCGCCAAACCAACACATCCGCCAAACAAACGCATGCACCAAACCAACACATCCGCCAAACCAACACATCCGCCAAACCAACACATCCGCCAAACCAATACATCCGCCAAACAAACATATCCGCCAAACCAACTCATCCGCCAAACCAACGCATGCACCAAACCAACACATCCGCCAAACCAACACATCCGCCAAACCAACACATCCGCCAAACCAACACATCCACAAAACCAACACATCCGCCAAACCAACACATCCGCCAAACCAACACATCCGCCAAACCAACACATCCACAAAACCAACACATCCGCCAAACCAACACATCCGCCAAACCAACAAATCCGCCAAACCAACACATCCGCCAAACCAACACATCCGCCAAACCAACACATCCGCCAAACCAACACATTCGCCAAACCAACACATCCGCCAAACCAACACATCCGCCAAACCAACACATCCGCCAAACCAACACATCCGCCAAACCAACACATTCGCCAAACCAACAAATTCACCAAACAACACATCCGCCAAACCAACACATCCACCAAACCAACGCATTTCCCAAACCAACACATGCGCCAAACCAACCCATCCGCCAAACCAATGCATCTGCCAAACCAAAACATTCGCCAAACCAACACATGCACCAAACCAACGCATCTGCCAAACCAACACATCCGTCAAACCAACACATTCGGCAAACCAACACATTCGCCAAACCAACACATTCGCCAAACCAACACATCCACCAAACCAACACATCTGCCAAACCAGCACATTCGCCAAACCAACACATTCGCCAAACCAACACATCCACCAAACCAACACATCCATTAAACCAATACATTCGTCAAACCAACACATTCACCAAACAACACATCCGCCAAACCAACACATCCACCAAACCAACGCATTTCCCAAACCAACACATTCGCCAAACCAACTCATCCGCCAAACCAACACATTCACCAAACAAACACATCCGCCAAACCAACACATTCACCAAACCAACACATTCGCCAAACCAACACATTCGCCAAACCAACACATTATTCAAACCAACACATTCGCCAAACCAACACATTCGCCAAACCAACACATTCGCCAAACCAACACATCCGCCAAACCAACACATTCGCCAAACCAACACATCCACCAAACCAACACATTCGCCAAACCAACGCGTTCGCCAAACCAACACATGGACCAAACAAACACATCCACCAACCCAACACATGTACCAAACCAACGCATCCACCAAACCAACACAACCGCCAACCAAACACATTCGCCAAACCAACACATGCGCCAAACCAAGCCATCCGCCAAACCAACACATTCGCCAAACCAACACATCCACCAAACCAACGCATTTGCCAAACCAACACATCCGCCAAACCAACACATTCGCCAAACCAACACATCCACCAAACCAACACATTCGCCAAACCAACGCGTTCGCCAAACCAACACATGGACCAAACCAACACATCCACCAACCCAACACATGTACCAAACCAACGCATCCACCAAACCAACACAACCGCCAACCAAACACATCCGCCAAACCAACACATTCGCCAAACCAACACATCCGCCAAACCAACACATCCGCCAAGCCAACACATCCGCCAAACCAACACATCAGCCAAACCAACAAATTCACCAAACAACACATCCGCCAAACCAACACATCCACCAAACCATCGCATTTGCCAAACCAACACATTCGCCAAACCAACCCATCCGCCAAACCAACACATTCACCAAACCAACACATCCGCCAAACCAACACATTCGCCAAACCAACACATTCGCCAAACCAACACATTCTCCAAACCAACACATTATTCAAACCAACACATTCGCCAAACCAACACATTCGCCAAACCAACACATCCACCAAACCAACACATTCGCCAAACCAATGCATTCGCCAAACCAACACATGGACCAAACCAACACATCCACCAAACCAACACATGTACCAAACCAACGCATCCACCAAACCAACACAACCGCCAACCAAACACATTCGCCAAACCAACACATGCGCCAAACCAACCCATCCGCCAAACCAACGCATCCGCCAAACCAAAACATTCGCCAAACCAACACATGCACCAAACCAACGCATCCGCCAAACCAACACAGCCGCCAAACCAACACATCCGCCAAACCAACACATCCGCCAAACCAACACATTCGCCAAACCAACACATTCGCCAAACCAACACATCCACCAAACCAACGCATTTGCCAAACCAACACATCCACCAAACCAACTCATCCACCAAACCAACACATCCGCCAAACCAACACATCCGCCAAACCAACACATTCGCCAAACCAACACATCCGCCAAACCAACACATCCGCCAAACCAACACATCCGCCAAACCAACACATCAGCCAAACCAATACATCCGCCAAACCAGCACATTCGACAAACCAACACATCCGCCAAACCAACACATCCGCCAAACCAACACATCCGCCAAACCAACACATTCGCCAAACCAATGCATTCGGCAAACCAACACATTCGCCAAACCAACACATTCGCCAAACCAACACATCCACCAAACCAACGCATGCAACAAACCAATGCATGCTCCAAACCAACACATTCGCCAACCAACACATCCGCCAAAGCAACACATCCGCCAAAGCAACACATCCGCCAAACCAGTACATCCGCCAAACCAACACATCCGCCAAACCAACACATCCGCCAAACCAACACATCCGCCAAACCAACACATCCGCCAAACCAGCGCATCCGCCAAACCAACACATCCGCCAAACCAACATATCCGCCAAACCAACACAACCACCAAACCAACGCATTTGCCAAACCAACACATTCGCCAAACCAACACATCCACCAAACCAACACATCCGCCAAACCAACACATCCGCCAAACCAACACATCCGCCAAACCAACACATCCGCCAAACCAACACATCCGCCAAACCAACACATCCACCAAACCAACGCGTGCACCAAACCAACACAACCACCAAACCAATGCATTTGCCAAACCAACACATTCGCCAAACCAACACATCCGCCAAACCAACACATCCGCCAAACCAACACATTTGCCAAACCAACACATCCGCCAAACCAACACATTCGCCAAACCAACACATCCGCCAAACCAACACATCCGCCAAACCAACACATCCGCCAAACCAACACATCCGCCAAACCAACACATCCGCCAAACCAACACATCCGCCAAACCAACACATCCGCCAAACCAACACATCCACCAAACCAACGCGTGCACCAAACCAACACAACCACCAATCCAAGACAGCCACCAAACAAACACATCCGCCAAACAATCACATCCGCCAAACGAACCCATCCGCCAAACCAACACATCCGCCAAACAAACGCATGCACCAAACCAACACATCCGCCAAACCAACACATCCGCCAAACCAACACATCCGCCAAACCAATACATCCGCCAAACAAACATATCCGCCAAACCAACTCATCCGCCAAACCAACGCATGCACCAAACCAACACATCCGCCAAACCAACACATCCGCCAAACCAACACATCCGCCAAACCAACACATCCACAAAACCAACACATCCGCCAAACCAACACATCCGCCAAACCAACACATCCGCCAAACCAACACATCCACAAAACCAACACATCCGCCAAACCAACACATCCGCCAAACCAACAAATCCGCCAAACCAACACATCCGCCAAACCAACACATCCGCCAAACCAACACATCCGCCAAACCAACACATTCGCCAAACCAACACATCCGCCAAACCAACACATCCGCCAAACCAACACATCCGCCAAACCAACACATCCGCCAAACCAACACATCCGCCAAACCTACACATTCGCCAAACCAACAAATTCACCAAACAACACATCCGCCAAACCAACACATCCACCAAACAAACGCATTTCCCAAACCAACACATGCGCCAAACCAACCCATCCGCCAAACCAATGCATCTGCCAAACCAAAACATTCGCCAAACCAACACATGCACCAAACCAACGCATCTGCCAAACCAACACATCCGTCAAACCAACACATTCGCCAAACCAACACATTCGCCAAACCAACACATTCGCCAAACCAACACATCCACCAAACCAACACATCTGCCAAACCAGCACATTCGCCAAACCAACACATTCGCCAAACCAACACATCCACCAAACCAACACATCCATCAAACCAATACATTCGTCAAACCAACACATTCGCCAAACCAACAAATTCACCAAACAACACATCCGCCAAACCAACACATCCACCAAACCAACTCATTTCCCAAACCAACACATTCGCCAAACCAACTCATCCGCCAAACCAACACATTCACCAAACAAACACATCCGCCAAACCAACACATCCACCAAACCAACACATTCGCCAAACCAACACATTCGCCAAACCAACACATTATTCAAACCAACACATTCGCCAAACCAACACATTCGCCAAACCAACACATTCGCCAAACCAACACATCCACCAAACCAACACATTCGCCAAACCAACACATCCACCAAACCAACACATTCGCCAAACCAACGCGTTCGCCAAACCAACACATGGACCAAACCAACACATCCACCAACCCAACACATGTACCAAACCAACGCATCCACCAAACCAACACAACCGCCAACCAAACACATTCGCCAAACCAACACATGCGCCAAACCAAGCCATCCGCCAAACCAACACATTCGCCAAACCAACACATCCACCAAACCAACGCATTTGCCAAACCAACACATCCGCCAAACCAACACATCCGCCAAGCCAACACATCCGCCAAACCAACACATCAGCCAAACCAACAAATTCACCAAACAACACATCCGCCAAACCAACACATCCACCAAACCATCGCATTCGCCAAACCAACACATGCGCCAAACCAACTCATCCGCCAAACCAACACATCCGCTAAACCAACACATCCGCCAAACCAACACATTCGCCAAACCAACACATCCGCCAAACCAACACATCCGCCAAGCCAACACATCCGCCAAACCAACACATCAGCCAAACCAACAAATTCACCAAACAACACATCCGCCAAACCAACACATCCACCAAACCATCGCATTTGCCAAACCAACACATTCGCCAAACCAACCCATCCGCCAAACCAACACATTCACCAAACAAACACATCCGCCAAACCAACACATTCGCCAAACCAACACATTCGCCAAACCAACACATTCTCCAAACCAACACATTATTCAAACCAACACATTCGCCAAACCAACACATTCGCCAAACCAACACATCCACCAAACCAACACATTCGCCAAACCAATGCATTCGCCAAACCAACACATGGACCAAACCAACACATCCACCAAACCAACACATGTACCAAACCAACGCATCCACCAAACCAACACAACCGCCAACCAAACACATTCGCCAAACCAACACATGCGCCAAACCAACCCATCCGCCAAACCAACGCATCCGCCAAACCAAAACATTCGCCAAACCAACACATGCACCAAACCAACGCATCCGCCAAACCAACACAGCCGCCAAACCAACACATCCGCCAAACCAACACATCCGCCAAACCAACACATTCGCCAAACCAACACATTCGCCAAACCAACACATCCACCAAACCAACGCATTTGCCAAACCAACACATCCACCAAACCAACTCATCCACCAAACCAACACATCCGCCAAACCAACACATCCGCCAAACCAACACATTCGCCAAACCAACACATCCGCCAAACCAACACATCCGCCAAACCAACACATCCGCCAAACCAACACATCAGCCAAACCAATACATCCGCCAAACCAGCACATTCGACAAACCAACACATCCGCCAAACCAACACATCCGCCAAACCAACACATCCGCCAAACCAACACATTCGCCAAACCAATGCATTCGGCAAACCAACACATTCGCCAAACCAACACATTCGCCAAACCAACACATCCACCAAACCAACGCATGCAACAAACCAATGCATGCTCCAAACCAACACATTCGCCAACCAACACATCCGCCAAAGCAACACATCCGCCAAACCAGTACATCCGCCAAACCAACACATCCGCCAAACCAACACATCCGCCAAACCAACACATCCGCCAAACCAACACATCCGCCAAAGCAGCACATCCGCCAAACCAACACATCCGCCAAACCAACACATCCGCCAAACCAACACAACCACCAAACCAACGCATTTGCCAAACCAACACATTCGCCAAACCAACACATCCACCAAACCAACACATCCGCCAAACCAACACATCCGCCAAACCAACACATCCGCCAAACCAACACATCCGCCAAACCAACACATCCGCCAAACCAACACATCCACCAAACCAACGCGTGCACCAAACCAACACAACCACCAAACCAATGCATTTGCCAAACCAACACATTCGCCAAACCAACACATCCGCCAAACCAACACATCCGCCAAACCAACACATTCGCCAAACCAACACATCCGCCAAACCAACACATTCGCCAAACCAACACATCCGCCAAACCAACACATCCGCCAAACCAACACATTCGCCAAACCAACACATCCGCCAAACCAACACATCCGCCAAACCAACACATCCGCCAAACCAACACATCCGCCAAACCAACACATCCGCCAAACCAACACATCCGCCAAACCAACACATCCGCCAAACCAACACATCCACCAAACCAACGCGTGCACCAAACCAACACAACCACCAAACCAAGACATCCATCAAACAAACACATCCGCCAAACAAACACATCCGCCAAACCAACCCATCCGCCAAACCAACACATCCGCCAAACAAACGCATGCACCAAACCAACACATCCGCCAAACCAACACATCTGCCAAACCAACACATCCGCCAAACCAATACATCCGCCAAACAAACATATCCGCCAAACCAACTCATCCGCCAAACCAACGCATGCACCAAACCAACACATCCGCCAAACCAACACATCCGCCAAACCAACACATCCGCCAAACCAACACATCCACAAAACCAACACATCCGCCAAACCAACACATCCGCCAAACCAACACATCCGCCAAACCAACACATCCACAAAACCAACACATCCGCCAAACCAACACATCCGCCAAACCAACAAATCCGCCAAACCAACACATCCGCCAAACCAACACATCCACCAAACCAACACATCCGCCAAACCAACACATTCGCCAAACCAACACATCCGCCAAACCAACACATCCGCCAAACCAACACATCCGCCAAACCAACACATCCGCCAAACCAACACATTCGCCAAACCAACAAATTCACCAAACAACACATCCGCCAAACCAACACATCCACCAAACCAACGCATTTCCCAAACCAACACATGCGCCAAACCAACCCATCCGCCAAACCAATGCATCTGCCAAACCAAAACATTCGCCAAACCAACACATGCACCAAACCAACGCATCTGCCAAACCAACACATCCGTCAAACCAACACATTCGCCAAACCAACACATTCGCCAAACCAACACATTCGCCAAACCAACACATCCACCAAACCAACACATCTGCCAAACCAGCACATTCGCCAAACCAACACATTCGCCAAACCAACACATCCACCAAACCAACACATCCATTAAACCAATACATTCGTCAAACCAACACATTCGCCAAACCAACAAATTCACCAAACAACACATCCGCCATACCAACACATCCACCAAACCAACGCATTTCCCAAACCAACACATTCGCCAAACCAACTCATCCGCCAAACCAACACATTCACCAAACAAACACATCCGCCAAACCAACACATTCACCAAACCAACACATTCGCCAAACCAACACATTCGCCAAACCAACACATTATTCAAACCAACACATTCGCCAAACCAACACATTCGCCAAACCAACACATTCGCCAAACCAACACATCCACCAAACCAACACATTCGCCAAACCAACACATCCACCAAACCAACACATTCGCCAAACCAACGCGTTCGCCAAACCAACACATGGACCAAACCAACACATCCACCAACCCAACACATGTACCAAACCAACGCATCCACCAAACCAACACAACCACCAACCAAACACATTCGCCAAACCAACACATGCGCCAAACCAAGCCATCCGCCAAACCAACACATTCGCCAAACCAACACATCCACCAAACCAACGCATTTGCCAAACCAACACATCCGCCAAACCAACTCATCCGCCAAACCAACACATCCGCTAAACCAACACATCCGCCAAACCAACACATTCGCCAAACCAACACATCCGCCAAACCAACACATCCGCCAAGCCAACACATCCGCCAAACCAACACATCAGCCAAACCAACAAATTCACCAAACAACACATCCGCCAAACCAACACATCCACCAAACCATCGCATTTGCCAAACCAACACATTCGCCAAACCAACCCATCCGCCAAACCAACACATTCACCAAACAAACACATCCGCCAAACCAACACATTCGCCAAACCAACACATTCGCCAAACCAACACATTCTCCAAACCAACACATTATTCAAACCAACACATTCGCCAAACCAACACATTCGCCAAACCAACACATCCACCAAACCAACACATTCGCCAAACCAATGCATTCGCCAAACCAACACATGGACCAAACCAACACATCCACCAAACCAACACATGTACCAAACCAACGCATCCACCAAACCAACACAACCGCCAACCAAACACATTCGCCAAACCAACACATGCGCCAAACCAACCCATCCGCCAAACCAACGCATCCGCCAAACCAAAACATTCGCCAAACCAACACATGCACCAAACCAACGCATCCGCCAAACCAACACAGCCGCCAAACCAACACATCCGCCAAACCAACACATCCGCCAAACCAACACATTCGCCAAACCAACACATTCGCCAAACCAACACATCCACCAAACCAACGCATTTGCCAAACCAACACATCCACCAAACCAACTCATCCACCAAACCAACACATCCGCCAAACCAACACATCCGCCAAACCAACACATCCGCCAAACCAACACATCCACCAAACCAACGCGTGCACCAAACCAACACAACCACCAAACCAATGCATTTGCCAAACCAACACATTCGCCAAACCAACACATCCGCCAAACCAACACATCCGCCAAACCAACACATTCGCCAAACCAACACATCCGCCAAACCAACACATTCGCCAAACCAACACATCCGCCAAACCAACACATCCGCCAAACCAACACATCCGCCAAACCAACACATCCGCCAAACCAACACATCCGCCAAACCAACACATCCGCCAAACCAACACATCCGCCAAACCAACACATCCACCAAACCAACGCGTGCACCAAACCAACACAACCACCAAACCAAGACAGCCACCAAACAAACACATCCGCCAAACAATCACATCCGCCAAACCAACCCATCCGCCAAACCAACACATCCGCCAAACAAACGCATGCACCAAACCAACACATCCGCCAAACCAACACATCCGCCAAACCAACACATCCGCCAAACCAATACATCCGCCAAACAAACATATCCGCCAAACCAACTCATCCGCCAAACCAACGCATGCACCAAACCAACACATCCGCCAAACCAACACATCCGCCAAACCAACACATCCGCCAAACCAACACATCCACAAAACCAACACATCCGCCAAACCAACACATCCGCCAAACCAACACATCCGCCAAACCAACACATCCACAAAACCAACACATCCGCCAAACCAACACATCCGCCAAACCAACAAATCCGCCAAACCAACACATCCGCCAAACCAACACATCCGCCAAACCAACACATCCGCCAAACCAACACATTCGCCAAACCAACACATCCGCCAAACCAACACATCCGCCAAACCAACACATCCGCCAAACCAACACATCCGCCAAACCAACACATCCGCCAAACCTACACATTCGCCAAACCAACAAATTCACCAAACAACACATCCGCCAAACCAACACATCCACCAAACCAACGCATTTCCCAAACCAACACATGCGCCAAACCAACCCATCCGCCAAACCAATGCATCTGCCAAACCAAAACATTCGCCAAACCAACACATGCACCAAACCAACGCATCTGCCAAACCAACACATCCGTCAAACCAACACATTCGCCAAACCAACACATTCGCCAAACCAACACATTCGCCAAACCAACACATCCACCAAACCAACACATCTGCCAAACCAGCACATTCGCCAAACCAACACATTCGCCAAACCAACACATCCACCAAACCAACACATCCATCAAACCAATACATTCGTCAAACCAACACATTCGCCAAACCAACAAATTCACCAAACAACACATCCGCCAAACCAACACATCCACCAAACCAACGCATTTCCCAAACCAACACATTCGCCAAACCAACTCATCCGCCAAACCAACACATTCACCAAACAAACACATCCGCCAAACCAACACATCCACCAAACCAACACATTCGCCAAACCAACACATTCGCCAAACCAACACATTATTCAAACCAACACATTCGCCAAACCAACACATTCGCCAAACCAACACATTCGCCAAACCAACACATCCACCAAACCAACACATTCGCCAAACCAACACATCCACCAAACCAACACATTCGCCAAACCAACGCGTTCGCCAAACCAACACATGGACCAAACCAACACATCCACCAACCCAACACATGTACCAAACCAACGCATCCACCAAACCAACACAACCGCCAACCAAACACATTCGCCAAACCAACACATGCGCCAAACCAAGCCATCCGCCAAACCAACACATTCGCCAAACCAACACATCCACCAAACCAACGCATTTGCCAAACCAACACATCCGCCAAACCAACTCATCCGCCAAACCAACACATCCGCTAAACCAACACATCCGCCAAACCAACACATTCGCCAAACCAACACATCCGCCAAACCAACACATCCGCCAAGCCAACACATCCGCCAAACCAACACATCAGCCAACCCAACAAATTCACCAAACAACACATCCGCCAAACCAACACATCCACCAAACCATCGCATTTGCCAAACCAACACATTCGCCAAACCAACCCATCCGCCAAACCAACACATTCACCAAACAAACACATCCGCCAAACCAACACATTCGCCAAACCAACACATTCGCCAAACCAACACATTCTCCAAACCAACACATTATTCAAACCAACACATTCGCCAAACCAACACATTCGCCAAACCAACACATCCACCAAACCAACACATTCGCCAAACCAATGCATTCGCCAAACCAACACATGGACCAAACCAACACATCCACCAAACCAACACATGTACCAAACCAACGCATCCACCAAACCAACACAACCGCCAACCAAACACATTCGCCAAACCAACACATGCGCCAAACCAACCCATCCGCCAAACCAACGCATCCGCCAAACCAAAACATTCGCCAAACCAACACATGCACCAAACCAACGCATCCGCCAAACCAACACAGCCGCCAAACCAACACATCCGCCAAACCAACACATCCGCCAAACCAACACATTCGCCAAACCAACACATTCGCCAAACCAACACATCCACCAAACCAACGCATTTGCCAAACCAACACATCCACCAAACCAACTCATCCACCAAACCAACACATCCGCCAAACCAACACATCCGCCAAACCAACACATTCGCCAAACCAACACATCCGCCAAACCAACACATCCGCCAAACCAACACATCCGCCAAACCAACACATCAGCCAAACCAATACATCCGCCAAACCAGCACATTCGACAAACCAACACATCCGCCAAACCAACACATCCGCCAAACCAACACATCCGCCAAACCAACACATTCGCCAAACCAATGCATTCGGCAAACCAACACATTCGCCAAACCAACACATTCGCCAAACCAACACATCCACCAAACCAACGCATGCAACAAACCAATGCATGCTCCAAACCAACACATTCGCCAACCAACACATCCGCCAAAGCAACACATCCGCCAAAGCAACACATCCGCCAAACCAGTACATCCGCCAAACCAACACATCCGCCAAACCAACACATCCGCCAAACCAACACATCCGCCAAACCAACACATCCGCCAAACCAGCACATCCGCCAAACCAACACATCCGCCAAACCAACACATCCGCCAAACCAACACAACCACCAAACCAACGCATTTGCCAAACCAACACATTCGCCAAACCAACACATCCGCCAAACCAACACAACCACCAAACCAACGCAATTGCCAAACCAACACATTCGCCAAACCAACACATCCACCAAACCAACACATCCGCCAAACCAACACATCCGCCAAACCAACACATCCGCCAAACCAACACATCCGCCAAACCAACACATCCGCAAAACCAACACATCCACCAAACCAACGCGTGCACCAAACCAACACAACCACCAAACCAATGCATTTGCCAAACCAACACATTCGCCAAACCAACACATCCGCCAAACCAACACATCCGCCAAACCAACACATTCGCCAAACCAACACATCCGCCAAACCAACACATTCGCCAAACCAACACATCCGCCAAACCAACACATCCGCCAAACCAACACATTCGCCAAACCAACACATCCGCCAAACCAACACATCCGCCAAACCAACACATCCGCCAAACCAACACATCCGCCAAACCAACACATCCGCCAAACCAACACATCCGCCAAACCAACACATCCGCCAAACCAACACATCCACCAAACCAACGCGTGCACCAAACCAACACAACCACCAAACCAAGACATCCATCAAACAAACACATCCGCCAAACAAACACATCCGCCAAACCAACCCATCCGCCAAACCAACACATCCGCCAAACAAACGCATGCACCAAACCAACACATCCGCCAAACCAACACATCTGCCAAACCAACACATCCGCCAAACCAATACATCCGCCAAACAAACATATCCGCCAAACCAACTCATCCGCCAAACCAACGCATGCACCAAACCAACACATCCGCCAAACCAACACATCCGCCAAACCAACACATCCGCCAAACCAACACATCCACAAAACCAACACATCCGCCAAACCAACACATCCGCCAAACCAACACATCCGCCAAACCAACACATCCACAAAACCAACACATCCGCCAAACCAACACATCCGCCAAACCAACAAATCCGCCAAACCAACACATCCGCCAAACCAACACATCCGCCAAACCAACACATCCGCCAAACCAACACATTCGCCAAACCAACACATCCGCCAAACCAACACATCCGCCAAACCAACACATCCGCCAAACCAACACATCCGCCAAACCAACACATTCGCCAAACCAACAAATTCACCAAACAACACATCCGCCAAACCAACACATCCACCAAACCAACGCATTTCCCAAACCAACACATGCGCCAAACCAACCCATCCGCCAAACCAATGCATCTGCCAAACCAAAACATTCGCCAAACCAACACATGCACCAAACCAACGCATCTGCCAAACCAACACATCCGTCAAACCAACACATTCGCCAAACCAACACATTCGCCAAACCAACACATTCGCCAAACCAACACATCCACCAAACCAACACATCTGCCAAACCAGCACATTCGCCAAACCAACACATTCGCCAAACCAACACATCCACCAAACCAACACATCCATTAAACCAATACATTCGTCAAACCAACACATTCGCCAAACCAACAAATTCACCAAACAACACATCCGCCAAACCAACACATCCACCAAACCAACGCATTTCCCAAACCAACACATTCGCCAAACCAACTCATCCGCCAAACCAACACATTCACCAAACAAACACATCCGCCAAACCAACACATTCACCAAACCAACACATTCGCCAAACCAACACATTCGCCAAACCAACACATTATTCAAACCAACACATTCGCCAAACCAACACATTCGCCAAACCAACACATTCGCCAAACCAACACATCCACCAAACCAACACATTCGCCAAACCAACACATCCACCAAACCAACACATTCGCCAAACCAACGCGTTCGCCAAACCAACACATGGACCAAACCAACACATCCACCAACCCAACACATGTACCAAACCAACGCATCCACCAAACCAACACAACCACCAACCAAACACATTCGCCAAACCAACACATGCGCCAAACCAAGCCATCCGCCAAACCAACACATTCGCCAAACCAACACATCCACCAAACCAACGCATTTGCCAAACCAACACATCCGCCAAACCAACTCATCCGCCAAACCAACACATCCGCTAAACCAACACATCCGCCAAACCAACACATTCGCCAAACCAACACATCCGCCAAACCAACACATCCGCCAAGCCAACACATCCGCCAAACCAACACATCAGCCAAACCAACAAATTCACCAAACAACACATCCGCCAAACCAACACATCCACCAAACCATCGCATTTGCCAAACCAACACATTCGCCAAACCAACCCATCCGCCAAACCAACACATTCACCAAACAAACACATCCGCCAAACCAACACATTCGCCAAACCAACACATTCGCCAAACCAACACATTCTCCAAACCAACACATTATTCAAACCAACACATTCGCCAAACCAACACATTCGCCAAACCAACACATCCACCAAACCAACACATTCGCCAAACCAATGCATTCGCCAAACCAACACATGGACCAAACCAACACATCCACCAAACCAACACATGTACCAAACCAACGCATCCACCAAACCAACACAACCGCCAACCAAACACATTCGCCAAACCAACACATGCGCCAAACCAACCCATCCGCCAAACCAACGCATCCGCCAAACCAAAACATTCGCCAAACCAACACATGCACCAAACCAACGCATCCGCCAAACCAACACAGCCGCCAAACCAACACATCCGCCAAACCAACACATCCGCCAAACCAACACATTCGCCAAACCAACACATTCGCCAAACCAACACATCCACCAAACCAACGCATTTGCCAAACCAACACATCCACCAAACCAACTCATCCACCAAACCAACACATCCGCCAAACCAACACATCCGCCAAACCAACACATCCGCCAAACCAACACATCCACCAAACCAACGCGTGCACCAAACCAACACAACCACCAAACCAATGCATTTGCCAAACCAACACATTCGCCAAACCAACACATCCGCCAAACCAACACATCCGCCAAACCAACACATTCGCCAAACCAACACATCCGCCAAACCAACACATTCGCCAAACCAACACATCCGCCAAACCAACACATCCGCCAAACCAACACATCCGCCAAACCAACACATCCGCCAAACCAACACATCCGCCAAACCAACACATCCGCCAAACCAACACATCCGCCAAACCAACACATCCACCAAACCAACGCGTGCACCAAACCAACACAACCACCAAACCAAGACAGCCACCAAACAAACACATCCGCCAAACAATCACATCCGCCAAACCAACCCATCCGCCAAACCAACACATCCGCCAAACAAACGCATGCACCAAACCAACACATCCGCCAAACCAACACATCCGCCAAACCAACACATCCGCCAAACCAATACATCCGCCAAACAAACATATCCGCCAAACCAACTCATCCGCCAAACCAACGCATGCACCAAACCAACACATCCGCCAAACCAACACATCCGCCAAACCAACACATCCGCCAAACCAACACATCCACAAAACCAACACATCCGCCAAACCAACACATCCGCCAAACCAACACATCCGCCAAACCAACACATCCACAAAACCAACACATCCGCCAAACCAACACATCCGCCAAACCAACAAATCCGCCAAACCAACACATCCGCCAAACCAACACATCCGCCAAACCAACACATCCGCCAAACCAACACATTCGCCAAACCAACACATCCGCCAAACCAACACATCCGCCAAACCAACACATCCGCCAAACCAACACATCCGCCAAACCAACACATCCGCCAAACCTACACATTCGCCAAACCAACAAATTCACCAAACAACACATCCGCCAAACCAACACATCCACCAAACCAACGCATTTCCCAAACCAACACATGCGCCAAACCAACCCATCCGCCAAACCAATGCATCTGCCAAACCAAAACATTCGCCAAACCAACACATGCACCAAACCAACGCATCTGCCAAACCAACACATCCGTCAAACCAACACATTCGCCAAACCAACACATTCGCCAAACCAACACATTCGCCAAACCAACACATCCACCAAACCAACACATCTGCCAAACCAGCACATTCGCCAAACCAACACATTCGCCAAACCAACACATCCACCAAACCAACACATCCATCAAACCAATACATTCGTCAAACCAACACATTCGCCAAACCAACAAATTCACCAAACAACACATCCGCCAAACCAACACATCCACCAAACCAACGCATTTCCCAAACCAACACATTCGCCAAACCAACTCATCCGCCAAACCAACACATTCACCAAACAAACACATCCGCCAAACCAACACATCCACCAAACCAACACATTCGCCAAACCAACACATTCGCCAAACCAACACATTATTCAAACCAACACATTCGCCAAACCAACACATTCGCCAAACCAACACATTCGCCAAACCAACACATCCACCAAACCAACACATTCGCCAAACCAACACATCCACCAAACCAACACATTCGCCAAACCAACGCGTTCGCCAAACCAACACATGGACCAAACCAACACATCCACCAACCCAACACATGTACCAAACCAACGCATCCACCAAACCAACACAACCGCCAACCAAACACATTCGCCAAACCAACACATGCGCCAAACCAAGCCATCCGCCAAACCAACACATTCGCCAAACCAACACATCCACCAAACCAACGCATTTGCCAAACCAACACATCCGCCAAACCAACTCATCCGCCAAACCAACACATCCGCTAAACCAACACATCCGCCAAACCAACACATTCGCCAAACCAACACATCCGCCAAACCAACACATCCGCCAAGCCAACACATCCGCCAAACCAACACATCAGCCAACCCAACAAATTCACCAAACAACACATCCGCCAAACCAACACATCCACCAAACCATCGCATTTGCCAAACCAACACATTCGCCAAACCAACCCATCCGCCAAACCAACACATTCACCAAACAAACACATCCGCCAAACCAACACATTCGCCAAACCAACACATTCGCCAAACCAACACATTCTCCAAACCAACACATTATTCAAACCAACACATTCGCCAAACCAACACATTCGCCAAACCAACACATCCACCAAACCAACACATTCGCCAAACCAATGCATTCGCCAAACCAACACATGGACCAAACCAACACATCCACCAAACCAACACATGTACCAAACCAACGCATCCACCAAACCAACACAACCGCCAACCAAACACATTCGCCAAACCAACACATGCGCCAAACCAACCCATCCGCCAAACCAACGCATCCGCCAAACCAAAACATTCGCCAAACCAACACATGCACCAAACCAACGCATCCGCCAAACCAACACAGCCGCCAAACCAACACATCCGCCAAACCAACACATCCGCCAAACCAACACATTCGCCAAACCAACACATTCGCCAAACCAACACATCCACCAAACCAACGCATTTGCCAAACCAACACATCCACCAAACCAACTCATCCACCAAACCAACACATCCGCCAAACCAACACATCCGCCAAACCAACACATTCGCCAAACCAACACATCCGCCAAACCAACACATCCGCCAAACCAACACATCCGCCAAACCAACACATCAGCCAAACCAATACATCCGCCAAACCAGCACATTCGACAAACCAACACATCCGCCAAACCAACACATCCGCCAAACCAACACATCCGCCAAACCAACACATTCGCCAAACCAATGCATTCGGCAAACCAACACATTCGCCAAACCAACACATTCGCCAAACCAACACATCCACCAAACCAACGCATGCAACAAACCAATGCATGCTCCAAACCAACACATTCGCCAACCAACACATCCGCCAAAGCAACACATCCGCCAAAGCAACACATCCGCCAAACCAGTACATCCGCCAAACCAACACATCCGCCAAACCAACACATCCGCCAAACCAACACATCCGCCAAACCAACACATCCGCCAAACCAGCACATCCGCCAAACCAACACATCCGCCAAACCAACACATCCGCCAAACCAACACAACCACCAAACCAACGCATTTGCCAAACCAACACATTCGCCAAACCAACACATCCACCAAACCAACACATCCGCCAAACCAACACATCCGCCAAACCAACACATCCGCCAAACCAACACATCCGCCAAACCAACACATCCGCCAAACCAACACATCCACCAAACCAACGCGTGCACCAAACCAACACAACCACCAAACCAATGCATTTGCCAAACCAACACATTCGCCAAACCAACACATCCGCCAAACCAACACATCCGCCAAACCAACACATTCGCCAAACCAACACATCCGCCAAACCAACACATTCGCCAAACCAACACATCCGCCAAACCAACACATCCGCCAAACCAACACATCCGCCAAACCAACACATCCGCCAAACCAACACATCCGCCAAACCAACACATCCGCCAAACCAACACATCCGCCAAACCAACACATCCACCAAACCAACGCGTGCACCAAACCAACACAACCACCAAACCAAGACACCCACCAAACAAACACATCCGCCAAACAAACACATCCGCCAAACCAACCCATCCGCCAAACCAACACATCCGCCAAACAAACGCATGCACCAAACCAACACATCCGCCAAACCAACACATCCGCCAAACCAACACATCCGCCAAACCAATACATCCGCCAAACAAACATATCCGCCAAACCAACTCATCCGCCAAACCAACGCATGCACCAAACCAACACATCCGCCAAACCAACACATCCGCCAAACCAACACATCCGCCAAACCAACACATCCACAAAACCAACACATCCGCCAAACCAACACATCCGCCAAACCAACACATCCGCCAAACCAACACATCCACAAAACCAACACATCCGCCAAACCAACACATCCGCCAAACCAACAAATCCGCCAAACCAACACATCCGCCAAACCAACACATTCGCCAAACCAACACATCCGCCAAACCAACACATCCGCCAAACCAACACATCCGCCAAACCAACACATCCGCCAAACCAACACATTCGCCAAACCAACAAATTCACCAAACAACACATCCGCCAAACCAACACATCCACCAAACCAACGCATTTCCCAAACCAACACATGCGCCAAACCAACCCATCCGCCAAACCAATGCATCTGCCAAACCAAAACATTCGCCAAACCAACACATGCACCAAACCAACGCATCTGCCAAACCAACACATCCGTCAAACCAACACATTCGCCAAACCAACACATTCGCCAAACCAACACATTCGCCAAACCAACACATCCACCAAACCAACACATCTGCCAAACCAGCACATTCGCCAAACCAACACATTCGCCAAACCAACACATCCACCAAACCAACACATCCATTAAACCAATACATTCGTCAAACCAACACATTCGCCAAACCAACAAATTCACCAAACAACACATCCGCCAAACCAACACATCCACCAAACCAACGCATTTCCCAAACCAACACATTCGCCAAACCAACTCATCCGCCAAACCAACACATTCACCAAACAAACACATCCGCCAAACCAACACATTCACCAAACCAACACATTCGCCAAACCAACACATTCGCCAAACCAACACATTATTCAAACCAACACATTCGCCAAACCAACACATTCGCCAAACCAACACATTCGCCAAACCAACACATCCGCCAAACCAACACATTCGCCAAACCAACACATCCACCAAACCAACACATTCGCCAAACCAACGCGTTCGCCAAACCAACACATGGACCAAACAAACACATCCACCAACCCAACACATGTACCAAACCAACGCATCCACCAAACCAACACAACCGCCAACCAAACACATTCGCCAAACCAACACATGCGCCAAACCAAGCCATCCGCCAAACCAACACATTCGCCAAACCAACACATCCACCAAACCAACGCATTTGCCAAACCAACACATCCGCCAAACCAACACATTCGCCAAACCAACACATCCACCAAACCAACACATTCGCCAAACCAACGCGTTCGCCAAACCAACACATGGACCAAACCAACACATCCACCAACCCAACACATGTACCAAACCAACGCATCCACCAAACCAACACAACCGCCAACCAAACACATCCGCCAAACCAACACATTCGCCAAACCAACACATCCGCCAAACCAACACATCCGCCAAGCCAACACATCCGCCAAACCTACACATCAGCCAAACCAACAAATTCACCAAACAACACATCCGCCAAACCAACACATCCACCAAACCATCGCATTTGCCAAACCAACACATTCGCCAAACCAACCCATCCGCCAAACCAACACATACACCAAACCAACACATCCGCCAAACCAACACATTCGCCAAACCAACACATTCGCCAAACCAACACATTCTCCAAACCAACACATTATTCAAACCAACACATTCGCCAAACCAACACATTCGCCAAACCAACACATCCACCAAACCAACACATTCGCCAAACCAATGCATTCGCCAAACCAACACATGGACCAAACCAACACATCCACCAAACCAACACATGTACCAAACCAACGCATCCACCAAACCAACACAACCGCCAACCAAACACATTCGCCAAACCAACACATGCGCCAAACCAACCCATCCGCCAAACCAACGCATCCGCCAAACCAAAACATTCGCCAAACCAACACATGCACCAAACCAACGCATCCGCCAAACCAACACAGCCGCCAAACCAACACATCCGCCAAACCAACACATCCGCCAAACCAACACATTCGCCAAACCAACACATTCGCCAAACCAACACATCCACCAAACCAACGCATTTGCCAAACCAACACATCCACCAAACCAACTCATCCACCAAACCAACACATCCGCCAAACCAACACATCCGCCAAACCAACACATTCGCCAAACCAACACATCCGCCAAACCAACACATCCGCCAAACCAACACATCCGCCAAACCAACACATCAGCCAAACCAATACATCCGCCAAACCAGCACATTCGACAAACCAACACATCCGCCAAACCAACACATCCGCCAAACCAACACATCCGCCAAACCAACACATTCGCCAAACCAATGCATTCGGCAAACCAACACATTCGCCAAACCAACACATTCGCCAAACCAACACATCCACCAAACCAACGCATGCAACAAACCAATGCATGCTCCAAACCAACACATTCGCCAACCAACACATCCGCCAAAGCAACACATCCGCCAAAGCAACACATCCGCCAAACCAGTACATCCGCCAAACCAACACATCCGCCAAACCAACACATCCGCCAAACCAACACATCCGCCAAACCAACACATCCGCCAAACCAGCGCATCCGCCAAACCAACACATCCGCCAAACCAACATATCCGCCAAACCAACACAACCACCAAACCAACGCATTTGCCAAACCAACACATTCGCCAAACCAACACATCCACCAAACCAACACATCCGCCAAACCAACACATCCGCCAAACCAACACATCCGCCAAACCAACACATCCGCCAAACCAACACATCCGCCAAACCAACACATCCACCAAACCAACGCGTGCACCAAACCAACACAACCACCAAACCAATGCATTTGCCAAACCAACACATTCGCCAAACCAACACATCCGCCAAACCAACACACCCGCCAAACCAACACATTCGCCAAACCAACACATCCGCCAAACCAACACATTCGCCAAACCAACACATCCGCCAAACCAACACATCCGCCAAACCAACACATCCGCCAAACCAACACATCCGCCAAACCAACACATCCGCCAAACCAACACATCCGCCAAACCAACACATCCGCCAAACCAACACATCCACCAAACCAACGCGTGCACCAAACCAACACAACCACCAAACCAAGACAGCCACCAAACAAACACATCCGCCAAACAATCACATCCGCCAAACCAACCCATCCGCCAAACCAACACATCCGCCAAACAAACGCATGCACCAAACCAACACATCCGCCAAACCAACACATCCGCCAAACCAACACATCCGCCAAACCAATACATCCGCCAAACAAACATATCCGCCAAACCAACTCATCTGCCAAACCAACGCATGCACCAAACCAACACATCCGCCAAACCAACACATCCGCCAAACCAACACATCCGCCAAACCAACACATCCACAAAACCAACACATCCGCCAAACCAACACATCCGCCAAACCAACACATCCGCCAAACCAACACATCCACAAAACCAACACATCCGCCAAACCAACACATCCGCCAAACCAACAAATCCGCCAAACCAACACATCCGCCAAACCAACACATCCGCCAAACCAACACATCCGCCAAACCAACACATTCGCCAAACCAACACATCCGCCAAACCAACACATCCGCCAAACCAACACATCCGCCAAACCAACACATCCGCCAAACCAACACATCCGCCAAACCTACACATTCGCCAAACCAACAAATTCACCAAACAACACATCCGCCAAACCAACACATCCACCAAACCAACGCATTTCCCAAACCAACACATGCGCCAAACCAACCCATCCGCCAAACCAATGCATCTGCCAAACCAAAACATTCGCCAAACCAACACATGCACCAAACCAACGCATCTGCCAAACCAACACATCCGTCAAACCAACACATTCGCCAAACCAACACATTCGCCAAACCAACACATTCGCCAAACCAACACATCCACCAAACCAACACATCTGCCAAACCAGAACATTCGCCAAACCAACACATTCGCCAAACCAACACATCCACCAAACCAACACATCCATCAAACCAATACATTCGTCAAACCAACACATTCGCCAAACCAACAAATTCACCAAACAACACATCCGCCAAACCAACACATCCACCAAACCAACGCATTTCCCAAACCAACACATTCGCCAAACCAACTCATCCGCCAAACCAACACATTCACCAAACAAACACATCCGCCAAACCAACACATCCACCAAACCAACACATTCGCCAAACCAACACATTCGCCAAACCAACACATTATTCAAACCAACACATTCGCCAAACCAACACATTCGCCAAACCAACACATTCGCCAAACCAACACATCCACCAAACCAACACATTCGCCAAACCAACACATCCACCAAACCAACACATTCGCCAAACCAACGCGTTCGCCAAACCAACACATGGACCAAACCAACACATCCACCAACCCAACACATGTACCAAACCAACGCATCCACCAAACCAACACAACCGCCAACCAAACACATTCGCCAAACCAACACATGCGCCAAACCAAGCCATCCGCCAAACCAACACATTCGCCAAACCAACACATCCACCAAACCAACGCATTTGCCAAACCAACACATCCGCCAAACCAACTCATCCGCCAAACCAACACATCCGCTAAACCAACACATCCGCCAAACCAACACATTCGCCAAACCAACACATCCGCCAAACCAACACATCCGCCAAGCCAACACATCCGCCAAACCAACACATCAGCCAAACCAACAAATTCACCAAACAACACATCCGCCAAACCAACACATCCACCAAACCATCGCATTTGCCAAACCAACACATTCGCCAAACCAACCCATCCGCCAAACCAACACATTCACCAAACAAACACATCCGCCAAACCAACACATTCGCCAAACCAACACATTCGCCAAACCAACACATTCTCCAAACCAACACATTATTCAAACCAACACATTCGCCAAACCAACACATTCGCCAAACCAACACATCCACCAAACCAACACATTCGCCAAACCAATGCATTCGCCAAACCAACACATGGACCAAACCAACACATCCACCAAACCAACACATGTACCAAACCAACGCATCCACCAAACCAACACAACCGCCAACCAAACACATTCGCCAAACCAACACATGCGCCAAACCAACCCATCCGCCAAACCAACGCATCCGCCAAACCAAAACATTCGCCAAACCAACACATGCACCAAACCAACGCATCCGCCAAACCAACACAGCCGCCAAACCAACACATCCGTCAAACCAACACATCCGCCAAACCAACACATTCGCCAAACCAACACATTCGCCAAACCAACACATCCACCAAACCAACGCATTTGCCAAACCAACACATCCACCAAACCAACTCATCCACCAAACCAACACATCCGCCAAACCAACACATCCGCCAAACCAACACATTCGCCAAACCAACACATCCGCCAAACCAACACATCCGCCAAACCAACACATCCGCCAAACCAACACATCAGCCAAACCAATACATCCGCCAAACCAGCACATTCGACAAACCAACACATCCGCCAAACCAACACATCCGCCAAACCAACACATCCGCCAAACCAACACATTCGCCAAACCAATGCATTCGGCAAACCAACACATTCGCCAAACCAACACATTCGCCAAACCAACACATCCACCAAACCAATGCATGCAACAAACCAATGCATGCTCCAAACCAACACATTCGCCAACCAACACATCCGCCAAAGCAACACATCCGCCAAAGCAACACATCCGCCAAACCAGTACATCCGCCAAACCAACACATCCGCCAAACCAACACATCCGCCAAACCAACACATCCGCCAAACCAACACATCCGCCAAACCAGCACATCCGCCAAACCAACACATCCGCCAAACCAACACATCTGCCAAACCAACACAACCACCAAACCAACGCATTTGCCAAACCAACACATTCGCCAAACCAACACATCCACCAAACCAACACATCCGCCAAACCAACACATCCGCCAAACCAACACATTCGCCAAACCAACACATCCGCCAAACCAACACATCCGCCAAACCAACACATCCACCAAACCAACGCGTGCACCAAACCAACACAACCACCAAACCAATGCATTTGCCAAACCAACACATTCGCCAAACCAACACATCCGCCAAACCAACACATCCGCCAAACCAACACATTCGCCAAACCAACACATCCGCCAAACCAACACATCCGCCAAACCAACACATCCGCCAAACCAACACATCCGCCAAACCAACACATCCGCCAAACCAACACATCCACCAAACCAACGCGTGCACCAAACCAACACAACCACCAAACCAAGACATCCACCAAACAAACACATCCGCCAAACAAACACATCCGCCAAACCAACCCATCCGCCAAACCAACACATCCGCCAAACAAACGCATGCACCAAACCAACACATCCGCCAAACCAACACATCTGCCAAACCAACACATCCGCCAAACCAATACATCCGCCAAACAAACATATCCGCCAAACCAACTCATCCGCCAAACCAACGCATGCACCAAACCAACACATCCGCCAAACCAACACATCCGCCAAACCAACACATCCGCCAAACCAACACATCCGCCAAACCAACACATCCGCCAAACCAACACATCCACCAAACCAACGCGTGCACCAAACCAACACAACCACCAAACCAATGCATTTGCCAAACCAACACATTCGCCAAACCAACACATCCGCCAAACCAACACACCCGCCAAACCAACACATTCGCCAAACCAACACATCCGCCAAACCAACACATTCGCCAAACCAACACATCCGCCAAACCAACACATCCGCCAAACCAACACATCCGCCAAACCAACACATCCGCCAAACCAACACATCCGCCAAACCAACACATCCGCCAAACCAACACATCCGCCAAACCAACACATCCACCAAACCAACGCGTGCACCAAACCAACACAACCACCAAACCAAGACAGCCACCAAACAAACACATCCGCCAAACAATCACATCCGCCAAACCAACCCATCCGCCAAACCAACACATCCGCCAAACAAACGCATGCACCAAACCAACACATCCGCCAAACCAACACATCCGCCAAACCAACACATCCGCCAAACCAATACATCCGCCAAACAAACATATCCGCCAAACCAACTCATCTGCCAAACCAACGCATGCACCAAACCAACACATCCGCCAAACCAACACATCCGCCAAACCAACACATCCGCCAAACCAACACATCCACAAAACCAACACATCCGCCAAACCAACACATCCGCCAAACCAACACATCCGCCAAACCAACACATCCACAAAACCAACACATCCGCCAAACCAACACATCCGCCAAACCAACAAATCCGCCAAACCAACACATCCGCCAAACCAACACATCCGCCAAACCAACACATCCGCCAAACCAACACATTCGCCAAACCAACACATCCGCCAAACCAACACATCCGCCAAACCAACACATCCGCCAAACCAACACATCCGCCAAACCAACACATCCGCCAAACCTACACATTCGCCAAACCAACAAATTCACCAAACAACACATCCGCCAAACCAACACATCCACCAAACCAACGCATTTCCCAAACCAACACATGCGCCAAACCAACCCATCCGCCAAACCAATGCATCTGCCAAACCAAAACATTCGCCAAACCAACACATGCACCAAACCAACGCATCTGCCAAACCAACACATCCGTCAAACCAACACATTCGCCAAACCAACACATTCGCCAAACCAACACATTCGCCAAACCAACACATCCACCAAACCAACACATCTGCCAAACCAGAACATTCGCCAAACCAACACATTCGCCAAACCAACACATCCACCAAACCAACACATCCATCAAACCAATACATTCGTCAAACCAACACATTCGCCAAACCAACAAATTCACCAAACAACACATCCGCCAAACCAACACATCCACCAAACCAACGCATTTCCCAAACCAACACATTCGCCAAACCAACTCATCCGCCAAACCAACACATTCACCAAACAAACACATCCGCCAAACCAACACATCCACCAAACCAACACATTCGCCAAACCAACACATTCGCCAAACCAACACATTATTCAAACCAACACATTCGCCAAACCAACACATTCGCCAAACCAACACATTCGCCAAACCAACACATCCACCAAACCAACACATTCGCCAAACCAACACATCCACCAAACCAACACATTCGCCAAACCAACGCGTTCGCCAAACCAACACATGGACCAAACCAACACATCCACCAACCCAACACATGTACCAAACCAACGCATCCACCAAACCAACACAACCGCCAACCAAACACATTCGCCAAACCAACACATGCGCCAAACCAAGCCATCCGCCAAACCAACACATTCGCCAAACCAACACATCCACCAAACCAACGCATTTGCCAAACCAACACATCCGCCAAACCAACTCATCCGCCAAACCAACACATCCGCTAAACCAACACATCCGCCAAACCAACACATTCGCCAAACCAACACATCCGCCAAACCAACACATCCGCCAAGCCAACACATCCGCCAAACCAACACATCAGCCAAACCAACAAATTCACCAAACAACACATCCGCCAAACCAACACATCCACCAAACCATCGCATTTGCCAAACCAACACATTCGCCAAACCAACCCATCCGCCAAACCAACACATTCACCAAACAAACACATCCGCCAAACCAACACATTCGCCAAACCAACACATTCGCCAAACCAACACATTCTCCAAACCAACACATTATTCAAACCAACACATTCGCCAAACCAACACATTCGCCAAACCAACACATCCACCAAACCAACACATTCGCCAAACCAATGCATTCGCCAAACCAACACATGGACCAAACCAACACATCCACCAAACCAACACATGTACCAAACCAACGCATCCACCAAACCAACACAACCGCCAACCAAACACATTCGCCAAACCAACACATGCGCCAAACCAACCCATCCGCCAAACCAACGCATCCGCCAAACCAAAACATTCGCCAAACCAACACATGCACCAAACCAACGCATCCGCCAAACCAACACAGCCGCCAAACCAACACATCCGTCAAACCAACACATCCGCCAAACCAACACATTCGCCAAACCAACACATTCGCCAAACCAACACATCCACCAAACCAACGCATTTGCCAAACCAACACATCCACCAAACCAACTCATCCACCAAACCAACACATCCGCCAAACCAACACATCCGCCAAACCAACACATTCGCCAAACCAACACATCCGCCAAACCAACACATCCGCCAAACCAACACATCCGCCAAACCAACACATCAGCCAAACCAATACATCCGCCAAACCAGCACATTCGACAAACCAACACATCCGCCAAACCAACACATCCGCCAAACCAACACATCCGCCAAACCAACACATTCGCCAAACCAATGCATTCGGCAAACCAACACATTCGCCAAACCAACACATTCGCCAAACCAACACATCCACCAAACCAATGCATGCAACAAACCAATGCATGCTCCAAACCAACACATTCGCCAACCAACACATCCGCCAAAGCAACACATCCGCCAAAGCAACACATCCGCCAAACCAGTACATCCGCCAAACCAACACATCCGCCAAACCAACACATCCGCCAAACCAACACATCCGCCAAACCAACACATCCGCCAAACCAGCACATCCGCCAAACCAACACATCCGCCAAACCAACACATCTGCCAAACCAACACAACCACCAAACCAACGCATTTGCCAAACCAACACATTCGCCAAACCAACACATCCACCAAACCAACACATCCGCCAAACCAACACATCCGCCAAACCAACACATTCGCCAAACCAACACATCCGCCAAACCAACACATCCGCCAAACCAACACATCCACCAAACCAACGCGTGCACCAAACCAACACAACCACCAAACCAATGCATTTGCCAAACCAACACATTCGCCAAACCAACACATCCGCCAAACCAACACATCCGCCAAACCAACACATTCGCCAAACCAACACATCCGCCAAACCAACACATCCGCCAAACCAACACATCCGCCAAACCAACACATCCGCCAAACCAACACATCCGCCAAACCAACACATCCACCAAACCAACGCGTGCACCAAACCAACACAACCACCAAACCAAGACATCCACCAAACAAACACATCCGCCAAACAAACACATCCGCCAAACCAACCCATCCGCCAAACCAACACATCCGCCAAACAAACGCATGCACCAAACCAACACATCCGCCAAACCAACACATCTGCCAAACCAACACATCCGCCAAACCAATACATCCGCCAAACAAACATATCCGCCAAACCAACTCATCCGCCAAACCAACGCATGCACCAAACCAACACATCCGCCAAACCAACACATCCGCCAAACCAACACATCCGCCAAACCAACACATCCACAAAACCAACACATCCGCCAAACCAACACATCCGCCAAACCAACACATCCGCCAAACCAACACATCCACAAAACCAACACATCCGCCAAACCAACACATCCGCCAAACCAACAAATCCGCCAAACCAACACATCCGACAAACCAACACATCCGCCAAACCAACACATCCGCCAAACCAACACATTCGCCAAACCAACACATCCGCCAAACCAACACATCCGCCAAACCAACACATCCGCCAAACCAACACATCCGCCAAACCAACACATTCGCCAAACCAACAAATTCACCAAACAACACATCCGCCAAACCAACACATCCACCAAACCAACGCATTTCCCAAACCAACACATGCGCCAAACCAACCCATCCGCCAAACCAATGCATCTGCCAAACCAAAACATTCGCCAAACCAACACATGAACCAAACCAACGCATCTGCCAAACCAACACATCCGTCAAACCAACACATTCGCCAAACCAACACATTCGCCAAACCAACACATTCGCCAAACCAACACATCCACCAAACCAACACATCTGCCAAACCAGCACATTCGCCAAACCAACACATTCGCCAAACCAACACATCCACCAAACCAACACATCCATTAAACCAATACATTCGTCAAACCAACACATTCGCCAAACCAACAAATTCACCAAACAACACATCCGCCAAACCAACACATCCACCAAACCAACGCATTTCCCAAACCAACACATTCGCCAAACCAACTCATCCGCCAAACCAACACATTCACCAAACAAACACATCCGCCAAACCAACACATTCACCAAACCAACACATTCGCCAAACCAACACATTCGCCAAACCAACACATTATTCAAACCAACACATTCGCCAAACCAACACATTCGCCAAACCAACACATTCGCCAAACCAACACATCCACCAAACCAACACATTCGCCAAACCAACACATCCACCAAACCAACACATTCGCCAAACCAACGCGTTCGCCAAACCAACACATGGACCAAACCAACACATCCACCAACCCAACACATGTACCAAACCAACGCATCCACCAAACCAACACAACCGCCAACCAAACACATTCGCCAAACCAACACATGCGCCAAACCAAGCCATCCGCCAAACCAACACATTCGCCAAACCAACACATCCACCAAACCAACGCATTTGCCAAACCAACACATCCGCCAAACCAACTCATCCGCCAAACCAACACATCCGCTAAACCAACACATCCGCCAAACCAACACATTCGCCAAACCAACACATCCGCCAAACCAACACATCCGCCAAGCCAACACATCCGCCAAACCAACACATCAGCCAAACCAACAAATTCACCAAACAACACATCCGCCAAACCAACACATCCACCAAACCATCGCATTTGCCAAACCAACACATTCGCCAAACCAACCCATCCGCCAAACCAACACATTCACCAAACAAACACATCCGCCAAACCAACACATTCGCCAAACCAACACATTCGCCAAACCAACACATTCTCCAAACCAACACATTATTCAAACCAACACATTCGCCAAACCAACACATTCGCCAAACCAACACATCCACCAAACCAACACATTCGCCAAACCAATGCATTCGCCAAACCAACACATGGACCAAACCAACACATCCACCAAACCAACACATGTACCAAACCAACGCATCCACCAAACCAACACAACCGCCAACCAAACACATTCGCCAAACCAACACATGCGCCAAACCAACCCATCCGCCAAACCAACGCATCCGCCAAACCAAAACATTCGCCAAACCAACACATGCACCAAACCAACGCATCCGCCAAACCAACACAGCCGCCAAACCAACACATCCGCCAAACCAACACATCCGCCAAACCAACACATTCGCCAAACCAACACATTCGCCAAACCAACACATCCACCAAACCAACGCATTTGCCAAACCAACACATCCACCAAACCAACTCATCCACCAAACCAACACATCCGCCAAACCAACACATCCGCCAAACCAACACATTCGCCAAACCAACACATCCGCCAAACCAACACATCCGCCAAACCAACACATCCGCCAAACCAACACATCAGCCAAACCAATACATCCGCCAAACCAGCACATTCGACAAACCAACACATCCGCCAAACCAACACATCCGCCAAACCAACACATCCGCCAAACCAACACATTCGCCAAACCAATGCATTCGGCAAACCAACACATTCGCCAAACCAACACATTCGCCAAACCAACACATCCACCAAACCAACGCATGCAACAAACCAATGCATGCTCCAAACCAACACATTCGCCAACCAACACATCCGCCAAAGCAACACATCCGCCAAAGCAACACATCCGCCAAACCAGTACATCCGCCAAACCAACACATCCGCCAAACCAACACATCCGCCAAACCAACACAACCGCCAAACCAACACATCCGCCAAACCAACACATCCGCCAAACCAACACATCCGCCAAACCAACACATTCGCCAAACCAATGCATTCGGCAAACCAACACATTCGCCAAACCAACACATTCGCCAAACCAACACATCCACCAAACCAACGCATGCAACAAACCAATGCATGCTCCAAACCAACACATTCGCCAACCAACACATCCGCCAAAGCAACACATCCGCCAAAGCAACACATCCGCCAAACCAGTACATCCGCCAAACCAACACATCCGCCAAACCAACACATCCGCCAAACCAACACATCCGCCAAACCAACACATCCGCCAAACCAGCACATCCGCCAAACCAACACATCCGCCAAACCAACACATCCGCCAAACCAACACAACCACCAAACCAACGCATTTGCCAAACCAACACATTCGCCAAACCAACACATCCACCAAACCAACACATCCGCCAAACCAACACATCCGCCAAACCAACACATCCGCCAAACCAACACATCCGCCAAACCAACACATCCGCCAAACCAACACATCCACCAAACCAACGCGTGCACCAAACCAACACAACCACCAAACCAATGCATTTGCCAAACCAACACATTCGCCAAACCAACACATCCGCCAAACCAACACATCCGCCAAACCAACACATTCGCCAAACCAACACATCCGCCAAACCAACACATTCGCCAAACCAACACATCCGCCAAACCAACACATCCGCCAAACCAACACATCCGCCAAACCAACACATCCGCCAAACCAACACATCCGCCAAACCAACACATCCGCCAAACCAACACATCCGCCAAACCAACACATCCACCAAACCAACGCGTGCACCAAACCAACACAACCACCAAACCAAGACATCCACCAAACAAACACATCCGCCAAACAAACACATCCGCCAAACCAACCCATCCGCCAAACCAACACATCCGCCAAACAAACGCATGCACCAAACCAACACATCCGCCAAACCAACACATCCGCCAAACCAACACATCCGCCAAACCAACACATTCGCCAAACCAATGCATTCGGCAAACCAACACATTCGCCAAACCAACACATTCGCCAAACCAACACATCCACCAAACCAACGCATGCAACAAACCAATGCATGCTCCAAACCAACACATTCGCCAACCAACACATCCGCCAAAGCAACACATCCGCCAAAGCAACACATCCGCCAAACCAGTACATCCGCCAAACCAACACATCCGCCAAACCAACACATCCGCCAAACCAACACATCCGCCAAACCAACACATCCGCCAAACCAACACATCCGCCAAACCAACACATCCGCCAAACCAACACATTCGCCAAACCAATGCATTCGGCAAACCAACACATTCGCCAAACCAACACATTCGCCAAACCAACACATCCACCAAATCAACGCATGCAACAAACCAATGCATGCTCCAAACCAACACATTCGCCAACCAACACATCCGCCAAAGCAACACATCCGCCAAAGCAACACATCCGCCAAACCAGTACATCCGCCAAACCAACACATCCGCCAAACCAACACATCCGCCAAACCAACACATCCGCCAAACGAACACATCCGCCAAACCAGCACATCCGCCAAACCAACACATCCGCCAAACCAACACATCCGCCAAACCAACACAACCACCAAACCAACGCATTTGCCAAACCAACACATTCGCCAAACCAACACATCCACCAAACCAACACATCCGCCAAACCAACACATCCGCCAAACCAACACATCCGCCAAACCAACACATCCGCCAAACCAACACATCCTCCAAACCAACACATCCACCAAACCAACGCGTGCACCAAACCAACACAACCACCAAACCAATGCATTTGCCAAACCAACACATTCGCCAAACCAACACATCCGCCAAACCAACACATCCGCCAAACCAACACATTCGCCAAACCAACACATCCGCCAAACCAACACATCCGCCAAACCAACACATCCGCCAAACCAACACATCCGCCAAACCAACACATCCGCCAAACCAACACATCCGCCAAACCAACACATCCGCCAAACCAACACATCCGCCAAACCAACACATCCACCAAACCAACGCGTGCACCAAACCAACACAACCACCAAACCAAGACATCCACCAAACAAACACATCCGCCAAACAAACACATCCGCCAAACCAACCCATCCGCCAAACCAACACATCCGCCAAACAAACGCATGCACCAAACCAACACATCCGCCAAACCAACACATCCGCCAAACCAACACATCCGCCAAACCAATACATCCGCCAAACAAACATATCCGCCAAACCAACTCATCCGCCAAACCAACGCATGCACCAAACCAACACATCCGCCAAACCAACACATCCGCCAAACCAACACATCCGCCAAACCAACACATGCACAAAACCAACACATCCGCCAAACCAACACATCCGCCAAACCAACACATCCGCCAAACCAACACATCCACAAAACCAACACATCCGCCAAACCAACACATCCGCCAAACCAACAAATCCGCCAAACCAACACATCCGCCAAACCAACACATCCGCCAAACCAACACATCCGCCAAACCAACACATTCGCCAAACCAACACATCCGCCAAACCAACACATCCGCCAAACCAACACATCCGCCAAACCAACACATCCGCCAAACCAACACATCCGCCAAACCAACACATCCGCCAAACCAACACATTCGCCAAACCAACAAATTCACCAAACAACACATCCGCCAAACCAACACATCCACCAAACCAACGCATTTCCCAAACCAACACATGCGCCAAACCAACCCATCCGCCAAACCAATGCATCTGCCAAACCAAAACATTCGCCAAACCAACACATGCACCAAACCAACGCATCTGCCAAACCAACACATCCGTCAAACCAACACATTCGCCAAACCAACACATTCGCCAAACCAACACATTCGCCAAACCAACACATCCACCAAACCAACACATCTGCCAAACCAGCACATCCGCCAAACCAACACATCCGCCAAACCAACACATCCGCCAACCCAACACAACCACCAAACCAACGCATTTGCCAAACCAACACATTCGCCAAACCAACACATCCACCAAACCAACACATCCGCCAAACCAACACATCCGCCAAACCAACACATCCGCCAAACCAACACATCCGCCAAACCAACACATCCGCCAAACCAACACATCCACCAAACCAACGCGTGCACCAAACCAACACAACCACCAAACCAATGCATTTGCCAAACCAACACATTCGCCAAACCAACACATCCGCCAAACCAACACATCCGCCAAACCAACACATTCGCCAAACCAACACATCCGCCAAACCAACACATTCGCCAAACCAACACATCCGCCAAACCAACACATCCGCCAAACCAACACATCCGCCAAACCAACACATCCGCCAAACCAACACATCCGCCAAACCAACACATCCGCCAAACCAACACATCCGCCAAACCAACACATCCACCAAACCAACGCGTGCACCAAACCAACACAACCACCAAACCAAGACATCCACCAAACAAACACATCCGCCAAACAAACACATCCGCCAAACCAACCCATCCGCCAAACCAACACATCCGCCAAACAAACGCATGCACCAAACCAACACATCCGCCAAACCAACACATCCGCCAAACCAACACATCCGCCAAACCAACACATTCGCCAAACCAATGCATTCGGCAAACCAACACATTCGCCAAACCAACACATTCGCCAAACCAACACATCCACCAAACCAACGCATGCAACAAACCAATGCATGCTCCAAACCAACACATTCGCCAACCAACACATCCGCCAAAGCAACACATCCGCCAAAGCAACACATCCGCCAAACCAACACATCCGCCAAACCAACACATCCGCCAAACCAACACATCCGCCAAACCAACACATCCGCCAAACCAACACATCCGCCAAACCAACACATCCGCCAAACCAACACATTCGCCAAACCAATGCATTCGGCAAACCAACACATTCGCCAAACCAACACATTCGCCAAACCAACACATCCACCAAATCAACGCATGCAACAAACCAATGCATGCTCCAAACCAACACATTCGCCAACCAACACATCCGCCAAAGCAACACATCCGCCAAAGCAACACATCCGCCAAACCAGTACATCCGCCAAACCAACACATCCGCCAAACCAACACATCCGCCAAACCAACACATCCGCCAAACGAACACATCCGCCAAACCAGCACATCCGCCAAACCAACACATCCGCCAAACCAACACATCCGCCAAACCAACACAACCACCAAACCAACGCATTTGCCAAACCAACACATTCGCCAAACCAACACATCCACCAAACCAACACATCCGCCAAACCAACACATCCGCCAAACCAACACATCCGCCAAACCAACACATCCGCCAAACCAACACATCCTCCAAACCAACACATCCACCAAACCAACGCGTGCACCAAACCAACACAACCACCAAACCAATGCATTTGCCAAACCAACACATTCGCCAAACCAACACATCCGCCAAACCAACACATTCGCCAAACCAACACATTCGCCAAACCAACACATCCGCCAAACCAACACATCCGCCAAACCAACACATCCGCCAAACCAACACATCCGCCAAACCAACACATCCGCCAAACCAACACATCCGCCAAACCAACACATCCGCCAAACCAACACATCCGCCAAACCAACACATCCGCCAAACCAACACATCCGCCAAACCAACACATCCACCAAACCAACGCGTGCACCAAACCAACACAACCACCAAACCAAGACATCCACCAAACAAACACATCCGCCAAACAAACACATCCGCCAAACCAACCCATCCGCCAAACCAACACATCCGCCAAACAAACGCATGCACCAAACCAACACATCCGCCAAACCAACACATCCGCCAAACCAACACATCCGCCAAACCAATACATCCGCCAAACAAACATATCCGCCAAACCAACTCATCCGCCAAACCAACGCATGCACCAAACCAACACATCCGCCAAACCAACACATCCGCCAAACCAACACATCCGCCAAACCAACACATCCACAAAACCAACACATCCGCCAAACCAACACATCCGCCAAACCAACACATCCGCCAAACCAACACATCCACAAAACCAACACATCCGCCAAACCAACACATCCGCCAAACCAACAAATCCGCCAAACCAACACATCCGCCAAACCAACACATCCGCCAAACCAACACATCCGCCAAACCAACACATTCGCCAAACCAACACATCCGCCAAACCAACACATCCGCCAAACCAACACATCCGCCAAACCAACACATCCGCCAAACCAACACATCCGCCAAACCAACACATTCGCCAAACCAACAAATTCACCAAACAACACATCCGCCAAACCAACACATCCACCAAACCAACGCATTTCCCAAACCAACACATGCGCCAAACCAACCCATCCGCCAAACCAATGCATCTGCCAAACCAAAACATTCGCCAAACCAACACATGCACCAAACCAACGCATCTGCCAAACCAACACATCCGTCAAACCAACACATTCGCCAAACCAACACATTCGCCAAACCAACACATTCGCCAAACCAACACATCCACCAAACCAACACATCTGCCAAACCAGCACATTCGCCAAACCAACACATTCGCCAAACCAACACATCCACCAAACCAACACATCCATTAAACCAATACATTCGTCAAACCAAGACATTCGCCAAACCAACAAATTCACCAAACAACACATCCGCCAAACCAACACATCCACCAAACCAACGCATTTCCCAAACCAACACATTCGCCAAACCAACTCATCCGCCAAACCAACACATTCACCAAACAAACACATCCGCCAAACCAACACATTCACCAAACCAACACATTCGCCAAACCAACACATTCGCCAAACCAACACATTATTCAAACCAACACATTCGCCAAACCAACACATTCGCCAAATCAACACATTCGCCAAACCAACACATCCACCAAACCAACACATTCGCCAAACCAACACATCCACCAAACCAACACATTCGCCAAACCAACGCGTTCGCCAAACCAACACATGGACCAAACCAATACATCCACCAACCCAACACATGTACCAAACCAACGCATCCACCAAACCAACACAACCGCCAACCAAACACATTCGCCAAACCAACACATGCGCCAAACCAAGCCATCCGCCAAACCAACACATTCGCCAAACCAACACATCCACCAAACCAACGCATTTGCCAAACCAACACATCCGCCAAACCAACTCATCCGCCAAACCAACACATCCGCTAAACCAACACATCCGCCAAACCAACACATTCGCCAAACCAACACATCCGCCAAACCAACACATCCGCCAAGCCAACACATCCGCCAAACCAACACATCAGCCAAACCAACAAATTCACCAAACAACACATCCGCCAAACCAACACATCCACCAAACCATCGCATTTGCCAAACCAACACATTCGCCAAACCAACCCATCCGCCAAACCAACACATTCGCCAAACCAACACATTCGCCAAACCAACACATTCTCCAAACCAACACATTATTCAAACCAACACATTCGCCAAACCAACACATTCGCCAAACCAACACATCCACCAAACCAACACATTCGCCAAACCAATGCATTCGCCAAACCAACACATGGACCAAACCAACACATCCACCAAACCAACACATGTACCAAACCAACGCATCCACCAAACCAACACAACCGCCAACCAAACACATTCGCCAAACCAACACATGCGCCAAACCAACCCATCCGCCAAACCAACGCATCCGCCAAACCAAAACATTCGCCAAACCAACACATGCACCAAACCAACGCATCCGCCAAACCAACACAGCCGCCAAACCAACACATCCGCCAAACCAACACATCCGCCAAACCAACACATTCGCCAAACCAACACATTCGCCAAACCAACACATCCACCAAACCAACGCATTTGCCAAACCAACACATCCACCAAACCAACTCATCCACCAAACCAACACATCCGCCAAACCAACACATCCGCCAAGCCAACACATTCGCCAAACCAACACATCCGCCAAACCAACACATCCGCCAAACCAACACATCCGCCAAACCAACACATCAGCCAAACCAATACATCCGCCAAACCAGCACATTCGACAAACCAACACATCCGCCAAACCAACACATCCGCCAAACCAACACATCTGCCAAACCAACACATTCGCCAAACCAATGCATTCGGCAAACCAACACATTCGCCAAACCAACACATTCGCCAAACCAACACATCCACCAAACCAACGCATGCAACAAACCAATGCATGCTCCAAACCAACACATTCGCCAACCAACACATCCGCCAAAGCAACACATCCGCCAAAGCAACACATCCGCCAAACCAGTACATCCGCCAAACCTACACATCCGCCAAACCAACACATCCGCCAAACCAACACATCCGCCAAACCAACACATCCGCCAAACCAGCACATCCGCCAAACCAACACAACCACCAAACCAACGCATTTGCCAAACCAACACATTCGCCAAACCAACACATCCACCAAACCAACACATCCGCCAAACCAACACATCCGCCAAACCAACACATCCGCCAAACCAACACATCCGCCAAACCAACACATCCGCCAAACCAACACATCCACCAAACTAACGCGTGCACCAAACCAACACAACCACCAAACCAATGCATTTGCCAAACCAACACATTCGCCAAACCAACACATCCGCCAAACCAACACATCCGCCAAAACAACACATTCGCCAAACCAACACATCCGCCAAACCAACACATTCGCCAAACCAACACATCCGCCAAACCAACACATCCGCCAAACCAACACATCCGCCAAACCAACACATCCGCCAAACCAACACATCCGCCAAACCAACACATCCGCCAAACCAACACATCCGCCAAACCAACACATCCACCAAACCAACGCGTGCACCAAACCAACACAACCACCAAACCAAGACATCCACCAAACAAACACATCTGCCAAACAAACACATCCGCCAAACCAACCCATCCGCCAAACCAACACATCCGCCAAACCAACACATCCGCCAAACAAACGCATGCACCAAACCAACACATCCGCCAAACCAACACATCCGCCAAACCAACACATCCGCCAAACCAATACATCCGCCAAACAAACATATCCGCCAAACCAACTCATCCGCCAAACCAACGCATGCACCAAACCAACACATCCGCCAAACCAACACATCCGCCAAACCAACACATCCGCCAAACCAACACATCCACAAAACCAACACATCCGCCAAACCAACACATCCGCCAAACCAACACATCCGCCAAACCAACACATCCACAAAACCAACACATCCGCCAAACCAACACATCCGCCAAACCAACAAATCCGCCAAACCAACACATCCGCCAAACCAACAAATCCGCCAAACCAACACATCCGCCAAACCAACACATCCGCCAAACCAACACATCCGCCAAACCAACACATTCGCCAAACCAACACATCCGCCAAACCAACACATCCGCCAAACCAACACATCCGCCAAACCAACACATCCGCCAAACCAACACATCCGCCAAACCAACAAATCCGCCAAACCAACACATCCACCAAACCAACACATCCGCCAAACCAACACATCTGCCAAAAAAGCACATCCGCCAACCAATACATCCAACAAACCCACACCTCCGCCAAACCAACACATCTAACAAACCAACACATCCGCCAAACCAACACATACGCCAAACCAACACATTCGTCAAGCCAACACATTCACCAAACAACACATCCGCCAAACCAACACATCCACCAAACCAACACATCCACCAAACCAACGCATCCATCAAACCAACGCATGCACCAAACCAACACAACCACCAAACCAACGTATTTGCCAAACCAACACATTCGCCAAACCAACACATCCACCACACCAACGCATGCACCAAACCAACACATTTGCCAAAGCAACACATTCGCCAAAGCAACACATTCGCCAAAGCAACACATTCGGCAAACCATCACATTCGCCAAACCAACACATTTGCCAAACCAACACGTCCCCCAAACCAACACATCCGCCAAACCCACACATCCGCCAAACCAACACATCCGCCAAACCAACACATCCGCCAAACCCACACATCCCCCAAACCAACACATCCGCCAAAACAACACATCCGCCAAACCCACACATCCGCCAAACCAACACATCTGCCAAACCAACACATCCGCCAAACCAACACGTTCGCCAAACCAACACGTCCGCCAAACCAACACGTCCGCCAAACCAACACATCCGCCAAATCAACAAGCACGCCAAACAAACATCCGCCAAACCAACACATCCGCCAAACCAACACATCCGCCAAAGCAACACATCCGCCAAACCAACACATCCACCAAACCAACACATCCGCCAAACCAACACATTCGCCAAAAAAACACATCCGCCAACCAACACATCCGCCAAACCAACACACCCCCCAAACCAACACATCCACCAAACCAACACATCCGCCAAAAAAACACATCCGCCAAACCAACACATCCGCCAAACCAACACATCCACCAAACCAACACATCCGCCAAACCAACACATCCGCCAAAAAAACACATCCGCCAACCAACACATCTGCCAAACCAACACATCCGCCAAATCAAAACATCCGCCAAGCCAACGCATCCGACAAACCCACACCTCCGCCAAACCAACACATCTGACAAACCAACACATCCGCCAAACCAACACATACGCCAAACCAACACATTCGTCAAGCCAACACATTCACCAAACAACACATCCGCCAAACCAACACATCCACCAAACCAACACATCCACCAAACCAACGCATCCATCAAACCAACGCATGTACCAAACCAACACAACCACCAAACCAACGTATTTGCCAAACCAACACATTCGCCAAACCAACACATCCACCACACCAACGCATGCACCAAACCAACACTTTTGCCAAAGCAACACATTCGCCAAAGCAACACATTCGCCAAAGCAACACATTCGGCAAACCATCACATTCGCCAAACCAACACATTTGCCAAACCAACACGTCCCCTAAACCAACACATCCGCCAAACCCACACATCCGCCAAACCAACACATCCGCCAAACCAACACATCCGCCAAACCCACACATCCCCCAAACCAACACATCCGCCAAACCAACACATCCGCCAAACCCACACATCCGCCAAACCAACACATCCGCCAAACCAACACATCTGCCAAACCAAGACATTCGCCAAACCAACACATCCGCCAAACCAACACGTCCGCCAAACCAACACGTCCGCCAAATCAACAAGCACGCCAAACAAACATCCGCCAAACCAACACATCCGCCAAACCAACACATCCGCCAAACCAACACATCCGCCAAACCAACACATCCACCAAACCAACACATCCGCCAAACCAACACATTCGCCGAACCAACACATCCACCAAACCAACATGTCCGCCAAACCAACTCATCCGCCAAACAAATACATCTGCCAAACCAACACATTCGCCAAACCAATACATTCACCAAACCAATACAGTTGCCAAACCAATACATTCGCCAAGCCAACACATCCACCAAACAAAGGCATGTACCAACAAACACGTGCACCAAACCAACGCATCCGCCAAACCAACACATCCGCCAAACCAACACATCTGCCAAACCAACACATCCGCCAAACCAACACATTCGCCAAACCAACACATCCTCCAAAACAACACATTCGCCAAACCAACACATCCACCAAACCAACATGTCCGCCAAACCAACTCATCCGCCAAACAAACACATCTGCCAAACCAACACATTCGCCAAACCAACACTTTCACCAAACCAACACATTCGCCAAACCAACACGTCCACCAAACCAACGCATTCACCAAACCAACACATTCGCCAAACCAACACATGCGCCAAACCAACCCATCCGCCAAACCAATGCATCTGCCAAACCAAAACATTCGCCAAACCAACACATGCACCAAACCAACGCATCCGCCAAACCAACACATCCGTCAAACCAACACATTCGCCAAACCAACACATTCGCCAAACCAACACATTCGCCAAACCAACACATTCGCCAAAACAACACATCCACCAAACCAACACATCTGCCAAACCAGCACATTCGCCAAACCAACACATTCGCCAAACCAACACATCCACCAAACCAACATTTCCATCAAACCAATACATTCGTCAAACCAACACATTCGCCAAACCAACAAATTCACCAAACAACACATCCGCCAAACCAACACATCCACCAAACCAACACATCCACCAAACCAACGCATTTCCCAAACCAACACATGCGCCAAACCAACCCATCCGCCAAACCAATGCATCTGCCAAACCAAAACATTCGCCAAACCAACACATGCACCAAACCAACGCATCTGCCAAACCAACACATCCGTCAAACCAACACATTCGCCAAACCAACACATTCGCCAAACCAACACATTCGCCAAACCAACACATCCACCAAACCAACACATCTGCCAAACCAGCACATTCGCCAAACCAACACATTCGCCAAACCAACACATCCACCAAACCAACACATCCATCAAACCAATACATTCGTCAAACCAACACATTCGCCAAACCAACAAATTCACCAAACAACACATCCGCCAAACCAACACATCCACCAAACCAACGCATTTCCCAAACCAACACATTCGCCAAACCAACTCATCCGCCAAACCAACACATTCACCAAACAAACACATCCGCCAAACCAACACATTCACCAAACCAACACATTCGCCAAACCAACACATTCGCCAAACCAACACATTATTCAAACCAACACATTCGCCAAACCAACACATTCGCCAAACCAACACATTCGCCAAACCAACACATCCACCAAACCAAGCCATCCGCCAAACCAACACATTCGCCAAACCAACACATCCACCAAACCAACGCATTTGCCAAACCAACACATCCGCCAAACCAACTCATCCGCCAAACCAACACATCCGCTAAACCAACACATCCGCCAAACCAACACATTCGCCAAACCAACACATCCGCCAAACCAACACATCCGCCAAGCCAACACATCCGCCAAACCAACACATCAGCCAAACCAACAAATTCACCAAACAACACATCCGCCAAACCAACACATCCACCAAACCATCGCATTTGCCAAACCAACACATTCGCCAAACCAACCCATCCGCCAAACCAACACATTCACCAAACAAACACATCCGCCAAACCAACACATTCGCCAAACCAACACATTCGCCAAACCAACACATTCTCCAAACCAACACATTATTCAAACCAACACATTCGCCAAACCAACACATTCGCCAAACCAACACATCCACCAAACCAACACATTCGCCAAACCAATGCATTCGCCAAACCAACACATGGACCAAACCAACACATCCACCAAACCAACACATGTACCAAACCAACGCATCCACCAAACCAACACAACCGCCAACCAAACACATTCACCAAACCAACACATGCGCCAAACCAACCCATCCGCCAAACCAACGCATCCGCCAAACCAAAACATTCGCCAAACCAACACATGCACCAAACCAACGCATCCGCCAAACCAACACAGCCGCCAAATCAACACATCCGCCAAACCAACACATCCACCAAACCAACTCATCCACCAAACCAACACATCCGCCAAACCAACACATCCGCCAAACCAACACATTCGCCAAACCAACACATCCGCCAAACCAACACATCCGCCAAACCAACACATCCGCCAAACCAACACATCAGCCAAACCAATACATCCGCCAAACCAGCACATTCGACAAACCAACACAACCGCCAACCAAACACATTCACCAAACCAACACATGCGCCAAACCAACCCATCCGCCAAACCAACGCATCCGCCAAACCAAAACATTCGCCAAACCAACACATGCACCAAACCAACGCATCCGCCAAACCAACACAGCCGCCAAATCAACACATCCGCCAAACCAACACATCCACCAAACCAACTCATCCACCAAACCAACACATCCGCCAAACCAACACATCCGCCAAACCAACACATTCGCCAAACCAACACATCCGCCAAACCAACACATCCGCCAAACCAACACATCCGCCAAACCAACACATCAGCCAAACCAATACATCCGCCAAACCAGCACATTCGACAAACCAACACATCCGCCAAACCAACACATCCGCCAAACCAACACATCCGCCAAACCAACACATTCGCCAAACCAATGCATTCGGCAAACCAACACATTCGCCAAACCAACACATTCGCCAAACCAACACATCCACCAAACCAACGCATGCAACAAACCAATGCATGCTCCAAACCAACACATTCGCCAACCAACACATTCGCCAAACCAACGCATTCGCCAAACCAACGTATCCACCAAACCAACGCATGCACCAAACCAACACAACCACAAAACCAACGCATCCACCAAACCAACACATCCGCCAAAATAACACATCCGTAAAACCAACACATTCGCCAAACCAACACATCCACCAAACCAACGCATATTTCGCCTCGAATGCTGTGAGATCACTAAATTATATTCTAGACATTAACTCTGTTTCCTGCAGCTCGGTAGCCATCTATCTCATGGTCTCAACAGCTCCAAGTGTTTAAAATTCATGTATGTGTCCATCCTCTCGATGACAAAACAGACAGACCATTTTGCCAATCGACTGGCCGAGGCCATTTAACCCCACAAGTGCTTCTCTCTGCAGCGTCATCCTTGTCACGCTTTTTGGTCGCTCTCTTAAGCTTCTCTTTGCTGAACTTGACATAGCAAGATTTGTGCCATGCACCCCGGTTTTGGACCAGTTCACCTGCAGTCATGTCTTTTCCAAAGTGAAGCACCACTGGCAATGTGCCCAGGGCTCTGAAAGAAATAACGTTATTCAGGAAGGAGCTGTATGGTTCTGATTTGTCTCCACTTCTTTGTGCATTGAGTGGGCATTTCAGAAGCTCTGTAGTCTTTTCTTGACAGATCAAGCACATGTTCCAATCCATCATGCCAGTCAACCTGAAAATAAATGAAATTATTAATTTCTTGTGAAATAATCATCCTATAAAACATGTCACTTAACTTCTCCATCTGTTTTACTTCTTTTTCTTTCCTCTATGTTGATGGAACTGTTCCGCCTGAAAAAAAAAAACTGAAAATAACCAAGCGTTGTTTTATTTTTGACCAAATAACCAATCTGACACTATCCTAAATGGTATAGTTGTATTCCTTGACCCTGAAAATGTATTGTTACGGTTCTGAGAACCTTCACTTTGTAAATTTAGTATTAAAATTTCCTTTGTACATTTCCCCTTTAATTGGCTGTTAATTGAAATGGGTGCACCATAGCTAGTCCATGTACAAGCACGTAGGCCACCATATACCCTTCTAAATAGTTATTTCTTATTCTTTGTAGTTTAAGGCTCTGTTTCCCACTAGTTGACTCTGCATTGCACCAAATGACATAAGATAGATCCCTCCGACACCACCATGGCCTCTTAAAAGTGCCAGTAACTTTGGGTGGGGTTATTGGCATCACCTTCACCCCAAGACTCCATTGAACACGAGGTCATCTCGGAGCAGAAGGTGGGAGGAGTCAGCAAAGCGCCAGGAACAAGGCGTGGCTTTGCCAACGCCTCCTCAAGGGGCGGGATCGGTGAGCCCTCGCGAACAATCAAGGCTGAGGCGAGCTCAGCGATGGGCGTTTCCAACAGGCCGGCGGCTTGATCGGGACGCGCCTCATAAAAAGGGGGTGGGGAAGGACTGCGGAGTCAGATGCGTGAGATGTGGGAGATGCGGGAGATGAATCACAGATAAGCGAGAGACCACCGCAGCTTTGACCACCGCAGCTTTGAGCCTTGATGGCAGTTTCGACCGCGGCCGTGAAGCAACGCCGCCATGCGAACACGATCGAGGAGGGTCGGCGGCTGCTCACCTTGAGCGTCACACGAACCAGACCCGCATCCTTCCAGCTCTGTGGACCACCTGAACCTTCCTCCCCTTCCAGCCATTCGTTCCTGCCTTCATTCCCCACTCGTGTAAGTCTGATTGTCGTCTGTTTGTCTGTGTTGTCCTGGGGTTTAAGTAAGACTGTATAGGTAAGCTAGAAATTGCTGTGTCCTTCTGCTCCTTCCATTTCCCTGTAAATTACATTTCTTTTCTTCTCTGCTTTGGTTGTGTGTAAATAATTAATAAATACCTGTGTTCTTTCTTTACCCCTTTTGTTTCCTCACATTCGGTCGTTTTAGTGATTTCCCCATTGAACACCTGTGGCACGATTTGGCCAACGTTTCAGGATCGGGTGTAGTATTGTTAATGTTTCGAGCCGGGGCTGCTAATCCGCTCGGCAAATAACATCTTGTCCGTGGTCTCGAACGAGGTTGCTCACCTGCCTCTCTGGAGGGAGCTGGGCAGCTTCAGGGCTCACGTCGGTCAGTCACAGACAAGGGGACTAATTCCCCCTTGGTAAGGGGAAAAGGGGCCGACGGTGAGATCCACAACAGTATGTTTAGACACCAAGATTATGATCCTAAGTGGCTTAGAAGCTGAGATATTGATAGATATAAGTTTTTACATGAGGGCCATTTTGAAAATCCAAGATGGCCGCCATAATGTATTCGGAGGAAGCGGTTCCTTCCAAAAATGTAAAGGCAAAACTATGGGTAGCATGTGGGGAAAATTTAGCACTTTTGTCCATTACGTCCACATCAATTTTCTAAGCTGCCTGACTAATACATGGGGTAGCATCATTGGCTGAGGTTGCGGCTATTCCGCTGATGCAATGCCCTCTGTAGGTTAGGGCAGGAAGTTGGAATTTGGCCAAAGTGCCGGCGATAGCTTGTCTCAATGTTTTTTGAGCAACTTGTTTTTATTTATTTATTTAGTTACTTTCAAAGTTCTGTAAGAAGATTCAGGAAAATGATTCAGTTTTCCTGAAAGAACTAGATTGGGATAAATATTGGGAACTTAACACTTGACACGGGTGACACCGTCACAATTTCGGTCTTTGAGGCCGGCCGATAGGCACGAGGTTCTCCTGACCACGTGGCCCTTGACTTGGTTTGACCGCACAATGTGGGCGCTTTCAGGATGAACTTTAGCCGGGGAGCGTTTAGGTGCGTGGCGCCTTTGGGCGCCCCGGTCTGATACTGCCGCCCATGCGCAGAACACCATGTGAGTGCACGTGGGTCCCGGCGGTCCCACTGGCCTAGCGCTACCATGTTTAGACAGCGAGATCCGTCCCCGGGCACCGGCAAGCCAGGCACGGTAGGACACCCGCGGAGTCCCGGCGGACCAGGGGCGCGCGAGCCTACGCGTTAGCGTGCTACGGCGGAATCAACGGCTTCGGCCACGGCCGGGCCGATACTCGGCCCGGTCGCACCGGAAATGAACTGGTTCGACGCCCGCGCTAGAGAGGTCGCGGGCGACTGAGATGTTTTAACAAATAATTAATTAATTTGAGACGTCCGATTTCTAGTGTTTGGAAATTTGGAAGAGCTTGACCCTAGCCTTTCCCTTGCGAGGGCAAGGAGGAACTTAACACTTGACACTTAAGCTTAGTTTGAAGTACACCCTGCCAGCGCTCCCGGTGGGACGGCAGGGCAACCAGAAGGGGCGAGGTTCTCCTGACCACGTGGCCCTCGATCTGGGAAGCGAGAGGCGTTCCATTAGTGGACGCGCCCCTCACGCCCGACTTTTGGGCGGCCCCGGCAGGCCGTTTGTTTTGACGTTCCGTGACAGGCCCCGCACCCCCACCTCAGGGCCGACCGGGCGACCGGAATGAATCCCGGTGTCCCGATCCGAACCTTCAGAGCGGGCCGGCTGCACTTTCCATCCCTGCGGTCCCAAATACCGGAACCACCCGCATACCACTTTATTCGACAAAATGAGGTGCGGCCTACAGCCTTAGAGAACCAACCCTATATAAGTCAATACCTCCAACGAGAGGGTGGTGGGAGTGGGTGATGGCAGAGGGTGATGGGGGAGGGTGATGGCAGGGTGATGGCAGGGTGATACCTCCCAAATACCGGAACCACCCGAATACCACTTTATTTGACAAAATGAGGTGCGGCCTACAGCCTTAGAAAACCAACCCTAAATAAGTCAATACCTCCAACGACACAGGTGCGCATTCGTGCCGCGTGACGTGGTGACGTCATCGCGCTTTCACCTTAAAAGATTTATTTGATATTTTGATATAAACCTTAGAAAACCAACCCTACAGAAGTCAAATGGTCCAATAAAGGGTGATGGGAGGGTGATTGCAGGGTGATGGGAGGGTGGTGGGAGGGTGATGGCAGGGTGGTGGGAGGGTGATGGCAGGGTGATGGGAGGGTGATGGGAGGGTGATGGGAGGGTGATGGCAGAGGGTGATGGCAGAGGGTGATGGGGGAGGGTGATGGGGGAGGGTGATGGCAGGGTGATGGGAGAGGGCGATGGCAGGGTGATGGGGGAGGGTGATGGGGGAGGGTGATGGGGCCTCCCTATAGAAGTCAGTATCTCCAACGACACAGGCGCGCATTTGTGCCGCGGTGACGTCATCACACTTTCCCCTCAAAAGACCCATTTGATATAAGTTAATATTCTGATATAAGCTTTAGAAAACCAACCCTATATAAGTCAATACCTCCAACGATACAGGTGCGCAAAATACAAAATCACAAAAGATTTATTTGATATAAGTTAATATTTTGAATAACTCGGTCAATATCAGTCCGAATTTCGCCAAATAAAGGTTCCCGTTATCCACAGATACCCCTGTATCCTCCTAGAGGCGAAGTCAGGATGAATTTCGCAAAAATTAAAGTCCTTCGGCAACGAAAATTTAGCATGGTGTTTTCCTATGTAAATTTACCCTGAAGTAATTTTACCGAAAATCCTGGAGATTTCGCGGGGCCAGTTTCTGTCGAGTGTTAAGACGTACTAGCGACTGCGAAATCCGGAATCAGAATTAAAATCCGAGCCTCCGTTAGCTCTAAGGGTCCCCCAAAACAAATCGCATATATTCCCAGTGAAAAAAGTTCCTAAAACCCCGGAGTTCCTAACTCCCGAATCCCATGCCATCCGATGTCAATCCACATATCTATACCTGCCTACGAACGTTGTGCATGTAATGATAAGAATAAGAACCATCAAAAAATATTTTAAAACCACTTTATTGGACAAAATGAGGTGCGGCCTTGCATCTAGTCAAGACCACTTGAAGGCCACGGCGCCAGCATGATTCGTTCGATTGCCACGATCACGTTTTATTTTCACGTACTTGAAATCGACGGCTTTTTACCAAATAAAATATCCCATTCGATGCACGAATGTCACTTTTGTGGCAAAAGTGGAAACAGATTCTAATTTGGAAATAAAACAAAGGCGTGCACGATGAAACCCACAACCCCTTCACCATCCAAACTCGTGCTGCGGAACGTGGTGACGTCATCGCGCTTTCACCTCAAAAGATTTATTTTATATAAGTTAATATTTTGAATAACTCGGTCAAACTTTGTCCAATCTTCTCCAAATAAAGGTTGCCGTTATCCACCGATACCCCCGCAATCCCCTCACTTCTAATCAAGACCACGCCCCGAAAACGAAGACTCCGAGAAAAGCACTCGCACCCCCGGTGCAATAATCGAAAACCGACTCAAAATGGCCCCTCGCTACGATTTGCCACGATCATATTTTATTTTCACCACTTCAAATCGACCGATTTTCACGAAATAAAATACCCCACTCGATGCACTGATATCATGTTTGCGGCAAAAACGAAAACAGATTCTAATTTGGAAATAAAGTGAAGCCGTGCACGATGAAACAAAAATCTCTTTTCACCATCCAAACTCGTGCCGCGGAACGTGGTGACGTCATCGCGCTTTCACCTCAAAAGATTTATTTTATATAAGTTAATATTTTGAATAACTCGGTCAATTTTTGCCCAATCTTCTCCAAATAAAGGTTGCCGTTATCTACAGATAACCCTCTATCGTCCTAGAGGCGAAGTCGGGATGAATTTCGCAAAACATAAAGTCCTTCGGCGACGAAAATTTAACATGGGCCTTTCCTATGTAAATTTACCCTGAAGTGATTTTACCGAAAATCCTGGAAATTTCGCAGGGACAGTTTGTGTCGAGTGTTAAGACATACTAGCGACTGCGAAATCCGGAATCAGAATTAAAATCCGAGCCTCCGTTCACTCTCGAGGGCCTTCAAGAGCAAATCGCATATATTCCCAATGAAAAAAGTTCCTAAAACCCCGGAGTTCCTAACTCCCGAATCCCATGCCATCCGATGTCAATCCACATATCTATACCTGCCTACGAACGTTGTGCATGTAATGATAAGAATAAGAACCATCAAAAAATATTTTAAAACCACTTTATTGGACAAAATGAGGTGCGGCCTTGCATCTAGTCAAGACCACTTGAAGGCCACGGCGCCAGCACGATTCGTTCGATTGCCATGATCACGTTTTATTTTCACGTACTTGAAATCGACGGCTTTTTACCAAATAAAATATCCCATTCGATGCACGAATGTCACTTTTGTGGCAAAAGTGGAAACAGATTCTAATTTGGAAATAAAACAAAGGCGTGCACGATGAAACCCACAACCCCTTCACCATCCAAACTCGTGCCGCGGAACGTGGTGACGTCATCGCGCTTTCACCTCAAAAGATTTATTTTATATAAGTTAATATTTTGAATAACTCGGTCAAACTTTGTCCAATCTTCTCCAAATAAAGGTTGCCGTTATCCACTGATACCCCCGCAATCCCCTCACTTCTAATCAAGACCACGCCCCGAAAACGAAGACTCCGAGAAAAGCACTCGCACCCCCGGTGCAATAATCGAAAACCGACTCAAAATGGCCCCTCGCTACGATTTGCCACGATCATATTTTATTTTCACCACTTCAAATCGACCGATTTTCACGAAATAAAATACCCCACTCGATGCACTGATATCATGTTTGCGGCAAAAACGAAAACAGATTCTAATTTGCAAATAAAGTGAAGCCGTGCACGATGAAACAAGAATCTCTTTTCACCATCCAAACTCGTGCCGCGGAACGTGGTGACGTCATCGCGCTTTCACCTCAAAAGATTTATTTTATATAAGTTAATATTTTGAATAACTCGGTCAATTTTTGCCCAATCTTCTCCAAATAAAGGTTGCCGTTATCTACAGATAACCCTCTATCGTCCTAGAGGCGAAGTCGGGATGAATTTCGCAAAACATAAAGTCCTTCGGCGACGAAAATTTAACATGGGCCTTTCCTATGTAAATTTACCCTGAAGTGATTTTACCGAAAATCCTGGAAATTTCGCAGGGACAGTTTGTGTCGAGTGTTAAGACATACTAGCGACTGCGAAATCCGGAATCAGAATTAAAATCCGAGCCTCCGTTCACTCTCGAGGGCCTTCAAGAGCAAATCGCATATATTCCCAATGAAAAAAGTTCCTAAAACCCCGGAGTTCCTACCTCCCGAATCCCATGCCATCCGATGTCAATCCACATATCTATACCTCCCTACGAACGTTGTGCATGTAATGATAAGAATAAGAACCATCAAAAAATATTTTAAAACCACTTTATTGGACAAAATGAGGTGCGGCCTTGCATCTAGTCGAGACCCAGTCACCCAGGCCGATCACCCATTCCGACCCCAAATTCCTCATCGACGATAACTAAACAATATATTATATGAATCGCACCGTACATACCTCCTTCTAGCTCTTGTTCTTGTCTTGATATACTCACTCAGGCTCACTCCATCACGACTGAGTCCCCTCAGCTCTTCCAAATGGCGCCCGCCACGCCTCGTGTCCAGTCCACCTCCGAGCTCTTCCTCTTCGAACGACCTTTGACACTCATGGTGACCTTTGACACACACACGCTCCAGGAAGCAATCGGGTGACACCGTCACAATTTCGGTCTTTGAGGCCGGCTGATAGGCACGAGGTTCTCCTGACCACGTGGCCCTTGACTTGGTTTGTCCGCACAATGTGGGCGCTTTCAGGATGAACTTTAGCCGGGGAGCGTTTAGGTGCGTGGCGCCTTTGGGCGCCCCGGTCTGATACTGCCGCCCACGCGCAGAACACCATGTGAGTGCACGTGGGTCCCGGCGGTCCCACTGGCCTAGCGCTACCATGTTTAGACAGCGAGATCCGTCCCCGGGCACCGGCAAGCCAGGCACGGTAGGACACCCGCGGAGCCCCGGCGGACCAGGGGCGCGCGAGCCTACGCGTTAGCGTGCTACGGCGGAATCAACGGCTTCGGCCACAGCCGGGCCGATACTCGGCCCGGTCGCACCGGAAATGAACTGGTTCGACGCCCGCGCTAGAGAGGTCGCGGGCGACTGAGATGTTTTAACAAATAATTAATTAATTTGAGACGTCCGATTTCTAGTGTTTGGAAATTTGGAAGAGCTTGACCCTAGCCTTTCCCTTGCGAGGGCAAGGAGGAACTTAACACTTGACACTTAAGCTTAGTTTGAAGTACACCCTGCCAGCGCTCCCGGTGGGACGGCAGGGCAACCAGAAGGGGCGAGGTTCTCCTGACCACGTGGCCCTCGATCTGGGAAGCGAGAGGCGTTCCATTAGTGGACGCGCCCCTCACGCCCGACTTTTGGGCGGCCCCGGCAGGCCGTTTGTTTTGACGTTCCGTGACAGGCCCCGCACCCCCACCTCAGGGCCGACCGGGCGACCGGAATGAATCCCGGTGTCCCGATCCGAACCTTCAGAGCGGGCCGGCTGCACTTTCCATCCCTGCGGTCCCAAATACCGGAACCACCCGCATACCACTTTATTCGACAAAATGAGGTGCGGCCTACAGCCTTAGAGAATGCTAAACACTTTGCATGATTACATGATTACAATGTCAAGTGCATGATTACATAATAATAATGAGAATAATTATAATAATACAATATTAATGATGATAATAATGATAAAATAATAATAATGATAACATAATGAGTTATTCCTGTTCCCTATAGGTCAAGTCTTTTTACATATTAGTGTCCGTGAAAAGTACGAGTTTCAAGATCCAATCCCGAAAGCTCAATTAGACTCTTTCGATTCCCCTAAGGTTAAAGACGCCAGGATTAGGTGAAGGTGAATGGTCAAAACATTTCCCTTTGGACTCTGGTATTGCCAATAAAAGGCTGAATTAATGCAAAGTTGTATGCTGATTGGGGAAATAAGAAAAGGTAAGTCAATCCGTAAGATGTATTTTAATAAGGGATCTCTACTAGATCTTAATGCTGGTTTTTACCTTGCAGGACAAGAGCAAGTCTTTTGATAATGTCCATTTAATGATTGATAAGGTTAATTTAATGATTGTCAGAATATATAGCACGAGGTGTTAAAGTATGGTAGATGAACGTTAAAGGACAGCTTGGGGGGAAGAGATTTTAAAACTGCCACTTTACAATCCTGTAGGCTACATAATCAGGTCTGATTTTTCTTTCATTAATGTCATTACTGAATATCCAGGCAGACACTTTCAACCTCTTAAATAATACAATACCGTAAGTTTATGTCGGGAATGCATTTCTGGAAAACACAACGTTAGATGAAACAACGTAATCAAACTCCTATTTTACCACTGGCTCGATGATAAAAAATTGATATATGTTCCTGGGGGCATCCATTCTTCAAAATGTGCAGATAAAATATTAAATAAGTACCAAAAATATATATTATAACAACTCGCTCCGATGTGTAAACGGTTGAATCCAACGACGGCTTGCCGAAAAGGTTCCCAGAGTTGAACCTTCACCATACTCTTTGATCACGTCGTAAAGTAATGATTTGGCTTTTTCCTGTCTTATAATCAGACTCAAAGGCACTTGCACATCTTTGAAACAAATCCGTAACAATTGCTCCATATTATCCATCACCTTATCTCTGGCTTTTGTCATTCTAGCGGGACTTAATGGGATCACATTGTGAACACATTTCTCTTATTTATTTTGTTTTCTTCAATTTTTTTATTTTTCTGTTTCAAAAACAACTTGTAATAAATCGATGAATTTGAAATCGAATTATTTTCCCAATTCGTTGGCAACATTCTCGGGAAACAAGCAAATAAGAGCAACGCAAATAGATGACTGGCTGTGGGAAGCGAAATGACAACCACTGCTTCCCGTGGGGTCACGAAGTAACACGAGTGAGCAGAAAAACGTGTTTAGCTTTGGTATTTTTAACCGAGGATCGTATCAGAACAATCACACAATACTTTACTGAATATTTCACAACACAACAGGAGTGTCCATTTAAATTGCATATATGGTGCACGTTGAAGCTTTAATCAAGCGGGAACTGCATCGATCCTTTAATCATCTTTTTCCAAACCACATATTAATTAAATAAATATTTACATATATATATATATATATATATATATATATGTATATATATATATATATATATACATAATTATATATATACATATATATATATATATATATATGTTTAACACGTGCTTGACTGTCGACTTGAAAGGTCGACACCATAATTTGTCGACATTTATCATTTTGATTCCCCTGCTCTCCTCTTCCATAAAGCACTTGGTTCCTTCTTTCCTCGCTTTATTCCCCGCATCATTTTCCTCTTTATTCACCTTTGAATCCATGAGAATACATTTTCATCACAACTGTATTTCATTGTGCGATCATTTGGGTGCTACATGCTATCGCATTGCAACACCATTAGTGATTGATACAGTTGGTTTAATTTGTTCACATTTTGGATGGTGTTTTCAGACACCATGGACCATTCAGAGGACATCTCAAATGGACCATTCAGATGGAGAAAATGCAGCATCCTTGAAAGCAATTTTTTTTTTAAGCCAACACAATGAACTACTACACTGAAGGATTGGATTAGGTTCGTCGAAAATTATTCTTGCCATCAGGATGGCGAAAACTTAAGTAGAGCATATCAAGTTACTGCCATAATTATTACCTCCGCTCAATGGACAGATGCTATGTATTCACCTGGTTGTTTGTCTTTGTCTTTGAGCAGGATGTCTCGAAAAGTTATGTGCACCGATTCTGACGAAATTTGGTGGACAGGTTGGTTGTGCGACGAGGATGAAATGATTCGATTTTGGTGAAGATCTAGATCCAGATACGACAATGTTTCAAGTGATTGTTCACCACTGAGAGATATATGTAGCACATGATAAGCAGCATGATATCTTAAAAGGTTGTGGATGGATTCGGATAAAACTTGGTGGATGAGTTGGTTAGGCAACAAGAACAAGCCGATGCATTCAGGTTCAGGTCCGAAACCAGATCCGGCCTATCAGTGGGATACAAAGCATAAACTGTTCAGCCTGGCGGAGGGATGCGCTCCACCGAGTGACGTTCTAGTATTTCGATGAAACAACATAGACTTGGAGCTCCATCGATTATACATACAACTTAAAATAATCTCCAACAAGATCCTGGAACAAACTCCCCAAAATGAAGTCGTCATGATGAGTTTTGATTGTGGTTTGGAGATTGAACTCGATTTGGAGATCCCATTCTTCTAATTTGGCCTTATTTAAGAAATAGTTTAATTGTGCAGAAATAATTCATTGTGTTCAATCCGACTCCATTGCTTCAAGATAGTGATGCACTACCATAACTGAAGTCATCTCCCCTCCCGACCTGCAAGCTTTATTTTTTGTTTCCCCCCCCCCCCCCCCCCCATAATCACAACCAGACTTAACCCAACCCCATTACTTGCAGTTCTCTGTTTCCTCCCTTCTTTCTCCTATTATCTGTTCGTTCATTGTACTTTTGCCCCATGAAGTGCATGACCTTTTTACCCTCTGTCAACCCACTCTGCAATGGTCCTCAATCTTGAAAATAAAAAACCCTCAAAATGCTATTTTATTGAATCAGTCACATAAAACCGAAACAGTTTGAGATTGTCGTCCTCGTTCATATGCAGCACTTGTCTGCAGGTTCGCATCAGTTCTCCCAAGGGTGTGGCAGTGCCACTGATGCATTTCCCCCTGTAGCTTCGTGAAAGAAGTTGGAATTTGGCCGGATATTAAACGGGATTTTTAATGTCCACCAACTAATGCTGGAAGACGTTTAACGTTAATCCGAGGAACAGCATATATATATATATATATATATATGCCTTGCCCTCTCTGTGAAACACGAAGATGGCAGTTTATAGCTGAGTTTGGATTCGAACCTCGACGAGTCAGCTCAGAGGTGAGAACGCAGCTCAGAGGTGAGAAGGCATACCTCAAGGCTATTCTGACAGCCCAGAGTCTGAGATGAGGAATGTTGAGTGGAAAGAGGTGGTAGAGTGGGAGCACAAACCAGACAATTACTTGACAAGACGTAACAAGGATTTTGAGTAAGGAGACGGGTTGGAGAGTTCAGGCTGAAGTTTAGCAATATGTTTTCCAACTTACCTAATGATGTGCACACTTGTTGTGAGCCATTGGAGAGGGTTCAGAGTTTTTTTTTTAAACATAGTACTTAGAAAGAAACTGCTTTCTGGGTTCATAAAATTTCAATCAAATTGCAATTTTGTCGATGGTTTGAAAGTTTTGAAAAGAGGTTTGAAAGAGGCCGAGGTATTTTAAATTTCAAAGATCAGAATTTTAATGGTTACTCAGTTTGCACACCTACTATCTTGTGTCGGTATCAAATGATGATGCCATTGTTTATTTCAGACATTGTAAAACATTTGTTATCGACAGGTATTCTATCTGCAGTAAATGTTTTACACAATGTGCTTCCAGAAAGGATGGATTCAACTGATAACAGATCTTTACCACTCCTGGTGAAGCTGGACATCTCAAGCATTAATCTGGACAATGGAACAAGATTTGTGTTGTTTCTTTTTGTTAGCATTCTGTTCATTGCAATCTTTTTTAACTTAGGGGTAATATCAGCTTGTTTCTACCGCAGATTTAATTCCTCAATGCTGTTGTACATTGCTTTAGCTTCAATCGCTGATACATCTTGGGGGATATCAGGGATGTCCAGCATATTAAACAGCACAATTGCTTCTCGTAGAGAAATATCGTTCAGTGAGTGTTTGTTCCAGATGTTTTGTATCCACATATCGAACTTTCAACTGTCCCTCACCATGTGGTTGATGTACGTTGACCGACATTGGGCGATTTTCTACCCGTACAGTTATGTGGCTTTGATAGCGAACAAGGGTGGTGCTTTTAAACTCGCAGCACTAGTTTGGACAATTGGGTTGTTGTTGAGCATCAGTTTTGTTGTGTTTGCAACGCAGTTAGAGTTTTGTAACACAACAGTGGTGATTCCTGATGCTGTTTGTGCAATTTCTACCATTGCAAAGACATCTTGTGGAAATTATTATTTTCGCATCATGTATCCAGTTTCTGTGTTGTATTTGGTGTATTGTATAACGGGATTTACTGCAATATACTCAACTTGGTGCATCGTCAGAAAATGTCGCAAATCAAATGAACAGACCAATATCAAAGCTTTACACACGTGTTTTACACAGCTGTTTGTGTGTTTGGAACAGTTTATATCTCTTGTTGTCATTACGGTGCTAAAAAGATTTGTGAGAAACCCAACGGTTGCGTTCATTATGGACCTCATTGGAGTTACTACACCGGCCTTTATTAATCCGCTCATATTCGGTTTCCGGATCCAGGAGGTTCGTTTGACATTGCTTATCCTTTTTAAAAAAACGATGATAAAATATCATGATAATTCAAGAATTTCCTCTTTATCTCAAAAAGTTTATGAGGCACACACAATGCAGAATCCTGACTTCAGGTCCTGATTCCAAAGGAGGTATACAAATAATAGCAGTCTCTGCTGATTGGTTCAAGTAAATCGCAGATTCAAATTTGATACTAAAAGTAAATGTCAATTTAAATTTTTTGCAAAATTTGGTGAAAAATGACAATTTGGATTGTCATCAATAAAAATTCTTGATCATGGGAATTAATTGACACTCTGTACGTCACTAATTATATTTTATTTAGGCTGCGCGAATCAAAACAGGGATCCTATCTGCTGCTGCATGATACATTTCCAAACAGAAGACATACAGTGCATTCAGAAAGTATTCAGACCCCTTCACTTTTTTTTACATTTTGTTATGTTGCAGCCTTATGCTGAAATCACTTAAATTCATTTTTCCCTCATCAATCTACACTCAATACCCCATAATGACAGAGAGAAAACAGGATTTAAGAAAGTTTTGCAAATTTATTAAAAAGAAAAAACTGAAATATCACATTGACATAAGTATTCAGACCCTTTGCTATGACACTTGAAATTTAACTCAGGTGCCTCCCATTTCTCTTGATCATCTTTGACATGTTTCTACACCTTGATTGGAGTCCACCTGTGGTAAATGCAATTGATTGAACATGATTTGGAAAGGCACACACCTGTCTATGTAAGGACTCACAGCTGACAAGCCTCTCCTCAGTGAAAGACACATGAAAGCCCGCTTGGAATTTGCAAAAATGCACCTAAAGGATTCTCAGACTGTGAGAAACAAGATTCTGTGGTCTGATGAAACCAGGATTGAACTGTTTGGCTTCTGTCTGGCCATTCTGCCATAAGCCCAGATCGGTGGAGTGTTGCAGTGATGGTTGTCTTTCTGGAAGTTTCTCCCATCTCCACACAGGATCTCTGGAGCTCAGCCAGAGTGACCGTCGGGTTATTGGTCACCTCTCTTACCAAGGCCCTTCTCCCCCCCCGATTGCTCAGTTTGGCCGGGCGCCAGCTCTAGGAAGAGTCCGGGTTTTTCCAAACTTCTTCTATTTAAGAATTATTGAGGCCACTGTGCTCTTGGGAACCTTCAATGCTGCAGAATTTTTTTTTTTGTAGGCTTCCCCAGATCTGTGCCTCGACACAACCCTGTCTCTGAGCTCTGCAGGCAGTTCCTTCGACCTCATGGCTTGGTGTTTGCTCTGATATGCATTGTCAGCTGTGAGACCTTATATAGACAGGTGTGTGCCTTTCGAAATCATGTCCAATCAATTGAATTTACCACAGGTAGACTCCAGTCAAGGTGTAGAAACATCTCAAAGATGATCAAGAGAAATGGGAGGCACCTGAGCTAAATTTCAAGTGTCATAGCAAAGGGTATGAATACTTATGTAAATGTGATATTTCAGTTTTTTCTTTTTAATAAATTTGCAAAACTTTCTAAAATCCTGTTTTCTCTTTGTCATTATGGGGTATTCAGTGAAGATTGATGAGGGAAAAATGGTTTTAAACGATTTCAGCATAAGGCTGCAACATAACAAAATGTGAAAAAAGTGAAGGGGTCTGAATACTTTCTGAATGCACTGTACATGAATGGTATCCTCCTCAATTCCTCTAAATTGTTGTTTTATGAATAATATGGCGATGAACTGAGAGATACTGTATGTGCAAATGAGAAAATTGTAGATATGTGCTGAAGAATCCCGTTGCTCTTTTCGAGATATTGTGAATTAAAATTCATGTGAAATGTGCACAATGAATAAAATGCAGCAATGCTGATCAAATACAAAATGTAGGAGAATCAAAATATACGATCAATATTTCCATTATTATTATTTTGTATGCAGCTTGCGGCTGCTAGTTGCGCCATTGCTGGGAGTGTGGCTGTGCCGCTATTGCAACGCCCCTGTTACCAGTAAACTGGAACTCATTTTGCCGACCTCAGAAGGATTGCAGGCTGAGTCAAAACACCTGGTGTTATTTATCGACATGACAGGGGCTCAAACTCAAGACTCGAAGATCTTAAGCCAGCTCACCACATTAACCGTTCAGACATTTATTGTTGTCTATCTAATGATACATGTGTTGGCTTAGCGCTAAGGGTGCTGGCTTGGGATCCTAGGATCCTGGGTTTGAATCCCGTTTGACTGCTGAATTAATGCCAGGGGGGTTGACTCAACCTGTCATCCTTCCGAGGTCGGCAAATTGAGTATCAGTTCACTGGTAATTCCCTGTGTGTCGCAAGAGGCGACTAACAGGGTTGGCGGCAGGAAGGGCATCCGGCCATAAAACATTGCTTCAAAAAGGGAACCACCGTGCCCAAAAAAGGCAAACCCCTGCTCTGCGGGGAAAAATGGCCTCCAAAGGTGGTTCTTATCCAATGATACATGTTTCTCCAAAGTACAAACAGAGGGTCACCGGGGCTGAATAAGTGTAATTAGAATCGAATAAGTCATACTTGCCTTGGCAGAGGGGCATTTTTTATTTATTTATTTTGTACACAAGATCGAGGCTCGTGAAAGAGCTAACATTAATCACACAAAAGGTCAAACCGGCACATAAACCACAAAATAAGGGGAGCGGTAGACAGGATGGGGAGAGAGGGGGAAGGAACAAACACAACATTTGAGAGAAGGGACATCGAGAGATCTTTGGGAGGGAGTGGGCTTGGGGGGAGGTGGGAGAGGTATAAAACATATGGACACTGCAATGACTTCCAGGAAAGAAGTTGGAATTTCAAAAAAGTGGATCTGGGGTGAATTAGCAGGGGTAGAAAATATCAAGGTTTTGGATGGGCGAAGATAAGAGATAGTGGTGAACAGCTGTTTTAAAGAACTGGAGGGAGGAGTGGGATTGAAGAGAGTGGGGGAGTTTGTTCCAGAGGCGGGAGAAAAGCGGAATGAAAGAGTGAAGGTGAGCAGAGAGCCCAGATTTTGGCAGTTTAACCAAAAGAGGGTTGCTGGCAGATCTTGTGCGACCTGCAGGAACATTTGGGGGACAGAGCATAGAGAGAGCTGGGGGAGCAAGGCCGGTGAGGAGTCGGTAGAAGACAGAAAGACCACCAACCTGACTGCGGTGAGTGAGTGAAAGGCCCTCGGAGTTAGCTTCATCGCAGGAGATTCCAATGAGTCTGAAAGCTTTGGTTTCAACAGCGTGAAGCCGAGCTAGGTGTGAGGCAGGAGCACCGGCCCAGAAGGGAGAATAGTAATCCATTGAGCTGCGGATGAAAGCTTTGTATATGGTGAGCTCAGGTGTGCCAAGATAGGACCTCACATGACGGAGTGACATCGGCGACTGGCTTTGGAGGCCAGCTTGGAAATGTGGTTTTCCCAGGAAAGATCATGGCAGATAGTGAGACCCAAAAGCTTGAGCGACAGAACTTCTTGGAGAGGATTGTTGAGAAGGTAGATGGGAGGGTTTTCCAGTCGGCCTTTTCAGAGACATAGTAAGAGTGTGATATTTGTCAGGATTGAAAGACATGTTTAAGCCACTTTTTTAAAGACTGTTTAAGACACACACACACACACACACACACACACACACACACACACACACACACACACACACACACACACACACACACACACACACACACCACCTTTTTAATGCTTTTTTATTTTTTATGTTGGAGGCTCCAGGCACGGACTATATAGCCCTCATCAAGATGAGGCCTAAAGTAAAACAGAAGAAAAGTGTATGATGAAAAGTATATGATTCGTTTACATTTCGGATGATGTTTTCAGACACCGTGGACCATTCAGAGGACACCTCGAATGGACAATTCAGAGGGAGAAAATGCAGCATTATTGAAAGCAAAAAGAAAAAAGAAAAAAAAAGAGCCATCGCAATGAACTCCTCTACTGAATGATTGGATTAGGTTAGTCAAAAATTATTCTTGCCGTAAGGATGACGAAAACTTAAGTAGAGGATATCAAGTTACTGCCATGATTATTAACTCCGCCTGGTGGACAGATGCTATGTATTCACCCGTTTGTTTGCGAGAAAGATAGGTTGAAGCCAGCCCGGTAGCTGTAGTTTGAGTGAGACAGAAAGTAAGACCAGTAATCCTGACACGAAGAGTGTATAATGTTTGCGGGAACCAGTTTAACGCTCCGAAGTCAGTACGGTAGTTCCACCTTTAGCGGTTGTTGTCCACAACCGACAACCTAAAATAGACTTTCTCACTGACAATGTTGCATTTGCTTCCCTTAACATACCCCAATATTTTAATGTGTTTGGTTTGATGGTTTGAGGGTCTCCCCCCCCCCCCCCACCCCCTCCAAAACTTCGAAGCTCATGGAAAAAATCAAAGTGAGTATGAACTGACAATAGGTCAATGGTCCACATCCTGAACACAAACAGCAAGTGAATGAAGAAACAATGTGAGAGTGAGAGGCAGAGAGAGGGAGACTTTGACATTGTATCTTTTATTACGAAACAGTTGAAAAAAGTAAAAACAGTGGTGGAACAGACAAAGGTTACACATTCAAAACTAGTGGGGTCACCCGTGGGAATCCCACGGGCATGGACGTGTGTGACACTTCGACGTATTGAGTTAGATGCTGAACCTGCACATGCAGTTTCACAAAATGGTTACTGGCAATATATTTACTTCTGATAACATGGGCGTGCACATGGGAAATACAGTTTGAAATGTGTTATTACATCGCATGTAAAATGTGACTTTAAGAGCTCAAATCCTCTACCTCCCACATCACACACACGGGGGAGAGTGGGTCACACACACATCCACATCCACACATGTACACGCACACACATGTTCACCGACACACATGCACACATATACACACACACACACACACACACACACACACACACATATGCACATATATAAACATATACATCCACATGTGCACCCACACACATATACACACATACACCTACACACATACACACACATGCACACACATGCACACACATACACCTACACACACACACATATATATATATATATATATATATATATATATATATATATATATATATATTGTTGCGGATCTCAAACGTCGGCCTTCACCTTATCAAGGGGGGATTAATCCCCTTGTCCTTTTTACTAGCCGACGCGATCCGGAGCTATCACGTTCCTTCCAGTCGGTGTTAAATAGGGTTGTTGGTCGAATTTAGTCCTCTTACCTAAGTACTAACACCGACCGTGAAGCAAGGAAATAACCCCACCCGAACCACCGCGTTAGTGGACATGCCGAGCGAAGCGAGCCGCGATTCGGGCCGTTAACAGGTACTAAACCCGATTCTAAGCGGTTGTAATCGTGCCACGCTTACCCAATTGAGAAAAGACTGATACGGTCGAATTGAGAGGAAACCAGGAAGACCAGGTAATTTATTAACACTTTGTACAATTAGAAGAGGAAAAGAAAGAAAGAATGTACAGGGAAGAGGATGAAGCAGATACACAGGGCAGCCTTAATAACAGTCTTAACTTATTCCCTGGACACGGGCCCGTTCACTCTCAGACTCACTCTCAGGGTCACTCACACAGGGTTTGAAGATGGTCGGGTTGAGTGTCCAAGGATCCACAGCTCGTCCGGTCCCCGACTCGAACCGTGCAGATGGTGGAATACGGCAGGCAGCTCTCCCCGTGGCGTAGGCGCGATGCGGACAATTATATCTCGGGGGATCGGTTGGCGATTAGATTTGGCGTACGTAATAATTGTACCGGCGCCCTTATACGCGCGCCCGGTATTATTACGATCGATGCGCCACTTCCCCAATGTCCTTCTGCACACTGCAGTCCTCTGCAATGCGTGCCGCGTGCCCGCCCTCTGTAAAGCTTGTTGCCACAGCGCGTCTCTCCCTCTCGTAACTACTCAAGCGTCTCTCCCCATGACTCAACTCCGATCAGGTCAAGCGCCTCTCTCTCCCCGCTCATAACTCGAGCTCATAACCCGTTCACAATCATGGCTCAACTCTGTTCAAGCCCTCTCTCTCCTTATAACCGAGGTGAGGTGGGGGCCTCGCGCGAAGGGTTATATTGCCACGCCCAGCGAACCTTCTGGAATCTCCAGCCACACCCTGTCAGGCGATGTCACTCGAGCCCTGATTGGCTGGTGAAGGCTTACCGGCTCCGCCTTGATGGCTGCTTGACATGGCCACACCCCCACCCTTGCGCTCCGCCCCCCTTTTCGGGCCTTACCTCGTGGCTTTTGGGCTGGTTTGAGCGGAAGCCCAGCGGCAGCGAACGCTGCTGGCAAAGGAGGTGTAACAAACGGCGAGGGCGATGGAGTACAGACTGTATAGCGCTTAATGGCGTCGATTGAAGGGAGGCTGCAAAATGGACGAATGGGGCCTACTCTTATTAGTCCGCTACCGGTGTACACTGGAGGGGACTATAGGTTTGTACGCCGTTCCTCCGTCTGTCAGTCCGTCAGTCCGTCAGTCCGTCAGTCCGTCAGTCCGTCAGTCCATCAGTCCGGCACGCAAAGAACAGTTTTCCGGACTTTTTTTCTAAACGCTTAATGCTAATGATTTCAAACTTGGCACATGGTTTCCTTATGATAAGTTACAGATCAAGTTCGAACTTCACGAAGTTTCGATCATTTTCGACAAAGTTATGGTACTTTGAACTTTGGTAATTCTGATAATTCTGATGATTTGACTTCCGTTTCCGGTCTTGCTGGCGAGGGTTCGTTTATTCGCAGCTCTACACGCTCTCCATCGAAATCGAAGTTAAGTAATTGTTCCCATTTGTATTTTCGTTATAACTGTATTTATTTTATGGTGTATGTACGTATATTGTCCCGACGAAGATTTTCGGTGCAAATCTTTCATACCTGTATTGAAAATCGTGTTAATTCGTGTCGTGTCTTGAGGCCTTGTACAGTGAACACTGTACAACCTTGAGGCTTTGTTTTTCTCTCAGTGGTCCGTCGTTTGTGAAACCAATAACTTTCGTTCTCTGTTTTCGCAGTCTTTTCACCCCATAGCCTACTTCCTTATGTAAATCTCAACTCAAAAAAACAAAAAAAATAAGACATTACCTTCTCTGTGCTCATTCGTTTATTCATTCTTATTCGTTCGTTCGTTCTTCGACCACGTGTTTCTCCCCCATTTCCCCAGATAGATTGTCAAATTTCAACTCGTTATTTTATCGTCCATGCGTAATTGTTTGATTATAGTTAGTTTTGGTTTGAATTTCCTGTAACTCGTAATTAATTAATCGTGTTCTGCTCCTCGTGTGTGGCCTTGTAGTTGTACCCCCGTCGGTGCTTTGTTAACTTAAGCGTGTTTTGCTTGGCTCTTAGTTTTTTCCCTTCTACCCCGAACATAATACTCTGTCTAACGTTCTAAATCCCCACCCCCCCCCCCCAAAAAAAAAAAAAAAAAAAAAAAACAACATTTATTTTCCTTTCTCCACGTGTACTGTTGTCTCATCCTGTATTTTCTGTCCAGGTGTGCTGTTCGCCCCGCCCCCATTATCTCCTTGCCATCCACCGTTTGCCCTGTTCACGTGACTCATGGTGGTCCCTCTCGGCTCTCCCCCCATTGGTATTTTGTGCATAGAAGATTGTTCACAGTTCTGTTTAAATATTATTTAAATATGTTTAACCTTTCCCCTTCTGTGTTTATTTCAGTGGTATATTACAACACGCTGTTTTTCTTCCTATTTAAAAGGCTTTTCTCAATTTCCTCTCCAACTCATTCCACGTCAAAAAAAAGAAATTCAATATCTTATACGTCTCCCTCACTACATGGTCTAAATTCACATTCATTCCATCCCTCCTCCATCGTTCTGAATCGGATTGCTAACTTGAAAATCACAACAAACCCAATTTGTTATCAATGTTCGTCTTTCATTAATCATCCACTTTCTAAACTCCCCTCTTGCCCCTCCCATCCAAATCCTCCCCCTTGCACCTACACTCCTAAACTCCCCCCTTGCCCCTCCACTCCTGAACTCCCCCCTTGCCCTTCCCCTCCTAAACTCCCCCTTGCCCCTCCCCTCCAAATCCCCCCCTTGCCCCTCCACTCCTGAACTCCCCCCTTGCCCTTCCCCTCCTAAACTCCCCCCTTGCCCCTCCCCTCCAAATCCCCCCCCTTGCCCCTACACTCCTAAACTCCCCCCTTGTCCCTCCACTTCTAAACTTCCCCCTTGCCCCTTCCCTCCAAAACTCCCCCCTTGCGCCTCCCCTCCTAAACTCCCCCCTCATTCCTCCCCTTCAAAACTCCCCCCCAACCCCTCCCATTCAATTCTCCCCCCATACCATTCCTCTCCAATTCTCCCTCCTCCCCCCTCCTCCTCCAAGCTGCCTCCTCCCCACTTCGTCTCCCTTCTATCTCATACCTCCACCCCCCCAAACCTTCTACTTTCCTCTGCCCCCCCTCAAACCCAATGGACCTCAAACATCCGGGGCCTTCGCTCAAACCTGACTGATCTCTCCATACAGGTTGCTTCTGACAATCCAGACTTGATCTGCTTAACAGAGACTTTCCTCCCTCAAGATGTCTCTGATTCCTTAATATCTCTTCCTGGTTACTCCCTCCTCCGGTATGATAGACCTGAGCCTCGGCCTGGTGGTGGGGCGGCTATCTTTATCAAAAACTCTCTTCCTCACTCTCCTTGCACTGCCCTCTTTCCTCCTCACCCCCAGGAGTACCTCTGGCTACGGCTCCCTCTCCGCTCCCACCTTTTGTTCATATGTGTTCTGTACCGTCCCCCAAACAGTGATGACTCCATCTACATTTCACTGTCTGACAACATGGACCAACTTCTATCCACTCATCCCAACTCTCTCTTCCTCATTTGTGGTGACTTCAACTGTCATCATGCCACCTGGTTGGGTGTGGGTTCCTCTCTCACCAGTCATGGCACCTCAGCAAAGGACCTCTGTGACTCACTGGGATTGACACAATCTGTCAATTTCCCGACCCGGATCTCAGCCAATGGAGTATCTTCTCTTCTAGACTTGGTTATGACAAACTTCCCTGCTAATGTCTGCTGCTCTTCTTCTGCTCCAATCGGTTCTTCTGATCATGTGCTTATCAAAGTGGACATCTCTCTGGCCATTCTCAGAGAGCCTCCTCAGCGTCGACGAGTCTGGCATTTCACTCAGGCCGACTGGGACGGTCTTCAAGCAGCCATCAATCGTCTGGATTGGTCTCCCATCTCCACTGCCTCTGACATCAATTCTTCCTGGGAATTCTTCCAAAGCAAACTGATCTCTCTCATGCACAGATTTATCCCATCTCGCCTTCAGTTGTCTTACCCTTCCTCCCGTCCATGGTACACTGAATCTTGTGGGGAGGCAGTTGCCCTGAAACAACTTGCCTTTGCCTCTTGGAAGGCTAATCCAACTGAAGGCAATCTCAGTTCCTTCCACCAAGCTCGGAACAAGTGTGTGTCTACCCTCAGGAGTGCCAGGAAGCACTATCTCTCCTCACTCAAGAATGAACTCTCAAACCTGTCTCCTTCCTCCAAATCCTGGTGGCGTCTGGTCAAATCCGTTTCTGGTGTTTGTTCCCCCTCCATCCCCTCCCTTACCTCAAATGGCCACACAGTTGACATCGCACGTGACAAAGCCGAATGCCTCAACTCTGTGTTTGCCTCAAAATCCTTAGTCCCAAACCCATCTCTCTCTGTTCCCACCTTTCCCAGTCGAACCCAACTGCTCCTGAACTCTGTGTCCTTCTCTCCTGACAAGGTGGAGGAGTTTTTGTCAAACCTCGACTCTGATTCTGCAACTGGACCAGACGGCATCAGCCCACGGGTCCTAAAATCCTGCTCTGCCGCTCTATCTCACCCTCTCTCTGTTCTTTTCACCCTATCGTTTGCTCAAGGTCATCTGCCAGCATCCTGGAAATCAGCTAACATTACCGCTTTACACAAAAAAGGTGCAAAAACAGATCCTTGCAACTACAGACCAATCAGCCTGCTCCCAATTATCAGCAAAGTCATGGAATCCATCATTGCTTCGGATATGAAATCTTTCCTCTTCTCCAATGGCTTGATCTCTGATCATCAATTTGGTTTCAGACCAGGTCACTCTACTCTGGACATGCTGCTTCTGCTGTCTCAACAATGGATGGAGGTCCTCAATGCCAAACAGGAAATCAGAGCTGTCTCCCTTGACATATCACGTGCCTTTGATACGGTCTGGCACCCAGCTCTGCTCACCAAACTCTCCTCCTATGGTATCCATGGAAATCTCCATGCATGGCTTGCGGACTTCCTCTCTGGTCATAGTCAACGTGTGGCCCTGAATGGATTTCTCTCATCTCCCCTTCCTGTTCAGGCTGCAGTTCCCCAAGGCAGTGTGCTGGGCCCTGTGCTTTTTCTGGTCTTTATCAATGATCTCTCCGACTCTCTGGAAAATCCTCTCTATCTCTTTGCTGATGACTCCACTCTCTGCCGCTCCATTCCTCTTCCCTCAGATCGGCAGTCTGCAGCCTCCTCACTCTCTGAAGACCTGGACAAAATCACAGACTGGTCAAACAAGTGGAACATGTCTTTCAATCCTGACAAATCTCACTCTCTTACTATGTCTCTCCGAAAAGATCGACTGGACAACCCTCCCATCTACTTTCTCAACAATCCTCTCCAAGAAGTTCTGTCGCTCAAGCTTTTGGGTCTCACTATCTGCCATGATCTTTCTTGGGAAAACCACATTTCCAAGCTGGCCTCCAAAGCCAGTCGCCGACTGGGCATCCTCCGTCGTGCGAAGTCCTTCCTCGGCACACCTGAGCTCCTCACCACATACAAGGCTTTCATCCGCAGCTCAATGGAATACTGTTCTCCCCTATGGGCTGGTGCTCCTGCCTCACACCTGGCCCGGCTTCACGCTGTTGAATCCAAAGCTTTCAAAATCATTGGAATCTCCCACGATGAAGCTACCTCTGAGGGCCTTTCACTCACTCACCGCAGGCAGGTAGGTGGTCTTTCTGTCTTCTACCGACTCCTCTCCGGCCTTGCTCCCCCAGCTCTCTCTGTGCTCTGTCCCCCAAATATTCCTACAGGTCGCACAAGATCTGCCAGCAACCCTCTGATGGTTAAACTGCCGAAATCTCGGCTTTCTGCTCACCTTCACTCTTTCATTCCTCTTTTCTCCCGCCTCTGGAACAAACTCCCACACTCCCTTCAATCCCACTCCTCCCTCCAGGTCTTTAAAACAGCTGTTCACCACCATCTCTTATCTTCCCCCATCCAAAACCTTGATCTTTTCTACCCCCACTAATTCACCCCAGGTCCACCTTGTTTGAAATTCCAACTTCTTTCCTGGAAGTCCTGGCAGTGTCCATATGTTTATACCTCTCCCACCCCCCCCCCCCCCCTTCTCATGCCTCCCCCTCAAAGCCCTCTCCCTCCCACAGATCTCTCGATGTCTCCATGTCTCTCGGTCCCTGCTCTCAAATGTTGTGTTTGTGTCCTTCCCCCTCTCTCCCAATCTTGTCTACCGCTCCCGATGTTATTTGTTTTATGTGTCTGTTTGTCTTTCTGTGTGATTAATGTTCGCTCTTTCACGAGCCTCGATCTTGTATACAAAAAAAAAAAAAAAAAAAAAAAAAAATCCCTAACTCAGTGCCATTTTAAGTTTTAATTTCCTTTAAAAAACAATTTCTCTGCAATAATAGGACCGATTGAGATATAATTTTCACCATATGATGGACTCGGTCTGTAGAATATTTTAATGGTAATTAGGACGTCCCAGGTGACGTGGTTCGGTCGCCATATTGTTTTTCGTGAAAACACGAAAACCCTTTTTCTCTGCAACGGCTGAACAGATCGAGGCCAAACTTTGCAGGCAGAATCGCATACCCATGACGAACAAAAAAGTCAGCGAGCATGACGTCATGCATCACATGGTTTCAGAGTTATGACGTTTTAAAGCATGAACCTTTAAAACCGAGCACCTCCCTCATTTTTTATCCAATCAAGGGGAAACTTAACAGATCTGTTCAGCACTAAAATGTCCTTTTGGAATTTGCGATAGGGCACGTGGCTTGGCAGATATCGTTAATTAAACGAAAATATTTTTAAAAATGTATATCACTTGTTTATTCTCGAGTTCTCCTCAAGCTGCACTGCGCGTCCTCATCCTTGTCTCGCGAACGCCAACAGCGCGACACAGCGCGCGCTTTCGGGAGGGGCGGAGCCAAGCCGAGCAACATATCGATCATTGATCGTGAACCGAAAAATATAATAAATTACTGATGGTTTCAGAGTTATGACGTTTTTAAGCATGAACCTTTAAAACCGAGCCCCTCCCTCATTTTTGATCCAATCGAGGGGAAACTTCGCAAATCTGTTCAGCATGTCAGTCTACTAAAATGTCCTTTTGGAATTTGCGATAGGGCACGTGGTTTGGCAGATATCGTTAATTAAACGAAAAAAAAAAATGGATATCTCTTGAATCACTAGTACCTCAGACCATGAGTTGGTAATAATTTATGTAATTCACACAGTGCAACACATGCAGGCCGCTCCACAGAGCGACCTTGCGGGCTTATCAATGAGGCGAGGCGTGACACACGTGTCTCAGCATACCTCAGATCAAGTTTGAAAACCAGCATCAACCGTGCATAAATTTGCATATTCGATCATTTTTGAGAAAGTTATGGCACTTTGAACTTTGGTAGGGGACATGTATTGCAGCGCAATACTCAGAATGCTTGTTTGTTCTACACAACACAGATGCAACTATTGGGAATGGCCTTATCCTAAACACATACTATGAAATAACTAACGTCCTAAGGTGACATAAGTGTTGCATGTGGCCTAACTATGGGGTGCAACCTTTAACCTTTAATGATGTTACCTGTGTGGGTTCTCAAAACCGCAACAATATATATATATATATACACACACACACACACACACACACACACACACACACACACACACACACACACACACACACACACACACACACACACACATACACATACACACACACACACACACACACACACACACACAAATCCCACATCCGACATGAATATACATGTTTGAAATGTATGCGCACATAACTAATAAAATAAAAACTAAGAAATATCTCTCGGTAATTTCCTGAAACTCGGTGAAATTCGATGACATTCGCTCAGTGAATTCACTCGGTTCCTCGGTGAAAAATTTCCTTTGGGCGGTGTATAATCGCTCCGAACGAAATATCTCTCAACAATTTCCCGTCTGCTAATTTATTTATTTTACATATGTGAATGACACGTCCATGCACACGTGAAATGGAGTTTGTTTTTGCACACGTGAAATGAACACGTGAACCTTTACTTCCAGATAATAATGTTGAATGAAATAAGAACGAAGAAATATATGTCGGCATCATTGTTGACGTTTTTGTGATGATTGTCATCAAACGGAAAAGTAATATATCTTAACAGAAAAGGAAAAGCGAATTTTTCATACATGTCGACATTTTGAGCTATTTGGGCGGTGTATGATACATCGTCCTGCGATTTTTTTTAAATATCTTGGCATTTTCCCGTGTGTGCGTGAATTTTCTCAATTATTTCTGACACCGAGTCTAAAACCATCGATAAAAATGAAATCGGATGGTGAGTTAGATTGGAGATAAAGGCGTGAGGGAGACTCAATGGCCTTGAAATTACAGGCCTTTGAGAATTCATTTCGTTCTATAAACGGAAACTTTCATGGGATTTTATTCCCGTTTTTTTCCACCGAGTCTAAAACGATGTTAGCGACTGTGAAAAATGAAATGATATATCGAATTGGAGTTGAAATAAAACTGTGAGAGAGAGCAAGACAGCACGGGCCTAACTAAACAGGCCTCACAGCTATGCGAGTTAATAAAATAGTGGATATTTGTTGAAGAAGCCTCTCCCAGAATGGGAGGAACTACTCTCTAAACGGAGTAAGCCACACTCCCGGACAGACAGACAGACAGAATCACCTACGGCTAATATAATATATATACCAATGTTAAATCTTGTGTTCAAAAAGTGATCAATCTGTAATCAAACTACCATTTTGAAAAGTTCATGATTTTTACATCCGCCACCAAAGGTGTGTGGAGGTTATGTTTTCACCCCTGTCTGTCTGTCTGTTTGTTTGTCTGCCTGTTTATGAATAAGTTATCTCAAAAGGTTGTGGACGGATTCAGACGAAAATTTGGCGGCGAGGTAGCGTATGTGACAAGGACGAAATGGTTAGATTTTGGTGAAGATCTGGATCTATATCCGGCTAGTAGAATTTTTAAAGTGATTCTTCCCCATTGGGAGATAGGGCCAAAAACGGCATATCGCAGAATATCTCAAAACGTTATGGATGGATTTGGATGAAACTTGGTGGACAGGTTGGGTGTGTCAAGGAAAACTTAATTAAAATTTGGTGAAGATCCGATTCTGGATTCAGATACGAGAATTATTTAGCGCGGATTAGACTGCAAAATTGGGGGGTTAGAAATAAATTAGGGGGATTAGAGAACAAAGTAGGGGGCCAGTTGAAGGACGTGGGTGGCCAAGCCTGAGAAATTAACGAGGCGTTGGCGAGGGAGAAAGCACAGTATGAAATAAGAGCATCGGGGAAGGATAGAGACCGCTAGATGAGCGGGAAAGGTACAAGGGTACGTGGCGGAGTAGCGCGGCTTGAGGAGCACGGGTTAAGGGAGGCTGAGCAAGGCATAGTTATGTGGACCAGGGTAGAAATCGCGACTCGGGGAATAGAGAAGCCGACGACCGCCAAATTAGAGAATTTTATTTTATTAGCGCCAGCGGTCGTCGAGGAAAAAGAGATTGAAATGAAAGAAATTACCTAAATTGGGATTGGAGAGACGGCAGGCATAGAGGCATTATCGGAGATGAAGATGGAGTTTGCCCAAAGTCTGTGTTCACATCATGATGTTGTGCTGCCTAATTCCAATAAAGATTTGCAGGTGCGTGTGGAGAAGAGGATCCCGAAGGTAAGCCGGGCTGTATATGGCGCGAAGAGGTTTGGCGCGAAAGGATTTTTCGCGCGCTTGGGATCCAGGCATAACCCGGGCGCTTGTGGAAGGTCCGTGGAGAGGTGTATGAAAGAGAATGGCGTGCGAGTGAGAAAAAAGTGTGCGCCAAAGAGTGAATGTGTTAGAGTGTGAAAGTGGGAGTGAGAGCGACCCAGAGAGTGAGATGGATGAGGAGCGTGTGCGAGAATGCACACCTAGGATGGATGAGGAGCGTGTGCGAGGATGCACACCTGAGTTGGTTGTGGAGAGTGTGCGGGGATGCACATTGGAGTGCGTGATTGGGTGTGCGACAGGGGATTGCACACCCATGGGTAGGTGTGCGCTGAGTGGGTGGATGCAAGAGTGCACCCCCATGAGTGTTACGGAGTACGTAACGGGAGAGTGGGCGCTGAGATGCGCACGAGAGAAGTGTGTAATGGAGTGTGTGAGCAGCGAGCGGTGTGCACCTGAGTGTGGAGCGAAAGAGAATGCACGAGCGAGTGCTGTGACGAAATGTGTGGGATGTATGGGAGGCGTTGGAGCACCGCGTTTTGCGAACGAGAAAAGGAACGCGTGGTGTGAGCATGCGAGTCGAGCATCGACGTTGACCGGGGCAGCGCTTAGGCCGACGTATAGCCGACGCAAGCTCTCGGGGCGTGGTGAGCATTGTGTGTGGCGGGGATCGTTGCCGCGTCGCTCCTGCAAGGAGCGCCGAGCACGATTCGGGCCGGGTCCCACCCTGTTTGGTCGGTGCTGCGCCATAGCGGCGAGTGGCACGATTCCAGGGGAGAAAGGCCAGGTTGGACCTTCGCCCCCTAGCGGGCGCGGTGTTCCGACCGGCGAGGTTGGGTCATCGGGCCGGAGACCAAAAGGCTCTGCGCTGGGATGGACCTTGGAACCTCGGGCCAAGTATGCCTCCTCCCCTGAATGGAATGCCGGACGGACCCAACCTACAAGAGATTGACCATCCGCACGCATTGCTCGGTTTTTCGAAACCGAGCGGTGGAAATGTATTCGCACCGAGAGGCTCAGAGTAGTGGACTAGTAGTGGTAGTGGTAGGAATGGTAGGTGTACCATTCATTTTTGGGGCAAAGGAGCAGTAGTTTATGGGGTTTGGTGGTGCAAACTAGCCAGGGAGGGCTTGGATAATTGTTAGGGATCTAGAATATGACCATAGGTGACCGAGATTTAAGTAGTGACATTGTACAAGTAGTGGGGACGTAGAGTAGAGTAGTTGGATGGTAATGACGAGGGGGTGCGTAGTATAAGGGATGACGGGGAGCACTAGTATTAGAAGGGAGTAGTTAGTTTAAATGATGCTGTGTGTATGAGCTTTAAGTTTTGGATGAAATGAGGCATTTGCGTATGGATATGGAAGTTCTTGGTCGTGCTGGTGAAATGAGGAATTGAGCGTGGGAAAATCCGAGCGGATGAGGCAATGCTCGAGAAGGATGTGTGTGTGTGTGTGTAAAAGTGTATGAATGGAGTATTGAGGATGTGTGTAATTGTGTATTGAGTGCATTGACTTGCATGGTGTGCAAGTGGAGAATGGGTGTATGGAAACAGGTGTGTGGAATAAATGGTGTGGAGTGCGTATTGTGGAGTGGAGTGGAGTGCATGTTGCGAAGGAGTGAATGGGGGAAGGATGGACCCCTTCACGAGTACCCGGGGAGGGTAGTTTAAAAGTAGGTAGAAGGAGTAGGTAAATTGTGGTTGGATATTGACATCTGTGGTGCGGAAAGTAGCAGAGTACTGCTTGGATGGGTGCATAAGTGTATGGAATGGCTGGGCGTGTGGCCTGTTGGTGCATATGGTTAGTTGAGCACTCCGCCACTGGTAGTCTGTCGGCCAGGTGAGGCCGCAGGTAGGCTCTGGGAGCCAGGTTAGAGTTCAGTAGAGTTCAGCGGGGCCCGAGGATCCCAGGAGAGGACCCGGGTAGCCCAATGCCAGAGGGGGCATCGAGGGGGTAAGTGCCAGTGAGGGCCTTCCCCAGGTTAAGGTAGTGTGAAGGAGCTAGGCAAGCTCGGGTGGTGACGTTCAGTGGCGGAGAGGCGCAGGTAAGTAGGACCTGCTAGGGGAGCCACACGACCCAGCCCCGAAATTGTGCGAGGGCACAGTAGAGAAAAATCGGGGGAGTGAGACCCCAAATTGGTAGAGCGCCACAGTATGGTCAATGGGAATTGGTTGTTAGAACCACAGAGTGTAAGATGGCCAATTGGTTTGGCAGGGCAAGACCGCGGGTAGTTTAACGAGTTAATGCCATTTAGAATTATAGCTAGGATGAAAGTCTCTTCGCACCATCCGCATCCACTCACCAAGGTGATAGGACTCCACACCATGCTTTGCAAACGTTTGGAAGGTAAAGACGCATCTTGACGTTGGTGAGACATTGTGTTGCTATTCCATCTCTTCCTCCTTAGGAGGGATTGACGACGAATTTGGCATTAGGGGAGATATTGGGGGACAAGACGTTAGCGACGAATTTGTGAATTTGTAGATTGTGTAAATACGGGGTAGGGGCAGGGGTAGAGTAGGTGACATGGGGGGTGACGAACGCTCGGGACGAGCTTTCTCAGCTCGCTCTCCCACGCCCTTCATGTCGCATTGCCTTGTTTTTATGTGTAGCCTTGCGCCCTTGCCCCGCTAATCTGCTTTGTCTTCCTTCCCCACTCAGGGACCATGTTCTTTTGTGCCCGAGGGGAGTGTGCAGGTGCCCAAAATTGTGTGCCCGCACCCTTGCTGCCTCCTGCCTGCACTGATGCACCATATGGACCACACGTTCTGTGGCCTGGCACCACTTATGGACCACACGTTCTGTGGCCTGGCCCCTCTGCTGGGACCGACCATTGTTGTCAGCGGTATCTGGCTTGCAGACCAGCTGTTTTAAGTGGCATCCATGCCCAGCAGTGGACCACCTGAGTTGGCCCTGCTGGCCATATAAATAATAAAAAGCGGACGTGGTGTGTGCCCTTTTTATTAATTGAAATAACATCAAGCAAGAAGACAGCCAGAAACATCGGCCCAGCAGAGCAGAGAAGAAGAAGACGTCATCCTTTATTATTCTTGAAATGTGATGACTGTGCATTTTCATTTTGGTGCATTTCTTTATTATGGTGCATTTTATTGGTGCATATGGGTATGGTGTATCGGTGCAGTGCATGGCAATGGCATTTCCTCTTCTCAAAACATCTTCTCTTTTCCCACAAAAGACAGGTCCTGGGTTGCAGTGTAAATAATTAGTGTCTTGTAAATAATGCTCCCCACCGGCTAAATGTTTAGTTTGAAGACCATTCCGTAATTCAGTTAATTGTGGGCGTGAGTCAGTTAGGTAGGATGCAACGCAGCAGGTGGGACATATCTAGTGTTAAAACTGTCGCACTCAGGGTGAGGTTAAAAGTAGAGGGTAAGCACACCTAAGTGTCACATTAATTTAAAAGATAGCCCTTTTGTTTCGGCTCGGGTTGAGGCTAGAAAAAGGGGGTGTGCAGTGTTGCGGTTTTAGAACCCACACATTCTTGTAAATATCCCATCATTAAAAGGTTAAAGGTAGCACCCCTAGTTAGGCCACAAGCAACACGTAGGCCACCATAGGACTTCAGTTATTTCATTCGTATGTGTTTTAGATAAGGCCGTGTTTCCAATAGTTGAATCTGCGTTGTGTCAATTAAATAAGGAGTAGGCCCCATTCCGTCTATTTTGTGACCTCCCTCTCCAAGCGACGCCATTACGTGCCCCTAAATTCGGTGCCCTATGGCTCTCCCAATTTACTTTGCGCCTTTGTTAGCAGCGTTCGCTGCCTTAGCGCTCGCTCAACGCCGCCATAAAACACGCGGTGAGGCCCGAGAAAGGAGGTGGAGCGCCAAGAAGAAGGTGTGGCCACGTCATCCAGTCGTCAAAGGCGTGGCCGGTAAGCCCTCACCAGCCATCCAGGGCTGAGGTAACATCACCAACAGGCGTGGCTTTGGGGCCCGCGGAGTGATCGCGCGAAGAGATATAAAAAGCGAGCGCAAAGCCCTTTCACGGACTTGGAGGGGAGAGCGCTTGTCGTACGAGACCTTTTGGAGGCGCGCGCGTGTTGTAAGAGGTCTCTTTGGGAAATGCGCATTGAACAGGACTGAGAAGAAGAAGGGCGCGCTTGATTCAGAGAACATTGGAGAGAAGGTATTTGGCACAAGTGTGCGTCTATTACGTACACCGTAGGACACCAGCTTCCCCCCGTTATATAAGGTCCGGTCGCGTTCAACTATACGCGGAACTGCCTGCCGGGTTTTGCCGCTGGACCGGAGCCTGGACTGGAGCCGACCGAAGCCTGGACAAGCCGGAGACCATCTACAATCCTGATACAATCCCCGTGTGAGTGTGTACGTTTGTCTGGGGAATTAAGCATAAGACTGTTCTAAGACTGCCCTGTGTTCTGCTTCTTCCTCTTCCTATCTTGTACATTCTTTCGTTTCCTCTTCTTCTTTCTTGTAAATAAATTAATAAACCCATCTTTGTTCTTCCTACTTTCTGGTTTCCTCTTGTCCGATCGCATCCGTCATTTCTCTCATTGGGTAAATGTGGCACGAGTAGGAATCGCTCAGAATCGGGTTTAGTCTCATTGTTAACGGCTCGGATCGTGGATTGCTATCCGCTCGGCATTTTCCATCTTATCCGTGGTTCGAGCGGGAGTTATCTCCTTGCTTTACGGCCGGTGGTAGTACTTAGGTAATTGGACTAAGACTCGACAAACAACCCTACTTACCACCGACCGGAAGGAACGTTATAATTTCTAAGGACTCGGGTCGGTCAGTAAAAGACAAGGGGATTAACCCCCCCTTGAAAAGGGGAGCGCCGACGGCCGAGATCTGCAACAATATCATCAAATGTTTATCAGAGCCAGCTTCATCAAAAGTTGGTGCACGATAAGTCGTCCAACAGTCGCTGTATCAACATTGGAGATCCAGTGTTTGCCCGAAATTTTTGTGCAGGTGCGACGTTGCTACCAGGGGACATTATCGAGAAGCCAGGTCCACTGTCCTGCAAGATTCACCTGCAGGACGGCCACGAAATTCGTTGACATCAGGACCACATAACCTACCGTCACCGTCAGTCAATAGAGCCTGTAGCATTGTCACAGTCAGAACAACAGTTTGACCCGCCAGTGTCGGAGATCGTCGTGGCCGCTCCAGCCGGCTCGGATGCCCCGAAAACCTCTGCGAACGCTACACCCTTCGTGGAGACCAAAGGAATCACCTCGGACTCTGTACCCACTGGTCCACCACGACGCTCAATGCGCGAGAGAAAAGCACCCGACCGTTTGAATCTTTGAAGATGTGTTTTCATGTTGACACATGTTTTATTTTCACGTTGACACACACAGAGGCAGAATTATCCCCATGTCCACTTGCTTTTGTTTGCACACATATTTTCACATGTTTTTGGAAATGTTGCCTTTGGAATGTCAATTTTGGAAATCTAGCACGTATTGCTCGTGGTAATTTTGGACATAAAGGGGAGGATGTCATGTATGAAGGTGCAAACATTCCCCGTTTTATCCCAACACCGTGGCCGTGGGTTTATTTCAGTTTCCGGGAGTTACGGCTCAGCTCGGACGGCGCTGGGGTGAAACGAGCCTGCATCTGGAGAGTCAATAAATGTGCAACAATCGGTCGTGGTCTGTCGAGATACCTTCCAGAAACAATCACAACAGTTGCACAAACCTTTACATGACAAATAAACAAAATATAAGCAAACAAACAAGAAAGTATGAAGCAGATCAACTACATAGTAAACAAGTACAGATACACCGCCCCCATGCCAAATAAATAAATATCCTCCAGCAAGGCATTGCCGGGGTGCCTTTCGCATATATATATATATATATATATATATATATATATATATATATATATATATATATATATATATACAGTATATATATATATATATATATATATATATATATATATATATACTGTATATATATATATATATACTGTATATATATATATATATACTGTATATATATATATATATACTGTATATTGTTGCGAATATGGAATTTGGCCTCCATATCCGCTTGTAAATATTCCCCTATTTTCTCCAATACTCCCCAACTTTCCCCAATCCCCCATTCCCTAGTCCCATTGCATGTAAATAACAATCAGTAGAGCCGACCTCCCCTTATTCCCCCATTAAATGTCGTGCCCAGGTCCACCGCACCACACGTAGACAACTTTCGGACATCTTCCTAGTTATTCTTAGTCTATGTCAGTTAAGGCCTCGTCTCCATTAATTATGACTCTTCGTTGCACCAGAATGTGATTATATGGCATCAGTAGTGAGTTTAGGACCTTTCCCATACCTCCTCCCATCTTCTTCCCCGTCTACAACAACAGAGGGGCGCTGCGCGGGGGGGGGAGTGTGCGTCCTCCCACCGGCTCGGTTCGCCGCCATCGACAATGCGCTCCAGACGATGCGCTCCAGACCATGCGCTCCACGGGGTTACCACGAAGGGGCTCCTTGTCAGCTCCTCGTCAAGGGCGGAGCCAGTAACCCCCCCGCATGCACCCAATGAGAAGCAACGTGCCGATTCCACGAGGCGGAGCTAACGAGCCGAGGGCGTGTCACTCCCCGCCGGATATACGCGGCCACGTAGCGGACGTGACGTCAGATGCGCCCCCAGCTGGAGAAAGAAGGACCTGCGAGCGCTGAAACAGATGCACCTGAGTTTGGAGAGGAAGCGAACCGGCCTGAGAAAGAACGTCCCCTCGGAGCGCTGTGACCTCCCCGGCATCTTTGGACCGGACTGTACCCTGCTTTGAGCCAAGAGTGCACCTTGAGCCATCGCTATCTGCCTTTACCTAGCCATCAAACCCCGTGTGAGTCAGCCGTTGTCCCGTTTACCTGTCGTCTGTCCGGGGTTAATATAAGAGTGTGTCTAAGTGCCCGTCTTCCTGTGATATACCTCTAGCCCCTGTAATCTAACCTTTTCCGTACGAATATAATTGAGAATCGAAACATTGGTGTCTGTCATTATAATTCAGCCGTGTGTCTTCTTTTTCCTTATTGAGCCAGCGTGGCGCGGCTTCGTCAACGTTCGAGTACAATCGGGTAATTTGTGCGGACACGACGGCCATTCCGCTCGGCCCATCTTAACATCAAAGTCGTGTCTGTAACAATTGGTTGTCAGGAGTTGGATTCGAACCTGGGACTAAATTTATTTAGCCCAAATTTTGGACACCAATTGTGTTAGTACGGTAACAATTGGTGTCGAGGAGTGAGATTCGGACCCGGGACTAAATTAGTTAGGCCCAAATTTTGGGAGGGAAAATCGATTCGGAGCGCGTACTGCGCTCGACGAAATCGATCCGGAGCGCGGTTACTGCGCTCGCCGAAATTATAACGAAAAAAAAAAAAAAATTTGGATTTGTTTTACGAAACTCGAATTTTGCAAGTCGCGCTATGGCGGATCAAGACGGCTGGGGTCCGGTAGGGGAGAGTGAAGCAGGGTCGGTCCAGGACCAAATTGAGGGACATGAGGGACATGAGGAGAGCGAAACAGCGAGGGTAGCAGGCACGCAAAATGGCGCCTCGCAAGAGCGCGCGGTAGCCGAGCCCGCTGTATCAACGGGCTTTAACATGCAGCCGATTGACATACAGGCCCTCATTGCGCAGCTACAGGCAGCTGTACAGATGAGTATGGGGAGCCAAATTGAGCGATTGGGTGAGCGATTGGAGGGCCAAATGGGGGTAATGGGGAACCGGATGGATGCTCAGAGTGAGCAAATGAGGGTTGATAGTGGGCGATTAGAGGGCCAAATGGGGGTAATGAGGGACGAAGCGAGGGGTACTGGGGAGGAGTTAGACAACGGGATAAAAGAAATAAAGAATGGGTTAACGGGGGTAGAAAACAGAATGGCCGCTCAAGAGAATCAGATAGAGGGAGTGAAACATGGGTTAACGGGGGTAGAAAACAGAATGGCCGCTCAAGAGAATCAAATGGAAGGGATGCAAAAAGGGTTAGAGGGGTTAGAAAACAGTATGGAAGGCAAATTGAGGGACATGAGGGACCAAGCAGAAAGGGAAGTTAAACAAATGGAGCAGCAGATAGAGGGGGTCAGAATGGGGGTAGAAACCAAACTGGATGCTCACAGGGAGGAAATGGAGCAGATGAGGGTGGCATCTGGGCAGGAGATGCAAGTGATGGGAGAAGAGATCAGAAGAGGAGTGAGTGAGGAGGTCGGAGGAGTGCGCGAGGAGGTGAGGCACTGTAAGGAGCACATGGAGAAGGAGGTGAGAAAGGGGACTGTAAAGTTACAAGGGGGCATAGAGGACCTGACGCAGGAGGTGGAACAGCTGACGGAGGGACAAAAAGGACTAACGGAGCAGGTTCAAAGGAACACTGCGGTATTAGGAGGGTTGAAAGCGACACAAAACGACATAAAAAACGACTTGATAGCGACAAAGAGGGAATGTCAGATGGTACGTGAGGGACTGACAACGAGGTTGGACGAGGTGATAGAGGTAATGGAGACGAAGGACCGGCAGGTGAGGACGCACCTGGAAACGGTCAAGGTAGCCTTAGAGGATGAGCTTGAGGAGACGTACCGGGGAATAAAAGAGGTGAAGCACAAATTAGAAGAAGTGGAAGAAGGGATGAGCGAAATTAAGAAGCGACGGAGAGGGGATAAGAAAGAGATAAAAGAGGAGATTAAAGAATTGGTCCAAAGTCTGTGTTTGGATCGTGATGATGTGCTCATTAACCGGATGAGGGATTCGCAGGTGATGGAGGAGAAGCGAAGAGGAAGAGGACCCGGTGTAAGTGGTGACCAATATGGTCGTGCGTATGATGCGCCAGGGGATTTAAGAAGCTTGGGGGTCGAGATAGACCCGGGTGTTCGTGAAAGGCCGTTGGTGAGGTGTGTGACAGGTCTGGTGTGCGAAAGAGGAGGTGTGCGAGAAAGTCAGACTCTGGGGTGTGTGAGGAAAAAGTGCGTGCCAAGGAGTGAGTGTGCTGGCGAGAGTGAGTCGGTCGTAGCGCGTGTGCGAGGGAGCACGTGGAAGCGCGGTGTGGTGAGTGTTACAGAGGGTGTGACCGGAGAGTGTGCGCGAGAAAGGTGTGTGACGGACAGGTGCATGAGGAAAGAGTGCGCTGTCAAGAGTAAGGGTGAGTGCGCTGTCAAGAATGGAGGTGAGAGTAGTGAGAGTGACAAGGAGAGTGAGCTGGTTGTGACAGGTGAGCGAGGATGTACACCTGGGATGGAAGGATGCACACCTGGAATGGTAGAGCGTGAGTGGGAATGCACGCTTGAGTTGGTGGTGAGGCACATGGTTGGGTGTGCGAATGAGGGCACACCTGTGATTGTCACAGAGGAGGTGACCGAGGAGGGGGCGCGAAGCGGTGTATTGGTGAGGTGTGCGAGCAACGAATGTGTGCAAAAGTGTTCGGTGGTCAGGTGTGTGACCAAGGCTGTGAGTGGAATGGGTGTACCTGGGTGTGTAAGGAAGGGTACGAGGAGCATGGGCACAGCTGGATGTGTGAGCAAGGAACGGGCTGCGGGGTGTAAGCGTCCAGGTGAAGCATCGACGTTACACAGGTTAGAGGTTAGGTCGACTTTTAGCCGAAGCGGGCCCTCGGTGCGTGCCGGGCCTCGCTTTGAACGCCGCGTCCAGGCTCCACTAGGTGGAGCGGGCAGCTGGATAGGAAGGGTCGTCATGGCGACCACGTTTTGTGGAGACGTGCCGGCAGGTCGAGATCGGGACAGTGGATGGCTCCACGCCGAAGTGGTGCGTGGGATCTCGGCCCGGGTAAGCCCCCGTCCCTGCACCGAGTGCCGGACGCATCCAGCCGCTGGCACAAAACAACCAGCATCCATTGCTTGGCTTCACGAAGCCGGGCTTTGGACAGGGATTGGCGCACCGAGAGGTATTAGTGAGTAGACTGGGTGATGAGGTTAGTGTTTTGGACCCAAAATTAGAGAAAAACAAAATTTGATGATTGGCAAGGGATTGGCAGTAGTGATTGGCAGATGATGGGCAGTGATTGACAAATTTTTAATTTGTTGAAATTCGATGTGCAAAATTGGTAGTGAGAGACCCCCGATGTGGTGGGATGGCAAATCCACCATCCTTCCCATGTGGGGGGCAAAGGAGCAATAGATTATGGGGTGTATGGCAGTGAAAACTAGCCCGGGTGGGTTAGGTTATATTGATAGGGCCCTAGAAGATGACAGTAGGTAACGTTAAGTTTAGTTAGTGACTGAT